>NC_084745.1:54148607-54166107 GCF_033978785.1 Entelurus aequoreus
TCTTTAAGAAGTAATACGGCCAAATGAAAAAAGAAGTTTCAAATGTGAGAATCCAGTTATAACGTCTGCCAACTTTCTGCAATCTTCGGGGAGAACACCAAAGTGGTCGTCTTCATAAAGTTCACCAACAGAAAAAGCACAACGGCGCCGCTGAAGCAGAGAAGCGAGTTGAAAAGGACAAACTGACGTAGCCAAGAAAGCATGTCACATTTCATTTTGCCCGTCATCCGCAATCCTTACGTGAGACAAGACCCACGTCTTTACTTGTTCTGTGCATTCTAATGAGTAAATAACTGCTAGTAAGAGGTGGATAACATGCAGGTATTTAAGGTTATAATTAGAAAAAATAGCCTCATGTTATATACATGCTGTGAGTATGTGTAACATGTAATACTTAGTTACGGCTGGGTTCATTTTTTTGTATCATTCGATCTCGATTAGATTTGATATCATTGTTTTCCCTTTTAAATCTGATCATGTGCAACACTGATGAGTTAATGAATCACCTACAAAATATAGTTTTGACGGTCTCAAATTGGAACAACATGCAATTCAACAGCCAGAATCACTGCAGTGCATCAATCTTATTACGTGCCATTTAAATGAAGGACTTAAGACATGTTTATTATGCTGAACTAAGAAAGCAAAGGACATGTTTGACTTTGTAACATAATCAGGGGCAGGGCAGGGGAGCTTTGTTTTTGTTTTTTGCTGAAGCAAGCAAACTTTTGCATTGTGTATTGGTCTGAGCTGTGATGCAGGACTTGGGCTTTAGGGGGCAGTAGCGTTTACCTGACAGTTCAGTCAGCGGTAGCGAAGAAGAGATGGAACACCTTTGGTTTTGATTGCGTGTTGGAATACATGGTTTAAAATTAGAGATGATAAATGCTTTAAAATATAATATCGGAAATTATCGGTATGTTTTTTTATTTTTTATTATCAGTATCGTTTTTTTATTTTTTTTTAATTTTTATTAAATCAACATAAAAAACACAAGATACACTTACAATTAGTGCACCAACCCAAAAAACCTCCCTCCCCATTCACACTCATTCACACAAAAGGGGTTTTTCTTTCTGTTATTAATATTCTTGTTCCTACATGATATATCAATATATATCAATACAGTCTGCAAGGGATACAGTCCGTAAGCACACATGATTGTGCATGCTGCTGGTCCACTAATAGTACTAACCTTTAACAGTTAATTTTACTAATTTTCATTAATTACTAGTTTCTATGTAACTGTTTCTATATTGTTTTACTTTCTTTTTTATTCAAGAAAATGTTTTTAATTTATTTATCTTATTTTATTGTATTATTTTTTTTTAAAAGGACCTTATCTTCACCATACCTGGTTGTCCAAATTAGGCATAATGTGTTAATTCCACGACTTTATATATCGGTATCGGTTGATATCGGTATCGGTAATTAAAGAGTTGGACAATATCGGATATCGGCAAAAAGCCATTATCGGACATCCCTATTTAAAATTATCAATTAAATGTTGGAAAATGATCAAAAGTACAAAAGCCCTCAAATTGATATATTTATTGAAAAAAATTAAAGTGATTTAATTTGCCCCTTTTTTGTCTTTTTAAATTTGATCACATTGTTTATTTTTAATGGTCTTATTTGTATTTCCTTTGATTTTCTTTCCTTGACATGTTTTGTTAAAGTCGTCATTTGCTCAACTTGATGTGTAAAATTGTTGAATATGTTGAAATTGCCTTGACTTTTATGTACATTGGAAATGTTTGTCCAATAAAAACAAAATGAAAAAAAAATCGTAACTTCCGGTTCCGATGAACATCTGTTTTTGGTTCGTTTTTCATTTTTGTTTAAAATGAAACCGTTTTATATGTAGTTATTGCGTTTCAACACTGAATATGAAAAGTGTTTTATTTGTTGTATATAAAAATACAATTCAGATAAAACAAATCTTTTAAAAAAAACATTGGTTTCCATTAGCAAAGGATTGTGGGTAATCCTCGCTGCAGTCGCCATTTTGTGCGTTGGCTTCTTTTACAGAAATTTGAAAGATATTGGCGATAAAGATCCGTATGAGATGGATAAAGACAAATGGACTACTGATTTGGAATCTTACCCTGATATAAGTTACCCGGCAACAACTATTTCGTGGACAAAGTAAGTGCCTATACGTAGGTTTCTGTTAGTGAAGGATTATGGGTAATCCTCGCGGCATTCGCCATTTTGTATGTCGTAAATGTGTTAATTCGCCGGACGTCATGGAAAGCTGCTTTCTAGAAGCTTCAGACACCATGTTTTGTACTATATATGTCGATAAAAGGCTAATTTCTGCTAAGTACATCACAAATGGTATAAAATGCCCTGTACCATACTTAAATTAGCATGTATCCGCATTTGTTTGTATGGTTCTTTATACTATAACCGTCCTATCTTATGTGTTGCTTGTTTGGTGTACAATTTTGCGAAACGAACAAACAAAACCGACGTCACCTTTTTTGTCGTGTCCTTGTTTGCGTGTCTTTTGTGTGTGTGACGCTGACGGCGGTAGTTTTTATGATGCGCGGCTATGCGAGGCATTACGACAATTCCCACACGCGGTAACCATGGCGACCGGACCAAAACAGGAAGTGTGCTGTCTTGATGAGGGGCTCCCAGCTACAGTGGAGAGACTGGCCGCCTCAGCTGCGTGTAAAGGTCAGTAGTTTTGTTTTTATGCATTTATACATCTCATGCGACGGGTAGCAGAACTTTGCAAAAGGTAACTGGAAGTTAACGTGACACAATTGCATGCATCTTGTCTGGCTGCATCGCAGCAACAAAAAAGGGGCCCCAGTACTTCTCATATGTCACTGACAAACTCTCACATTAATTTGGTTCATTTTATTCAGTTGAATATTTAATAGTCTCCAATCGAAATTCTCATTGCCAGCAACTTTACAAGGATATGAATATAAATGTACTGCCTTTTTTTTTTTTTTACATCATGGCCAGGGGACTACAGATGAAAACTAGCCTTCTGGCTAATTCTGGCTTTTTTAACCATGTGTTGTCATGTGTTTTTATGAAATTGCATTGTCCCCTTTGAAATAAACTAATCTAATCTAATCTAATTCACAGGGGCAATCAAGATTGAGGAATAAAACAATGTAGTAGGTACTAAAAATGACAGAATAAACTTAAGAGTACATGATAGTAGGGCTGGGCAATATGGCCTTTTATTAATATCTCCATATTTTTAGGCCATGTCACGATACACCATATATACACTACCGTTCAAAAGTTTGGGGTCACCCAAACAATTTTGTGGAATAGCCTTCATTTCTAAGAACAAGAATAGACTGTCGAGTTTCAGATGAAAGTTCTCTTTTTCTGGCCATTTTGAGCGTTTAATTGACCCCACAAATGTGATGCTCCAAAAACTCAATCTGCTCAAAGGAAGGTCAGTTTTGTAGCTTCTGTAACGAGCTAAAGTGTTTTCAGATGTGTGAACATGATTGCACAAGGGTTTTCTAATCATCAATTAGCCTTCTGAGCCAATGAGCAAACACATTGTACCATTAGAACACTGGAGTGATAGTTTCTGGAAATGGGCCTCTATACACCTATGTAGATATTGCACCAAAAAGCAGACATTTGCAGCTAGAATAGTCATTTACCACATTAGCAATGTATAGAGTGTATTTCTTTAAAGTTAAGACTAGTTTAAAGTTATCTTCATTGAAAAGTACAGTGCTTTTCCTTCAAAAATAAGGACATTTCAATGTGACCCCAAACTTTTGAACGGTAGTCTATCTCGATATTTTGCCTTGAATTAACACTTGATGCATATAACACCAGTATGATGTGTCTACATTAAAACATTCTTCTTCATACTGCATTAATATATGCTCATTTTAAACTTTCATGTAGAGAGGGAAATCACAACTAAAAGTGTATTTATGAAACAGTTATTAAGCAGTGGCACAAACGTTCATGTCATTTCCAAAACAGAAAGTGCAAGATTATCAGAGACATTTTAAAACAAGCTATTAGTGCACTTTTGTGCACGATGTCACTAAGATGACAAATCAAAACAACGCTAAATTAAAGTGTACTATTTGTACAGAACGCCACTACAATAGATTAAAACAAATAAAGAGTACTTTTGTGCATGATGTCACACAAGATATTTCAATAAGTGTCAAATAAAAATGAGCTGCATAATCGGAAATCAAATAGTGTATGTCCTTCGCTATGTGGTAGGTTCCTGCGGACGTTATCTCCTTCTGTTGTTGACTAGTTTTTTTATACAGTGTTGATGTGGAAATGGTTGCTTGGGCATTTTGTGGGTGTGGCACCGACCGAGATGTTGACATGCGGAGTTTCAAGCACTCTTCATTCTCTAGCGGGTGACTTTTAAAATTATGCTACAAATTAGCAGTAATGCTACTTTTTGTAGCAACGCTTTTGCCGCATACTTGACATATTACGGTTGTCTGTTCAACATCTTCCTGCTTGAAGCCCCCTGTTGTTTTTCTTGGGAATTGATTATTCTTCTTTTATTTGTTACCAGATTCGCACCTTCTTTCTCTCGTATTACCGCTCCGCTAGCACCAGAGTTAACATCACCCATGCCGCTACCTCTCTGCTCGGCGAGGGCGTATGACGTTGCACACGTGACAGTATGTGACGTGTGCAAGAAGGTGCGCTTGTTTTATGTCTCTGTGAGAAGCAGAGACATGAAAGAGTGAGAAAAGCCTGTAGTGTAATGCCCGCAGCTAAAAGCAACTGCGTGAGAACGTGTACTCCAATATCGCCATATAGTCATTTTCTATATCGCACGGAGACAAATCCGCGATATGTCGAGTATATTCCATGTATCACCCAGCCCTAATGATAGCCATGACAGGCAAGGGTTGTGAAAAAGCTAAACCACACAAAAGAGATGAAAATACAAAATGAAATTAAAAAAACAGTCCCTCTTTTATCGTGCAAAATGTCCACTAGACTAGTGTTTTTCAACCTTTTTTTGAGCCAAGGCACATTTTTTTTCATTCAAAAAATCCCGAGGCACACCACAAGCAGAAATCATTAAAAATGAAACTCAGTAGCCGATATTGACGCAATTGTTGGATAGGAATTTAACCCTTAACTAACTATGCATCACTATAGCTCTTGTCTCAAAGTACTGTCACCACCTGTCACATCACCCCGTGACTTATTTGGAGTTTTTTGCTGTTTTCCTGTGTGGAGTGTTTTAGTTCTTTCCTATTTTGGTGGCGTTTCCTGTTTTGTTGGGATGTTTCTGTTGCAGTTTCAAGTCTTCCTTTGAGCGCTAATCTCCGCACCTGCTTTGTTTTCGCAATCAAGACTAAGTCGTGCGGACGCTATCCTCCTTTGTGGGGACATTGTTGATTGTCATGTCATGTACGGATGTACTTTGTTGACGCCGTCTCTGCTCCACAGTAAGTCTTTGCTGTCGTCCAGCATTCTGTTTTTGTTTACGTTGCAGCCAGTTCAGTTTTTAGTTTTGTTTTGCACAGCCGTGCCTAAGCTTCAATGCCTTTTCTTAGCGGCATTGAAGAATTGAGAGCGATACACCGAGTGAACCCTCTTGTTTGAAAGCGGCAGATAAAGACGACAAAAACATGGACATGGCAATTTATCGACGACGGCAAAATGCTGAAATACATGTTCATTCATCGTTTGACTAATTGATGTAGTGATTTTTTTCATTGTATTTTTTTTAACTTCATTTTTATTGACATGCAGCATCAGACATTCCTATCCATTACATCATATTTGCATCATATTTGCCCTAAATGTCAAAATATTATTTTTGTTTACATCCCAACAATGCCACCCCCCCCAAAAAAAACAGCAAAAACAAAACAAACCAAAGTAATAATAATTTTAACAAATAAATAAATGTAAAAAAAAATTAAAATAATTTATTTTCTCAAATTAGTGAAAAAAGATTACTCCCTACATGTCTATAGTTTTTTTTCTATTTATTTACTATCTGTTTATATTATTTTTATTTAGTGATTTTATTAGACCAGGACTATTAAATATGTGTGAGGTAAAAATGTCAGTCAAACAGGATCCAGTCTCTACTCTGGGGTCAAATATGAGACACATGGTTTTGCATTGCAGTGCCGTGTCCCGTGTTGGTGAGCCAGAGACAAGTCCAGCACAATGGGGACATCACTGTCCAGGGCCGCCCAGTGGACCTCCACTGACTCTGATCACGGCAAGCTGGAGTCCACGCCGATGAACGAGAGCCTGCTGAACGAGATCCTTCGCTTTGTGGAGAACTTCAGCTCCAAGAACCCGCAGGAGGCAGAGCTCTTGTTCGAGGAGCCGCTCCAGTGGAGCAGCACTTTAGCCGCCACGGATTTCACACCAGACTATGAAATCAGGTGGGTTTGACCAGCCTGAAGGATATGCTTGTCACTGTAGTCCTTTTGTATTGACCCTCAAAAGTAGTCGCGTAGATTGTTATCATGGTCAATATTCACATTTTCATCATTGTTATTGGTATCATGGTCCATATTGAAATTCATGATAACAGTAATGATGGACATTTCAATATTGACATGTTCATTATTATTATTATTATCATGTTCAATATTGACATGTTCATCATTATTATTGTTATCATGGTCCATATTGACATTCATGATAACAGTAATGATGGACATTTCAATATTGACATGTTCATCATTATTATTGTTATCATGTTCAATATTGACATGTTCATCATTATTATTGTTATCATGTTCAATATTGACATGTTCATCATTATTATCATGAATGTGAATATTGACCATGATAACAATAATAATGATGGAAATGTCAATATTGACCATGACAACAATAATAATGATGAAAATGTCAATAGTGACCATGATAACAATAATGATGATGAAAATGTCAATATTGGCCATGATAACAATAATGATGAAAATATCACTATTATATATCATGGTCGATATTGACATTTTCATCAACATTATTGTTATGGTCAATATTGACATTTTCATCATTATTATTCTTATCATGGTCAATTATTGACATTTTCATCATTATTATTGGTATCATGGTCAATATTGACATGTTCATCATTATTATTGGTATCATGGTCAATTATTGACATGTTCATCATTATTATTGTTATCATGGTCAATATTGACATTTTCATCATTATTATTGTTATCATGATCAATATTGACATTTTCATCATTATTGTTATCATGATCAATATTGACATTTTCATCATTATTATTGGTATCATGGTCAATATTGACATGTTCATCATTATTATTGTTATCATGGTCAATATTGACATGTTCATCATTATTATTGTTATCATGGTCAATTATTGACATTTTCATCATTATTATTGGTATCATGGTCAATTATTGACATGTTCATCATTATTATTGTTATCATGGTCAATATTGACATTTTCATCATTATTATTGTTATCATGATCAATATTGACATTTTCATCATTATTATTGTTATCATGGTCAATTATTGACATTTTCATCATTATTATTGGTATCATGGTCAATATTGACATGTTCATCATTATTATTGTTATCATGGTCAATGATTGACATTTTCATCATTATTATTGTTATCATGGTCAATTATTGACATTTTCATCATTATTATTGGTATCATGTTCAATATTGACATGTTCATCATTATCATGAATGTCAATATGGACCATGACACCACTAAGAATGATGAAAATGTCAATACTGACCATGATAACAACAATAATAATAATGAACATGTCAATATTGACCATGACACCACTAATAATGATGAAAATGTCAATTTTCATCATTATTGTTATCATGACCATTACAACAATAATGATAAAAATGTCAATATTGAACATGATAACAATAATAATTATGAACTTGTCAATATTGAACATGATAACAATAATGATGAACATGTCAATATTGATCATGATAACAATAATAATGATGAACATGTCAATATTGACCATGATAACAACAATAATGATGAACATGTCAATATTGACCATGACACCACTAATAATGATGAAAATGTCAATTTTCATCATTATTGTTATCATGACCATTACAACAATAATGATAAAAATGTCAATATTGAACATGATAACAATAATAATTATGAACTTGTCAATATTGAACATGATAACAATAATGATGAACATGTCAATATTGATCATGATAACAATAATAATGATGAACATGTCAATATTGACCATGATAACAACAATAATGATGAACATGTCAATATTGACCATGATAACAATAATAATGGACATGTCAATAGTGACCATGATAACGATGATGAAAATATCAGCAGGCAAGTTACACTAATAGCTAAGCTAACCTCGCCTGAAACAAGAAGAAATAAGTGCACATTAAACTTAAAGAAATGTAGATGGAACCACATTACATCAGGATGCAGTTACCAGGAAATCACCAAGCAGATCAGGGGTATCCAAACCCTGGCACAACAAGCCGCAGGTCATGAAAACAAAACATTCCTTGTGGAAGGATATAGGTTTTCAAAACATTCCTAATGATCCTACAAGTGTAAGAAGAAGTTAACTCACGTTAACATACACACAATATACTTTAATTTAGCAGGGTTTTCCCGAGATAGGCTGTAGTCTTTTTTGTATTCACCCTCAAAAGTAGTTGCTTAGCACGATTGACGCTGAGGAAAAACGTATCCTGTCATGAAACGTGTTCCTAAAATGTGCCGTCTGTGTGTCCTCAGAGAGGAGGGCGTTGTAGAGTCGCGAGAAAAAGACGAGGAGGGACGCTCACTCCTGCTCTTCTCTCCCCCGACTGTTTGTGTCCGCAACTTCCGCCAACTCTCCAAACTGCTCGGTCTGGCAAATGAGAAGAAACTGCTGGAAGTTCAGGCATGTGTTGAAGGTAAGTGCAAGGACGGGTTGAATGGACCACTACAAAACATACAATACATTTATACATACATTATTCCTCTTTTTCCCCTAAATATTTTTACATTTGAACCCAACAAATGGTTTCTGTTTGTTCATTAGCAACACAGCTCAAAAAGTTATGGGCGGATTTCGATCAAACGTTCAGGAAGTGTCAGAAATGGGATACCGTATTTCCTTGAATAGCCGCAGGGGCGTTAATTAATTTAAAACCTCCTGTCACACCTGCGTTTACCGGAAACCGGCGGGATGGCCGTGCATGCGGTAATTATTTTAAAACCTCTTCTCACTCCGGCGTTTACCAAGAGGAATCCATAAAATTTAGGCGTGCGCTTTGAGTGTGATGTAAGCATACCATCATGAAAAGCACATTTAATAAAAAAAAAACGTTATTATGGTCTTACCTGTACTTATAAATGGAGTCCATTTGCAGCTCCTTCTGACCAAAAGCATGGATAACTTGTTTATAGAAGTCTTCCTTATTTTCTTTCTTCAGTTTTAAAAGTCTCTGTTTCGATGGAGATATTCCTTTAATTATTACTTCCTGCTTCCATTGAAAGTCCAATTTAGAAAACTGTTTTATTTTAGATACCGGTATGTAATCCTCCATGTTAAAAGTTCAGGCAGAGGAAAAAAAAAAAATCTCTTGCTGTGTGTGTTCACTTCTGCAGTACCGGAAGTCGCAAGAAGGATCACTAGCGCGGCAGCGCCCTCTACCACCAGGAGGCGGGAGTCATTTAATGACTTATACAGTATTTGACACACGCAGCTACGGTATATTAATAAAACATAGCTGCTTACTGTTCTCTTTAGCATACTGTACCGGTATTCAATAGCTTGGACCTTAAATCCTACTGAAAAGCTCTTTATCTTTTTTCCTTTGTGCGATTGTAAACTACTGAAAGCAGCTTCCTCCATTTTGAAAATGAGGACAGATGCGTCACTCGTGACGTAACGAATTTGACCCGGTGGAAGTTCTAGCCATATGCTAAATATTTATTTAGATCCATCTTCAATAATAAACCGGCGATAAGGCCAAGCATGCGTTAATTATTTTGAGAAACGAGTTTGACCCGGCAGTAATTCTAGACGTGCGAATACTATATTCCCTGCGCCAATTCAAGGAAATACGGTAATTGGTTAGATTTTGGGGGTGATTCCGATCATTTCTATGCTAGTGAAAGAGACAAGCGGTAGAAAATGGATGTATGGATGGGCCCACATCCACCCAACAGAGACAAACCAAGGAGATGACTGACAAGAGGGTTCCCTCTGTTTGTTTATTCCCAACATACTGTAGCTCCAAAAATGATGAGTGGATTTTGATGAAGGAAAGGTCAGAGATGGGATAAGAAACAAGATAATAGTTTTTTACTCAATATGACAGTAATGTTCTGAGAATCCTGAGACAATGCGGGTGAAGCAATAGAACATTTCTTCAAGTAGAACTCCTCATTTTGTATGTACAGAGAGATGGATGTGTGGATGTGTGGATGTGTGGATGGCACCTATAGAAATAAGGAGCAGGAGAAAAATATATTACATGTTGAGTGCCAGGAGGTTACAGCTGTGCTCTAAAGGGTGAGCGCGGATAAGGTGGTGTGGTATTAGCATAATAATGTCTTTATAGTCGTAACTTTATACTGGAAAAAAAAATGACAACATTTTGTTATTTTTCTTATAATACAACAACATTGTTTTCCTTCTATTCACTTCTTGTAATACAATACAACCAGGCTAACTTCTGACTCCACTACCAGGCTAACTTCTGACTCTACTACCTGGCTAACTTCTGACTCTACTACCTGGCTAACTTCTGACTCTACTACCTGGCTAACTTCTGACTCCACTACCTGGCTAACTTCTAACACTACTACCTGGCTAACTTCTGACTCCACGACCAGGCTAACTTCTGCCACCACGACCAGGCTAACTTCTGACTCCACGACCAGGCTAACTTCTGCCACCACGACCAGGCTAACTTCTGACTCCACGACCAGGCTAACTTCTGACTCCACGACCAGGCTAACTTCTGACTCCACGACCAGGCTAACTTCTGACTCCACGACCAGGCTAACTTCTGACTCCACGACCAGGCTAACTTCTGACTCCACGACCAGGCTAACTTCTGACTCCACGACCAGGCTAACTTCTGACTCCACGAGCAGGCTTACTTCTGACTCCACTACCAGGCTAACTTCTGACTCCACGAGCAGGCTAACTTCTGACTCCACTACCAGGCTAACTTCTGACTCCACGACCAGGCTAACTTCTGACTCCACGACCAGGCTAACTTCTGACTCCACGACCAGGCTAACTTCTGACTCCACGACCAGGCTAACTTCTGACTCCACGACCAGGCTAATTTCTGACTCCACGATCAGGCTAATTTCTGATTCCACGACTAGGCTAACTTCTGACTCCACGACCAAGCTAACTTCTGACTCCACGACCAGGCTAACTTCTGACTCCACGACCAGGCTAACTTCTGACTCCACGACCAGGCTAACTTCTGACTCCACGACCAGGCTAACTTCTGCCTCCACTACCAGGCTAACTTCTGACTCCACGACCAGGCTAACTTCTGACTCTACGACCAGGCTAACTTCTGACTCTACGACCAGGCTAACTTCTGACTCCACGACCAGGCTAACTTCTGACTCCACGACCAGGCTAACTTCTGACTCCACTACCTGGCTAACTCCTGCCTCCACTACCTGGCTAACTCCTGCCTCCACTACCTGGCTAACTCCTGCCTCCACTACCAGGCTAACTCCTGCCTCCACTACCAGGCTAACTCCTGCCTCCACTACCAGGCTAACTTCTGCCACCACGACCAGGCTAACTTCTGCCACCACGACCAGGCTAACTTCTGCCACCACGACCAGGCTAACTTCTGCCTCCACGACCAGGCTAATTTCTGATTCCACGACTAGGCTAACTTCTGACTCCACGACCAAGCTAACTTCTGACTCCACGACCAGGCTAACTTCTGACTCCACGACCAGGCTAACTTCTGACTCCACGACCAGGCTAACTTCTGACTCCACGACCAGGCTAACTTCTGCCTCCACTACCAGGCTAACTTCTGACTCCACGACCAGGCTAACTTCTGACTCTACGACCAGGCTAACTTCTGACTCCACGACCAGGCTAACTTCTGACTCCACTACCTGGCTAACTCCTGCCTCCACTACCTGGCTAACTCCTGCCTCCACTACCAGGCTAACTCCTGCCTCCACTACCAGGCTAACTCCTGCCTCCACTACCAGGCTAACTTCTGCCACCACAACCAGGCTAACTTCTGCCACCACGACCAGGCTAACTTCTGCCACCACGACCAGGCTAACTTCTGCCTCCACTACCAGGCTAACTTCTGCCTCCACTACCAGGCTAACTTCTTCCTCCACTACCAGGCTAACTTCTGGTAGCCTGGTAGTCACATTTTTTTATACATATTTTGTGCAATACCCCCCTCCACTTGCTTTTTTAACACCTTTAACATCTTGGTGAAGATTGTTCCACAATCCAAACATGTGGCTCATTCTCTCTCCCTGCTCAGACAACAGAAGTCCTCTGGTGAAGATTCTCGGTCCCAGCCTGGCCAACATCCAGAAGATTGGAAAGAGCGACAAAGATAAGGAGCAACAACAGAGCAGCGAGCCAGAGGCCAAAATGAAGCTGGTCCGCCTTCTCCAAAGTGCGGACAAGCACATCCTCCGCAAGTTCATGAAGGAGATATCAGAGTGAGTCTTCTTGTTTGCCTCATATTCAGTCCAACCATCTAAAACACAGGTGTCAGACTCAAGGCCCGGGGGCCAGATCTGGCCCGCCACATCAATTTGCGAATGCGTGGAAATAATATGTGTAAATAATGTACTTAATCTTAAAGGCCTACTGAAATGACATTTTTTTATTTAAACGGGAATAGCAGATCCATTCTATGTGTCATACTTGATCATTTCGCGATATTGCCATATTTTTGCTGAAAGGATTTAGTAGAGAAAATCGACGATAAAGTTCGCAACTTTTGCTCGCTGATAAAAAAAGCCTTGCCTGTAGCGGAAGTAGCGTGACGTCACAGGAGCTAGTATTCCTCACAATTCCCCGTTGTTTACAATGGAGCGAGAGAGACTCGGACAGAGAAAGTGACGATTACCCCATTAATTTGAGCGAGGATGAAAGATTCGTAGATGAGGAACGTTACAGTGAATGACTTGAGAGGCAGCGATGCACGTATCTTTTTTCGCTCTGACCGTAACTTAGGTACAAGCTGGCTCATTGGATTCCACACTCTCCTTTTTTTATTGTAGATCACAGATTTGTATTTTAAACCACCTGGGATACTATATCCTCTTGAAAATGAGAGTCGAGAACGCGAAATGGACATTCAGTGCCTTTGATCTCCACGACAATACATCGGCGAAATGCTTTAGCTACGAGCTAACGTGATAGCATCGTGCTTTAACTGCATATAGAAACAAAAAAATAAACCCCTGACTGGAAGTATAGATAGAAAATCAACAATACTATTAAACCGGGGACATGTAAATACACGGTTAATGCTTTCCAGGCTGGCGAAGGTTAACAATGCTGTGCTAACGACGCCATTGAAGCTAACTTAGCAACTTAGCAACGGGACCTCACAGAGCTATGCTAAAAACATTAGCTCTCCACCTACGCCAGCCAGCCCTCATCAACACCCGTGCTCACCTGCGTTCCAGCGATCGGCAGAAGGACGAAGGACTTCACCCGATGCGTTTGGCGGCCCGGAGACGTAGGAAGTCAAGGTGAGGTCGGCAGCTAGCGCGGCTAGCGCGGCTAGCGCTCCAACAAAGTCCTCCTGGTTGTGTTGCTCTAGTCCGCTGCTAATACACCGATCCCACCTACAACTGTCTTCTTTGCAGCCTTCATTGTTCATTAAACAAATTGCAAAAGATGTCCAAAATACTGTGGAATTATGAAATGAAAACAGAGCTTTTTGTATAGGATTCTACGGGGTACCATAACTTCCGTTACTTTGACTTCGTCACGCGCATACGTCATCATACCGCGACGTTTCAGCCGGATATTTCCCGGGATGTTTTAAGTCACTTTATAAGTTAACCCGGCCGTATTGGCATGTGTTGCAATGTTAAGATTTCATCATTGATATATAAACTATCAGACTGCGTGGTCGGTAGTAGTAGGTTTCAGTAGGCCTTTAATGTCTTACACAAATAAATTTACTGCGTAAAATTACATACATGTACACTTTAATCATCTCTAATAATAAAACAAAATATTATTGTGACAGTCCTTCACTGTCGTGCGGGTTCCATGGACCACCAAGAATTGACATCACTGCGAGCAGATTTGACTTTCTTTATTTTTCAATAATGACGCAGTCTCTGGTCGGGTCGCTTTTCAGCTCCTTCCTCTTCCTGCTCACTCTTCGGTCCACTTTTCAGCTTTCCGCGTCTGTGTCTTCCTTTGGCTCTCTCCGTCTCTTGCCCTCTGCATCTGCTTCTGCTTCTCCAACTCTCTCCCCGACGTTCACGGCTGCCGCCCTTTTATATAGTGCGAGAGGATCATTTAATTGTGCCCAGCTGGGCGACCCACGCACCTGATGATATTTGCGGCGTCACACCCCCTAGCCGCCATCTTGGAGAGGGCTCCGGTGTGCCCTGCCTCGCTGTCGGACTGCCGGCTCCGCCTCTCCACAATCATATTATACATTTCAAAACAATGTTAATGTTCAAACAAAGATAAATACCTAAATATCTACTTGACTTATGATTTTAAAGCAAGTAATCCAACAAACTTCATGTAAAAATTTGACAGTAGACATTTTTTACAGTAAAATCCACTTTCAATATACCGGTAGACTAATAATACACTATGAAACACAACAACCGTAATTTTACAGTATAAAAAAACTTTCATTAATTTTTACGTAAAATTAACAGCTGTACTGTTTTTCCATTCCATTTAATTTAATTCCATGTATTTTTTTATTTTATATGCTGTAAAAAAACAACCTGAATATATTGCGGTCAAATTGTGGCGACTTGAGCTGCCAGTTTTATACAGTACAATCTAAAGATTTTGTTTTGTACAGCGTACATAAAAAACACATAATTATACACATCTTATATATACACATTTATATTTATACTGTATATTATTGTCTGTTAAAAGCGGCCCTCTGAGGGCAAGCATAACTGATGTGGCGAGTTTGACACGCCTGATCTAAAACGACACTATAATGAGTAAGAAAACACAACAAAACATGTAAACGGATGTGAGACCTTATTGTGGTTGTCTTCTACATTTTTTCAGGAAGGTGGATCTTAATCCCACTGCTGTGAAGAAAGAAGTGGAGTATTTAAAGAATGTTTGCAGTACTGGGGAGAATAAGGTGTTGAAGTTGGTTCGATACACATCAGGTTTGAATCCTACTCATATTTCACTCGCTCAGGATCGATATTAAAACTAATGCTAAAAAAGGAGCATGAAATTAAATATGTTTATTTCGGTCATATAATCAACCATTTTGTGTGATCAGTTTAACAGTACAGATTAGACATATTTACCAATTGTACGCATACACACACAAAAAGGAAAGAAAGGGATAGGCTGAAGCCAAAGCTTATATTTGCCTATCCTATACCTTCACTGAAAATTACATTGCCTGGAACATCAACGTAAAAAAAATCAATGGGATGAAAGTAGAGATGTCCGATAATATCGGACAGCCGATTTTATGGGCCGGTAAATGCTTTAAAATGTGATCTCGGAAGTTATCGGTATCTGTTTCAAAAAGTAAAATGCAGTGTTTCCCACACATTCATTTATTTGTGGCGGCCCGCCACGAAAGAATTACGTCCGCCACAAATAAAAAAATAAAAAATATATATTTATTGATTTTTTTTTTTTTTTTTTGTCCTCTCCAGCTTCTCAGGCAAATCATATAGTTCAGGGGTCACCAACGCGGTGCCCGCGGGCACCAGGTAGCCTGTAAGGACCAGATGAGTCGCCCGCTGGTCTGTTCTAAAAATAGCTCAAATAGCAGCACTTACCAGTGAGCTGCCTCTATTTTTTTAAATTTTATTTATTTACTAGAAAGCTGGTCTCGCTTTGCCCGACATTTTTAATTCTAAGAGAGACAAAACTCAAATATAATTTGAAAATCCAAGAAAATATTTGAAAGACTTGGTCTTCACTTGTTTAAATAAATTCATTAATTTTTTTACTTTGCTTCTTATAACTTTCGGAAAGACAATTTTAGAGAAAAAATACAACCTTAAAAATGATTTTAGGATTTTTAAACACATATACCTTTTTACCTTCTAAATTCCTTCCTCTTCTTTCCTGACAATTTAAATCAATGTTCAAGTAAATTTTTTTTTTTATTGTAAAGAATAATAAATACATTTTAATTTAATTCTTCATTTTAGCTTCTGTTTTTTCGACGAAGAATATTTGTGAAATATTTCTTCAAACCTATTATGATTAAAATTCAAAAAAATTATTCTGGCAAATCTAGAAAATCTGTAGAATATAATTTAAATCTTATTTCAAAGTCTTTTTAATTTCTTTTAAAATTTTGTTCTGGAAAATCTAGAAGAAATGATGATTTGTCTTTGTTAGAAATATAGCTTGCTCCAATTTGTTATATGTTCTAACAAAGTGTAGATTGGATTTTAACCTATTTAAAACATGTCATCAAAATTCTAAAATGAATCTTAATCAGGAAAAATGACTAATGATGTTCCATAAAAAGATTCGAATTAGCTAGTTTTTCTCTTCTTTTTTTCGGTTGAATTTTGAATTTTAAAGAGTCGAAATTGAAAATAAACTATGTTTCAAAATGTAATTGTCATTTTTTTCGTGTTTTCTCCTCTTTTAAACCCTTCAATTAAGTGTAAATATCATTATTTATTAATAATAACATAGAGTTAAAGGTAAATTGAGCAAATTGGCTATTTCTGACAATTTATATAAGTGTGTATCAAACTGGTAGCCCTTCGCATTAATCACTACCCAAGAAGTAGCTCTTGCTTTCAAAAAGGTTGGTGACCCCTGATATAGTTGATGTAGATGCCCATATCGGCTGTTCAGATTTACTTGACAAAAGAGAAGTGTAGGATACTTCTCTTGTTGCCTTATTTGTATTTGACTTTATTAAATGTATTTATATTAGAAACACAACATGTGTATATAACAAAGGGTGCAAAGTCTGCAGGCAGTAGGAAACACATGGTTAAGTGTAGGGAGTAAAACTGATGGCAGTCTAAAGTTCAAGATTTTTGGAGCTCTTTGTTCAGTGGATCAGATGTTTGATGAAGCTCTGTGTCTATCTACCACCACTACTGTTTTCTGTTTATTTGTTACTGACTGTGGCAGGACACCTCTGCCTCTGTTTCACTTTATGTTGCTGGTAAATAATATGCTTGTAGTACTAGGCTAAAGTTAAATTATTTAGTATGCACTAATTAAAGCGGCAGAGCTTTAAGAGACATTTTAGCTTTTATATTTTATAAGATATATTTTTTGTAAGAACCA
>NC_084745.1:54171107-54193607 GCF_033978785.1 Entelurus aequoreus
ACCTGCTTGTTAACCAGAGAGGATCGGCATTGAAAAGCACTCATTGCCAATTACCTTTTCACAAAAATTGGCTGATATCGATCGGCACATCGCCAATTATCCGACAATACAATGAAATAAGTATGTTTAACGACAGGTGTTATTTTTCACTTTGTCGACATGTCCAAATCTAATATTCTGTGTTTATTACAGCAGTCATAACAGGCTCATATAAAGATGGGATGATAACCTCAGCTGACTACTATCAGAGATCTAAAATCCTTCCATACACCAAACTTTAAAGGCCTACTGAAAGCCACTACTACCAACCACGCAGTCTGATAGTTTATATATCAATGATGAAATCTTAACATTGCAACACATGCCAATACGGCCGGGTTAACTTATAAAGTGACATTTTAAAATTCCCGCCACACTTCTGGTTGACAAACTCCTTTGGATATGATTTATGCGCGTGACGTCACAAAATCCACGGAAGTGGTTGGACCCCATCGGACCCGATACAAAACTTGTGTTTTCTTCGACAAAATTCCACAGTATTCTGGACATCTGTGTTGGTGAATCTTTTGCAATTTGTTTAATGAACAATGGAGGCTGCAAAGAAGAACGTTGTAGGTGGGATCGGTGTATTAGCGGCTAAGTACAATACTTACAGCAACACAACAAGGACTACTTACTACGCCTAGCCGATGCTTGCCGCCAAACCCACGGATAAAGTCCTTCGTCGCGCCGTTGATCGCTGGAACGCAGGTGAGCACGGCTGTTGATGGGAAGATGAGGGCTGGCTGGCGTAGGTGGAGCGCTAATGTTTTTATCATAGTTCTGTGAGGTCCGGTTGCTAAGTTGCTAAATTAGCCTTAGCGTCGTTAGCAACAGCATTTTTAAGCCTCACCAGGCTGAGAATTTTTAACCGTGTAGTTACATGTACATGGTTTAATAGTATTGTTGGTCTTCTGTCTATCCTTCCAGTCAGGGGTTTATTTCTTTTGTTTCTATCTGCATTTGAGAACGATGCTATTACGTTAGCTCAGTAGCTAAGTGTGTCACCGATGTATTGTCGTGGAGATAAAAGGCACTGAATGTCCATTTCGCGTGCTCGACTCTCATTTTCAAGAGGATATAGTATCCGAGGTGGTTTAAAATACAAATCCGTGATCTACAATAGAAAAAGGAGAGTGTGGAATCCAATGAGCCAGCTTGTACCTAAGTTACGGTCAGAGCGAAAAAAGATACGTCCATCACTGCCTCTCAAGTCCTTCACTGTAACGTTCCTCATCTACGAATCTTTCATCCTCGCTCAAATTAATGGAGTAATCGTCACTTTCTCGGTCCGAATCTCTCTCGCTCCATTGTAAACAACGGGGAATTGTGAGGAATACTAGCTCCTGTGACGTCACGCTACTTCCGCTACAGGCAAGGCTTTTTTTTTATCAGCGAGCAAAAGTTGCGAACTTTATCGTCGATTTTCTCTACTAAATCCTTTCAGCAAAAATATGGCAATATCGCGAAATGATCAAGTATGACACATAGAATGGATCTGCTATTCCCGTTTAAATTAAAAAAAAAAAATTCAGTAGGCCTTTAAATCTGTTTTCAATCAATTCCAAAAAAGTGGACCTGCACGCTTGCAGCAGCGTTGACTTTTTCAGTGACTTTGCTGACAAGCCAGAGGTTTCCTGTCTCCGTTTCTTCACCTGGAAATAGTTCAGCCAAAGTGGATGGGCGACGGGAAGAGAAACTACCCAACGGGCGACATTGATGCAAATGGAAGCTTGAAATACAGTAGTGTCTTAAAGCTAATTTAGCGGTTAACATGGTGTCACACTTCCCCTCGGAGGCCACCTGGAGATTCTCTATTCCGCTCTCTTGGCCTCAGGCTGCTTCCCGCTGGCACGTGGGTCACTTAATTAAGAATTGTGGTTTGTCCAGAATTAATGAAAGTGTTTTTTCACACAGGGCATCAAGCCGGAGGGGGACGAGATCAACTACGAGCGAACGAGTGAGGTGTTCAAGGACATAGTTTCCCTGCTGAAGAGCAAATCTCAGGTCTTCGCTGAGAGCATGGACTTACAGGTAGTACTGTTTATCACCACACACATTCAGATACAGTTTTGGGATGCAAAGAAATGTTTTTTATTTGTATTTATTCAGCCTTTATTTAACCAGGTAAAATCCCATTGAGATCAAAGATCTCTTTTCCAAGGGAGACCTAGCCAAGAGGGCAGCAGCAAGGTTACATTAAAAACAGTAAACATATAAAATATCAAATGTACAACATTAAAACTTGATCACGAAGCTTTAAACTCATTTCATGTCACAAGGGTTTGAAGTTGAAGATTGGATTGTAGGTTATTCCAAGCCTTCGGTGCTGAAAACCTGAATGCGTTCTTGCCCAGTTCAGTTCTTACTTTATGGACGACAAATTGCAGAACATTCATTGAACGAAGATTGTGACTTCCTTGTTTCTTTGTTAAAAGACAAGACAGATAAGATGGAGTGATAACCAGAATGGTTTTGTAGATGAACAAATACCAATGATTGAGGCGTTGAGCACATAAAGATGTCCAGTTAACCATTGAGTATAACACACAATGGTGAGTAAGTTGGTGATGAATCTCAGTGCCCCGTGGTACGCACTATCCAGCTTGTGGAGACAACCAGCAGTAGCATTCATGTACAACACATCTCCATAGTCAATGACAGCTAAAAAGGTTGTTTCCACCAATTTCTGTTTCACAGTAAAAGAAAAGCAAGACTTGTTTCTATAATAAAATCCCAGTAAAAGTTTCATTTTTTTTTACAACATACTGAATGTGCTCCTTAAAACTCAAGTGGTCATCAGTTAAAAATCCTAAATATTTAAAATAATATACTAACAAAATGTGTTGCTCATTTCTTGTTAAAATGTGGTAAACTATAAAAGAAAATTATATGAATTAGAACCTGTACAATTTGTTTGGTATAAAATGCAAAATGTGGAGAAAAAAAACACAACACGGTACATTACAACTAATTCATTATTTATTTATTAATAACTTAAAGGCCTACTGAAAGCCACTACTAGCGACCACGCAGTCTGATAGTTTATATATCAATGATGAAATCTTAACATTGCAACACATGCCAATACGGCCGGGTTAACTTATAAAGTGACATTTTAAACAACCCGGGGAACTTCCGGTTCAAAACGCCTTTGGAGGATGACGTATGCGCGTGACGTCGTGAGGTCCGCGGAAGTGTTTGGACCCTTTTGGACACAATACACAGAGCTCTGTTTTCTTCGACAAAATTCCACAGTATTCTGGACATCTGTGTTGGTGAATCTTTTGCAATTTGTTTAATGAACAATGGAGGCTGCAAAGAAGAACGTTGTAGGTGGGATCGGTGTATTAGCGGCTGGCTGTAGCAACACAACAAGGAGGACTTTGTTGGATAGCAGACGCGCTAGCGGCGAACTCACCTTGACTTCCTACGTCTCCGGGCCGTCGATCGCTGGAACGCAGGTGAGCACGGTTGTTGATGAGCAGAGGAGGGCTGGCTGGCGTAGGTGGAGCGCTAATGTTTTTATCATAGCTCTGACGAGGTCCCGTTGTTAAGTTAGCGTCGTTAGCAACAGCATTGCTGGGCTTCGACAGGCGTGGAATACACATTAACCGTGTATTTACATGTCCAGTGTTTGGTTCGGTGTCTCCTGATAGTAGTATTGTTGATCTTCTGTCTATCCTTCCAGTCAGGGATTTATTTATTTTGTTTCTATCTGCATTTGAGACAGATGCTATCACGTTAGCTCATGCTAAAGAGCTTCGTCGATGTATTGTCGTGGAGATAAAAGTCACTGTTAATGTCCATTTCGCCTTCTCGACTCTCATTTTCAAGAGGATATAGTATCCCAGGTGGTTTAAAATACAAATCCGTGATCCACAATAGAAAAAGGAGAGTGTGTGGATTCCAATGAGCCAGCTTGTACCTAAGTTACGGTCAGAGCGAAAAAAGATGCGTCCTTCACTGCACTCTAGTCCTTCACTCTTACGTTCCTCATCCACGAATCTTTCATCCTGGCTCAAATGAATGGGGTAATCGTCGCTTTCCCGGTCCGAATCGCTCTCGCTGCTGGTGTAAACAATGGGGAAATGTGAGGAGCCTTTCAACCTGTGACGTCACGCTACTTCCGGTACAGGCAAGGCTTTTTTTTATCAGCGACCAAAAGTTGCGAACTTTATCGTCGATGTTCTCTACTAAATCCTTTCAGCAAAAATATGGCAATATCGCGAAATGATCAAGTATGACACATAGAATGGATCTGCTATCCCCGTTTAAATAAGAACATTTAATTTCAGTAGGCCTTTAAGTGCGCCTTATAGTCCGAAAAATACGGTATATGTTTTTTTAAGGTGAAAGGTCACATCGGTTTTAATAGGTCAGAAAGTCCTCCTATTTTAACAAACATTTATCTGCTGAATACAAACGATTAGCGGCCTTTTGTCTGCTCTCACAGCAGAGACGATGGCGTGTTGAAGGCCTGTTGTCCCGTGAACAAGGTCCTCTTCTTTAAAGCGCTGATTTTCTCTGTACAACTGGCCTGTGTAAACAGTACACATCGTGTAATCAGTGTCTACACTAGTGAGCTAGTGTCTGCTTGTCGCTGTGTTGAAAAGTTGTTTTTTTTGAGCCAACATCAAACGCCTTCACACACACACACAAACAGAGGCAGGCATCCAAACGTTGAAACCTGCGTGATTCATTCAGTAGTGCTGCTTCCTGCTTGAGTAATTTGACATTATAACAAATCGCCCCAATAATAGACTGCAGCTGCACTCAGAAATCTGTTAATCATTTAGTCTTTTTCGCTTGTGCTCCAATTTTTTTGCTGGAAAATGTGGCATCATCTCAAGTTGATCAGACCGCGGGTGTGTTGGTCACAGCCAGCTTTAAATCTGCTCTTGTTCTGAATACATGCCACGATAATTAGGAGCGAGAGGTGATTCTTTCACTTCATTTGGTTCCTTAAAGGCCTACTGAAATGATTTTTTTTATTTAAACGGGAATACTTGTCATACTTGATCATTTCGCGATATTGCCATATTTTTGCTGAAAGAATTTAGTAGAGAAAATCGACGATAAAGTTCGCAACTTTTGCTCGCTGATAAAAAAAAAAAAGCCTTGCCTGTAGCGGAAGTAGCGTGACGTCACAGGAGCTAGTATTCCTCACAATTCCCCGTTGTTTACAATGGAGCGAGAGAGATTCGGACCGAGAAAGTGACGATTACCCCATTAATTTGAGCGAGGATGAAAGATTCGTAGATGAGGAACGTGAGAGTGAAGGACTAGAATGCAGTGCAAGACATATCTTTTTTCGCTCTGACCGTAACTTAGGTACAAGCTGGCTCATTGGATTCCACACTCTCCTTTTTCTATTGTAGATCACAGATTTGTATTTTAAACCACCTCGGATACTATATCCTCTTGAAAATGAGAGACGAGAATGGACATTCAGTGCCTTTTACATAGGCGAAATGCTTTAGCTACGAGCTAACGTGATAGCATCGTGCTTTAACTGCATATAGAAACAAAATAAATAAACCCCTGACTGGAAGTATTGATAGAAAATCAACAATACTATTA
Source organism: Entelurus aequoreus (assembly GCF_033978785.1). NCBI lineage: Eukaryota > Metazoa > Chordata > Actinopteri > Syngnathiformes > Syngnathidae > Entelurus > Entelurus aequoreus. The sequence goes on from NC_084745.1 coordinate 54,176,730, forward strand.
AACCGTGGACATGTAAATACACGGTTAATGCTTTCCAGGCTGGCGAAGGTTAACAATGCTGTGCTAACGACGCCATTGAAGCTAACTTAGCAACCGGACTGCACAGAGCTATGCTAAAAACATTAGCTCTCCACCTACGCCAGCCAGCCCTCATTTGCTCATCAACACCCGTGCTCACCTGCGTTCCAGCGATCGGCAGAAGGACGAAGGACTTCACCCGATGCGTTTGGCGGCCCGGAGACGTAGGAAGTCAAGGTGAGGTCGGCGGCTAGCGCGGCTAGCGCGGCTAGCGCTCCAACAAAGTCCTCCTGGTTGTGTTGCTGTAGTCCGCTGCTAATACACTGATCCCACCTACAACTGTCTTCTTTGCAGCCTTCATTGTTCATTAAAAAAATTGCAAAAGATGTCCAGAATACTGTGGAATTATGAAATGAAAACAGAGCTTTTTGTATAGGATTCTACGGGGTACCATAACTTCCGTTACTCGGACTTCGTCACGCGCATACGTCATCATACCGCGATGTTTCAGCCGGATATTTCCCGGGAATTTTAAAATGTCTCTTTATAAGTTAACCCGGCCGTATTGGCATGTGTTGCAATGTTAAGATTTCATCATTGATATATAAACTATCAGACTGCGTGGTCGCTAGTAGTGGCTTTCAGTAGGCCTTTAAAGACAAGTTGTCTAGTATGTTCACTATTTTATTTAAGGACTAAATTGCAATAATAAACATATGTTTCATGTACCCTAAGATGTTTGGTTAAAATAAGCCAATAGTGCAATTTTTTTGTGGTCCCCTTTATTTAGAAAAGTGTAGAAAAATACCAAAGAGTATCGAAATACATTTTGGTACTGGTACCAAAATATTGGTATCGGGACAACACTAGTTTAATCTCAGGTTATTACTCACTTGCATAATTTAAAATAATTCTTAAAAAAAACCAGCACAATATTTGGACACAAATGCAAAGTTTATCGTAAGAATGTCGTTCAGGAAGATTTTTTAAAATGTTTTACTTAGAAGATTCTGAGAGGTCGTAGCAATGACCAGTGACGTCATCAGATATGCTGAATAAGGAAGGCAATAATACAAGGGGGAAACTTTTCTTTTCCATTTGGTGTGTTGGATTCATTTTGACATCCCAGCCAGATTGGAAATTGGGCATACTATGTATTTGCAGGAAAAAAAATCCTAAAATGAATCCCAACTGTTGTAGCTTTAAAGGACTTTGGTCACGGAAATATTTTTTTTTTTTAACTTAAATTTGCAGCTGTTGAATTAAATATACTTGTGCACATTTCACATTTAGAAAAATGCAAACGTGTTAATGACTAAATTTCATTGCTGAGAATACCAGGGTTCAATGTTGAGGGCGTCAGTCCTGCCTCGTGCCTTTTTGTGTGTCGTAATCGCTAATGTTGCTTTTTATTGAAGCGTGTCAAAAGACATTTTTGAGCGTTTCCTTCTGGGGACGCAGATGGGTTTTATCCATTACACATATAATGGAATTAAAGAAGGTCAATTAGCTTGAGTAAAATCAAACTCTGTGGTTAGTTGGATTGACTGCGATGTTTCCAGTAGTGGTTCACTCCATGTTTGATATTTTGAATAAAAAACACGTCTATGGAGACGTGATTGGCCACGTTTTGGCTCCAGCTTGAACAATCCAGAGTACATATTAATGCTTCCCCTCTGCCATTTAAAATGCTGCTAACAACCAATGACAAGTGTGATTAAAACCTCTGCTGCCTGCTAACTATTTATGTCTTATTGGCACGCACACCTGACCTTTTTTTTACTTTCAAATACAAATGAAAGTAATAGGGGAAACACTGACACAAAGGTGTGAGTGTGTCTGGTTGCATTTATTTTTTACATTTTGCAAGGGTGCACCGAAATGGCTCAAAAAAATTGTTATTTCTGCACAAAACACAGAATATGTCACAAAATGATTGCTAGGGTTAACCCTGTTGCAGTTAACGCCTCCTCAAAACACTCTGAATAAATGAATATCAAGTGCAAATGAGGTTTTAGCAATTTTACAGTATGAATGCTAAAACGCCTCCGTTCTCTGCCCAAGGATGCGCGAGAAACTGCACGTACATCAAAGCCTCACGTGGAATTAGTGGATGCACAGACGCAACTTTCGCTGAAAAGGATTGACAAGAGTGAACCCTCTAGTCAATTGAAGGATGTCCAGTTGACTCCCAGGTATGTACTGTAGTGAGAATTACCTTTTTTTGAAGATACTGTGTGTATGTGTGTGTGTGTGTAAATATATGTATATATATTATGTGTGTTTATATATATATATATATATATATATATATATACACTACCGTTCAAAAGTTTGGGGTCACCCTAACAATTTAGTGGAATAGCCTTCATTTCTAAGAACAAGAATAGACTGTCGAGTTTCAGATGAAAGTTCTCTTTTTCTGGCCATTTTGAGCGTTTAAATTGACCCCCACAAATGTGATGCTCCAGAAACTCAATCCGCTCAAAGGAAGGTCAGTTTTGTAGCTTCTGTAACGAGCTAAAGTGTTTTCAGATGTGTGAACATGATTGCACAAGGGTTTTCTAATCGTCAATTAGCCTTCTGAGCCAATGAGCAAACACATTGTACCATTAGAACACTGGAGTGATAGTTGCTGGAAATGGGCCTCTATACACCTATGTAGATATTGCACCAAAAAGCAGACATTTGCAGCTAGAATAGTCATTTAGCACATTAGCAATGTATAGAGTGTATTTCTTTAAAGTTAAGACTAGTTTAAAGTTATCTTCATTGAAAAGTAAAGTGCTTTTCCTTTTAAAATAAGGACATTTACATGTGACCCCAAACTTTTGAACGGTAGTGTATATATATATATATATATATATATATATATATATATATCTTTTTTGCCGATATTGTCCAACTCCTAATTACCGATATCAACCGATACTGATATATACAGTGGTGGAATGAACACATTATTATGCCTAATTGTGTTGTGATGCCCCGCTGGATGCATTAAACAATGTACCAAGGTTTTCCAAAATAAATCAACTCAAGTTATGGAAAAAAAATGCCAACATGGCACTGCCATATTTATTATTGAAGTCACAAAGTGCATTATTTTTTTTTAACATGCCTCAAAACAGCAGCTTGGAATTTAAGACATGCTTTCCCTGAGAGAGCATGAGGAGGTTGAGGTGGGCGAGGTTGGTGGGGGGGGGGGGGCGGGGGGTGGGGTTCTGGGGTAGCGGGGGGTGTACGTTGTAGCGTCCCGGAAGAGTTAGTGCTGCAAGGGGTTCTGGGTATTTGTTCTGTTGTGTTTATATTGTGTTACGGTGCGGATGTTGTCCCGAAATGTCATTCTTGTTTGGTGTGGGTTCACAGTGTGGCGCATATTTGTAACAGTGTTGAAGTTGTTTATACAGACCTGTATGGCTGTTGACCAAGTATGCCTTGCATTCACTTGTGTGTGTGAAAAGTCGTAGATATTATGTGATTGGGCCGGCAGAAAGAAGAAGAAGTACACTCTATACATTGCCAATGTGGTAAATGACTATTCTAGCTGCAAATGTCTGCTTTTTGGTGCAATATCTACATAGGTGTATAGAGGCCCATTTCCAGCAACTATCACTCCAGTGTTCTAATGGTACAATGTGTTTGCTCATTGGCTCAGAGGGCTAATTGACGATTAGAAAACCCTTGTGCAATCATGTTCACACATCTGAAAACACTTTAGCTCGTTACAGAAGCTACACAACTGACCTTCCTTTGAGCAGATTGAGTTTCTGGAGCATCACATTTGTGGGGTCAATTAAACGCTCAAAATGGCCAGAAAAAGAGAACTTTCATGTGAAACTCGACAGTCTATTCTTGTTCTTAGAAATGAAGGCTATTCCACTAAATTGTTTGGGTGACCCCAAACTTTTGAACGGTAGTGTATATATAATTTTTTTATTTTATATATTTTATTTTTCTTGTCTCTCTTGTCCTCACACTTTCCCGCTCTCTTCTTTTTTTTCCTTCTTTCTTTCCCCTATTGCTCCGATCCGTCTGCGTCAAAAACTGAATACATCCAAACATTTAATCAAGTCAAATACAAACAAGGCAAGAATAACAATGTCTCACACTCCTCCGTTGTAAAGTAATAAATCTGTACAGCAGATACGGGCACAACATTATGATTTGCCTGGGTGGCTGGACAGTATAGATTTAAAAAAATATATATATATTTTTTACCTTAAGACGTACTGGCGGGCCGAATCTGGCCCACTGGCCGTAGCTTGGGGCCCCCTCCTGTATAAGATTACAGCGATGCTTGACTCGTACAGTATTGTACTGCTTTAGGGCTGGAAGTGTAAATATTGCTGATTAGACATTAGTCATCAAGACTAATAAGTGCAAGACCTTTCTGCTCAATTCAAGGAATGACCTGTGGCAAGGAAAGGCTTCTTAAAGCCACACAATTTAACCTTAAAATAATCATTTTTGATGGTACACTGGCTTATAATGATGAGATTAGTGTGCGCTGCCATTGCAATTTTAGTGGTTTACAATATCGGTGGACTTGCCTGGACACTACTGTTAGCGTCAACTGTACGGTTTGTGCTTTACCTATTATGCAAAAGCCAACTTTTCTTACCTATTGGTGCCTGTTTTTGTGTATTTAGGATCTGCATAACTCCTGAAAATGTTCAATCAAACCTTGGAGGCATGGCAGAGCCCTTTAAAAAACTATCTTGCTTTCATTCCTACTTCCTCCAACCGAGCCGTTTGGAATTTGAGTTGTTTTTGATGCTAAATGAACCACAACATTAGCGCCGCATTAAACATGATGTTGCTACTGGTCTGATGTTTCCTAAAAAATGATGTTAAAAAAACATTTAAATCCTTGTCCAGCTGTTAACTGACATACACTATTCATGATTTAACTGTAAATATCAGCTCCAAATATCGGTAATTTGACTACTAATAATCGGTATCAGCCCTTAAAAAAATATATCGGTAACGTTCTTGTAATATTACTCTTGATTTTAATCATATTCAATAATTATATCTAAATTACTTACAGTTTAACAGGATACGCCTTGTCAAATAATTTGTTAATCACAAATATTATTATCAAGCCTTAAAATAACCAAAATATATTCTAATCTAATATCCTGTAAAATAAGAGACTCATAAAAACTGATGAACAATACATGTCCATACAACTATGCAGTGCTAGAATACATTCGTAATAAATAATAATGTATGTTTCTTTAATAAACTATCAATGAAATGCAAGTGCAAATGAAAATACTGCGCTTTAAGAAACTTCTCTTTACCTGCAGACTTCTTCTGTTGTTTGATATTGTCATTACTGCCACAAGTGGGGGAAACGTGTATTACCATTTCGGCCCTTACGCACCACAGCTAAGAAACAGGGGCCGTACTTATCAAGCTTCTTAGAATTACTCCTAAGAAGTCTGCTAAGAGTTGACTTAAGAGTAAATAAATTCTTCGCTGAAAGCTGCACTTAAAAGTTAGTTATCAAGCGTCTTACTCACACTTTCAGCGAAGTGTAGGACTGAATCTTAAGTGTCACACTCAGAGCTGAATTACGACATTACTATGTGCCGTAAACGCAATTTTAGGTGACGTCATTTCTGTGTCCGTAGAAATGACCAATCACGGAAGGGAATCCGTTGTCTAAGAATAAAGAAATATCTTGGAAATATTTAAGTGGACAATGGGAGTGTATATTTTGACAATAAACTACAAAATAATACAAAACAAACTAGTCCCCGCCGGCACTCACGCTACCGCTCCCTCTCTTCTCTCGCCCACACACTCACTGACGTCACTCACCTCACGGCCACACACATACGCTACTGTCATAACATTTTCTTTCCAATTCATTAATTAGGCAACTCATTTGAAACTGGTGTGGGTCGCTCTATATATACTAGCCCACTGCAGACACATGCAGAAATCAACAAGGAATCGAAAAGTATTAAATCTGTGACAAAAATAATATCCGCTCTGTCTAAACGATACCGTTTGATCAGCTGCTCGTCATCAAAAAAAAACAAAACATTGTTCCGTTCCCTGAACGTTCGCGCACGTCTCTCTCGCCTCAGTGCCATCCCCTGCTGGCAACTCCTAACCACTTAAGACACCTCTGAAGGTCTCTTAAATATCGTGGAGAGTAGGAGTGATTCTTAGACTTAAGAACGTTGATGAAAAGCTTTTATTCTTAAGTTTGAGAGTAGGACTAAATTTCGCAAATTCTCAGGACTTAAGTGTAAAATGGCACTCTAAGAAGCTTGATAAGTACGGCCCCAGATATTTTTGGCGGCCCTGTTGGTTTAAGAAACACTGACGTGGAGCACAACAAAGTGTTTTTAATGTAGGAAACAACATTTTAATAGGACTCCTTTAAATAGCTGATAGTGCCAGGATGTTGTAAATGTGTGCCTGTACACACAATAAAGCTGAATACAAAATCTTCAAGGATACAATTGACAATTTTACAAGATCATGTTAAAATGATGCATAATCCCAGATGTTAATATGAAAATGTATCTTAAATATTACTTTTAAAGGGTCTAATTGCCTTAACTACTGTATATTTATGTATACGGTTAGTATGCCCGATTAAAAAACAAAACAAAAAAAAACCTACTAAAAATACTTATTGTCTATGAGCTAATCAAATTTTTTTATGCTGCAAGTTAAAAAACACTTTAAGACCAATGTCTTGGAAAAATATATCACTCTTGAATCAACACAGTAGTTAATACTATGATTATTGTATATAAATAATTGATTGATTGTTAATTACAAAGTAAATGTGGGATATAAATAATAATGTAAGTACAATTGTTTGTATATAGTATATAATTGGTACAAAGGTTTAACTAACACGTGTACAAGGATATTTCACATGTCTTTACTGTGTATATAATTGAACAGTATTTATGTTGTGTACAAGGTGTATTTATATTATGTTGTGCAAAGGAAATGTCATAATTTTTTGGAAGTTCATCTTGTATTTGACATTGTTTATAGCAGTGGTCCCCAACCTTTTTGTAGCTGTGGACCGGTCAACGCTTGAAAATTTGTCCCACGGACCGGGGTGGGGGGGGGGGATTATTTTATTTATTTATTTTTTCCCCCCCTCCCATAAATGTGATTTAGGGCTATATAAATAAACATTGATTGATTGATTGATAAAGAAATACAATCATGTGTGCTTACGGACTGTATACCTGCAGACTGTATTGATCTATATTGACATACACATACACAATATGTATATATTGTGTTTTTTATGTTGATTTAATTTAAAAAAAAAAAAAAAAAAAAAAAAAAATGTTAATTTAAATTTAATTTTTTTTTTTTTTTTTTTTAATTTTTCTTGCGCGGCCCGGTACCGGTCCGCGGACCGATTGGTACCGGGCCGCGCAAGAAATTAAAAAAAAAATTAAAAAAATTTAAATTTTAATTTAAAAAAAAAAATGTTTTTTGTTTTTTTAATTTCTTAAAAAAAAATAAAATAAAAAAAAAATTAAATTTGAATTTAAAATTTTTATTTTATTTATTTTTTTTTTTTTTTTTCTTGCGCGGCCCGGTACCAATCGGTCCGCGGACCGGTACCGGGCCGCGCAAGAAATTAAAAAAAAATAAAATAAAAATTTAAATTTAAATTTAAAAAAAAAAAATATATATATATATATATATTTTTTTTTAAAATTAAATCAACATAAAAAACACAATATATACATATTGTGTATGTGTATGTCAATATAGATCAATACAGTCTGCAGGTATACAGTCCGTAAGTCCGCGGCCCGGTGGTTGGGGACCACTGGTTTATAGGGTTAGGCGCAATAAGTGTTCAACTTCAGCCTAAACCCTTTCGGTCTGCAACATTTTCAATTTATGAACGTAAAACTGTTTGTTTATTTTGTTGACCACTGACCGAAGAAATAATAATAAATTTTATTTTATTTTATTTTTTTCCTATTTTTATTGATGTTAGATCTGTCTTCTTGTTGTTGGGGACAAGTGTTGTAAATTAGCTTTGGCTACAAACACTATGATGCATACATTGGATAACTGTTTCAGATATCTATGTTTCTGTATCTGTCCCTATTTCAAATAAACCTTTATATATACAAACTAACTAACTAAATCGTACTATGTATATTTTCTCCTTTATTTTTTAAAATTATTTTTTTTAAATTTTTTTTTAAACATTTTTGGGCCCCTTTTCCGAGGAAGCAGCTAACCAGCCAATGATGTCTGTGTTAGCACTTATAATAACAATATCACTAATCATGGGTTAATATTCAAGTCAACAAATGTTGATGGAAGATTGTTGGCGCTTTTTGAATGGCTTTTTATGTTTTTTAATGGACTGAATAGAGGACCTCCCATTGGCTCCATTGTAAGAGGACTTTTATTTACGTTTATTTAAAAAATAAGTCCGTCGTCTTGTCTTTGATTGTGAACGATAGGCAAAATCCCCCCAAAAAGTGCAGTTCTGCATTAAAGGGTAACTGCACTTTTGTATAATTTTTACAAGAACAAGAACACGTCTTGTTTTTTTTTTATGCATTGCAAATCGTGAATAAAAGCTAGCAATAGGTGGCTAACAATGCAGCTGATGGGGATTCGATCTATTCCACCTTTAAAGCGCTCTAAAAAACATCCAAAAGCCTCCATCATTACGTTATATACATGCAGTAAGTGTATTTGTAATGTAGTAACAGGCATATAATATGTCAGGGGTCACCAACCTTTTTGAAAGCAAGAGCTACTTCTTGGGTACTGATTAATGCAAAGGGCTACCAGTTTGATACACACTTCAATAAATTGCCAGAAATAGCCAATATGCTCAATTTACCTTTAATGTTATTATTAATAATTAATGATATTTACACTTAATTGAACGGTTTAAAAGAGGACAAAACACTAAAAAAAAGACAATTACATTTTGAAACATAGTTTATCTTCAATTTCGACTCTTTAAAATTCAAAATTCAACCGAAAAAAAGAAGAGAAAAACTAGCTAATTCGAATCTTTTTGAAAAAAATTTAAAAAAGAATTTATGGAACATCATTAGTAATTTTTCCTGATTAAGATTAATTTTAGAAATTTGATGACATATTATAAATAGGTTAAAATCCAATTTACACTTTGTTAGAATATATAACAAATTGGACCAAGCTATACTTCTAACAAAGACAAATCATTATTTCTTCTAGATTTTCCAGAACAAAAATGTTCAAAGAAATTCAAAAGACTTTGAAATAAGATTTACATTTGATTCTACAGATTTTCTAGATTTGCCAGAATAATCTTTTTGACTTTTAATCATAATAAGTTTGAAGAAATATTTCACAAATATTCTTCGTCAAAAAAACAGAAGCTAAAATGAAGAATTAAATTAAAATGTATTTATTATTCTTTACAATAAAAAAAAAAAAAAATACTTGAACATTGATTTAAATTGTCAGGAAAGAAGAGGAAGGAATTTAAAAGGTAAAAAAGGTATATGTGTTTAAAAATCCTAAAATCATTTTTAAGGTTGTATATTTTCTCTAAAATTGTCTTTCTGAAAGTTATAAGAAGCAAAGTAAAAAAATAATTAATTTATTTAAACAAGTGAAGACCAAGTCTTTAAAATATTTTCTTGGATTTTCAAATTCTATTTTGAGTTTTGTCTCTCTTAGAATTAAAAATGTCGGGTAAAGCGAGACCAGCTTGCTAGTAAATAAATACCATTTAAAAAATAGAGGCAGCTCACTGGTAAGTGCTGCTATTTGAGCTATTTTTAGAACAGGCCAGCGGGCTACTCATCTGGTCCTTACGGGCTACCTGGTGCCCGCGGGCACCGCGTTGGTGACCCCTGTAATATGTCATTTGTGTATATTTTTGTCATTTTAGGCATTGTCGAAACTTTTTATTTTTTTGGTGCGATGATGTCGAAGTGCATCAAAACGTTGGCTGTTGCTTCAATAACTTTTTATTCTGTGTCATTACAGTGAAGTGGATGAAAATAAAGATCCTGACAATGACAGGAAGAAACAACAGGGAGCCAAGAGCAAGAATAAGGCGCATTTCTCCGAGTCGTCTTATGCAGACCAGTTGTCCTCGATGAAAATGTAAGTGCAATGTTGGTCACCTTGGAAACTTTCCATGGGAATTTGTTTCCATTCTTGTCAATTAGGGATGAGCGGTGGCGTGATATATAACACAATATATTATTTGATAATGGAATCATTTGAAAATGGGTTACAAAGGCTCCTCCTGACACATGCGCTAACATTACGTCATTTCTGGTTCTCAAAACTATTATTCATCTAATAGTTGGTTCCTTTCTGTTGTGACTTGGTTCTATCTACACTTCTGTTAAAATGTAATTATCACTTATTCTTCTGTTGTTTGGATACTTTACATTAGTTTTGGATGATACCACAAATTTGGGTACCGATCCGATACCAAGTAGTTAAATGGGCAGCATTGGTCAATACTGATGCTTCAAATTTTCAAAATCATTAAATAATAAAATTTTTGACAAAAATACAGGATGGCGGTGTCACAATATCATCAATTAAATATTCAAATTGTTTCCTACTATTGACTGTAATTTGAATGCTTAGTTTTTTACCCCTAAAGTCCTCCTATGGACTTATTTGCTGAGTTTGTAAACAATTACAAAAATGACAAGTTATTTTGATAACAACAAATATCGACGCATCGACCATAATAATGATATTCTGTTTGGTCTTGTCACTGTTGATATTTATATCGATCCACCCACCTTTCTTATCATTTAAGAGCTTGCGGTTAGCATTAAGCATATTCTCCTACGGCAGGCGTGTCAAACTGGTTTTCATTGAGGGCCACATGGCAGTTATGGTTACACTCAGAGGGCCACTTTTAACAGTGAATAATGTACAGTATGAATGTAAATGTGTACCGCATTTTCCGGAGTATAAGTCGCCCCGCAGTATAAGTCGCACCGGCCGAAAATGCACAATAAAGAAGGAAAAAAACATGTATAAGTTGCACTGGAGTATAAGTCGCATTTTTGGGGTAAATGTCTTTGATAAAAGCCAACAGCAAGAATAGACATTTGAAAGGCAATTTAAAATGTCTAAAGAATAGTGAACAACAGGCTGAATAAGTGTACGTTATATGAGGCATAAATAACCAACTGGTATGTTAACGTAACATATTATGGTAAGAGTCATTCAAATAACTATAACATATAGAACATGCTATACGTTTACCAAACAATCTGTCACTCCTAATCGCTAAATCCCATGAAATCTTATACGTCTAGTCTCTTACGTGAATGAGATCAATAATATTATTTGATATTTTACGCTAATGTGATAACCATTTCACACATAAGTCGCTCCTGAGTATAAGTCGCACCCCCGGCCAAACTATGAAAAAAACTGCGACCTATAGTCCCAAAAATACGGTAGATAAATGGGCAGCATTGGTCAATACTGACGCTTAAAATTTTCGAAATCATTAAATGATAACATTTTTTGACAAAAATACCGGATGGCGGTGTCACAATATCATCAATTAAATATTCAAATTGTTTCCTACTATTGACTGTAATTTGAATCCTTTGTTTTATTACCGTATTTTTCGGACTATAAGTCAGTTTTTTTGCTGGCGGCATTATATATACATGTATATATATATATATATATATATATGTATATATATGTATATATATATATGTATATATATATATGTATATATATGTATATATATATATGTATATATATGTATATATATATATGTATATATATGTATATATATATATGTATATATATATATGTATATATATATATATATATATATATACATATATATATATATATATATATATGTATATATATGTATATATATATATATATATATATATATATGTATATATATATATATATATATATATATATATATATATATATATATACATATATATATATATATATATATATATATATATGTATATATATATATATATATATATATATATATATATGAAATACTTGAGTTGGTGAATTCTAGCTTAAATATATTCCCCTCTTAACCACGCCCCCAACCACACACCCCCACCTCCCGGTATCGGAGGTCGGCAAGTATGCAATAGACTGACCATACTTCCTCTTTTCACCGGACATGTCCTCTTTTGCGGAGCTGTCAGGGCGGAGTTTCTTAAATGCCTCGAAATGTCCGGCATTTTGAGTTAGGGCTGCGTGTATTTTCAATGTACGTTCAGGGTTAAGAAGGGGTTAAAAACAAAACAAACAGCAGCATTGGTGAGGGAGAGGCAGAGACAGAGAGAGAGATAGAGAGAGTTATGATAAACGTGCCAGGCTCTGCTTTTTATCCATAGATTTATCACATTTAATTTGTTATTATCTATAGCAGGGGTGTCAAAAGTGTGCCCCGGAGGCCATTTGTGGTGGCCCACAGCTAATGTTTTAAAGGCCCACAACACATTCTAAAAATACTATTAAAATAAACAAAATCATAACAAAAGTGAAATAAACAAGCTTAAAGGTGAAATGTAATTTAGAAAAAGTTGCAATGTTGACTAATAAAACAAAGCTGTTTTTTTTTCTTTCAAACCGTCATTGCTGAAAACATAATATTGAATCAAAATCAATGTTATTATGAATTATTGACCCATCCGAGGTTCCCATTACGTCACATCAAATATTACACTAAGAAAAATATTTTTGGTGGAAGATTTTGCAAATTTGGTAAATAAATAACCCCAAAATGTATATTTTGTTTTCTTACTGTACCGAAAATGAACCGATCCGTGACCTAGGGATGGCGTGGCGAAGTTGCTAGAGTGGCCGTGCCAGCAATCGGCGGGTTGCTGGTTACTGGGGTTCAATCCCCACCTTCTACCATCCTAATCACGTCCGTTGTGTCCTTGGGCAAGACACTTCACCCTTGCTCCTGATGGCTGCTGGTTAGCGCCTTGCATGGCAGCTCCCGCCATCAGTGTGTGAATGTGGAAATAGTGTCAAAGCGCTTTGAGTACCTTGAAGGTAGAAAAGCGCTATACAAGTATAACCCATTTATCATTTATTTACCTCTAAACCAGTGGTTCTTAACCTTGTTGGAGGTACCGAACCCCACCAGTTTCATATGCGCATTCACCGAACCCTTCTTTAGTGAAAAATAAAATGTTTTTTTTTTTTTTTCAAATTCATGACAGTTATAGTTTTTGGGTAACATATTCTAAGTAACAAAGACTTAATTTAGAGTTATTTGGTTAGGGTCAGGGTTAGAGGGTTAGGGTTATAATAAGGCCATGCCGAATAAGGCATTAATAAGTACTTAATAATGACTAGAGCCAATATGTTACTAATTTACATGTTAATAAGCAACTAATTAATGGTGAATATGTTTCCCATACTAAAGTGTTACCATGTTTTTTTACTGGTGCATAAAATGAACCGTGCATGAACATCACCTTGTTCAAAGAACAAAACCAACACAGTGCATAAACTCACAACAAATTACACACCTGCAAATCAGTCAGCTGTTGCCGTATCCGTAATACGGGTGCGTTTTGACCTCCGCCGAACCCCTGAGGCCGACTCACCGAACCCCTAGGGTTCGATCGAACCCAGGTTAAGAACCACTGCTCTAAACCGAGGTACGTACCGAACCGAAATTTTTGTGTACTGTTACACCCCAAAGTATAACCCTTTTACCATTTATACTAGTACTGGTATACTAGGGGAACATATTCTAAGTAATAAAGACTTAATTTAGAGTTATTTGGTTAGGGTCAGGGTTAGAGGGTTAGGGTTATAATAAGGCCATGCCGAATAAGGCATTAATAAGTACTTAATAATGACTAGAGCCAATATGTTACTAATTTGCATGTTAATAAGCAACTAATTAATGGTGAATATGTTTCCCATACTAAAGTAATACGGGTGCGTTTTGACCTCCGCCGAACCCCTGAGGCCGACTCACCGAACCCCTAGGGTTCGATCGAACCCAGGTTAAGAACCACTGCTCTAAACCGAGGTACGTACCGAACCGAAATGTTTGTGTACTGTTACACCCCTAAGTATAACCCATTTACCATTTATAGTAGGACTGGTATACCGTGCAACCCTACTCTGCTGATTGGCAAAGGGCATCCATTCATCTCGCCATGGTTTTGTGAGCTCCCTGGAAATGCTGTTTGTACATCCAAATGTCATTACTCCATGGTGTGCAGTTTTTATGACGCGGTTGTCTCCGAGAGACCCCAAGCACTCCTAAAAAAGCCATCTGCATCTGTTTGGATGTATGGCTGAAAGAACTATGATAACGCCTCCAGAGATGCCATGATATTATTTCCATGCTCATTTTCCTCCTGCTAAGATTCGGAGGAAGTCCCTCACCTTCCGCGATGCTCTTTAGCGCTCCAAAGTGTAACCTTATCTGCCTGTTTTTTTTGTTTTTTTTACTGTTCCTGACAGCAAGAACCAGAAACAGCAAGCGGACCTTTTCAGCGAGACGTCATCTGAGAGTGATCAGAGTTACGAAGAAGAGGAGCAGCCAGTTCGCCGTCAACGGAACACAGACCAGCCCTCGGACTACTGGCAGATCCAGAAACTGGTCAAGTACCTCAGGGTAAGGTAACGTCACACCGCGCATCACTCATGTCTTCTTCTGATAGATTTCACCGCCAAGTACACAGACGGCCACAATTGACAGGAAACAGAAGTCTGTCCCCCCCCACCCCTCATGTCATCTGCGCAAGAACTTTGAAGCTGGCCCGAGTCCGTGTTGTGGAATCAGGCGTGAATCATGTGTAGCCACAGCTATAGGAGCTTTATGGAACGTCCTTCCCCATAATCCCACCTGTCTGAGTCCTAACAAGACCAGCGCTGATCAGTGAGATAGACGGATGAAGTGCTGATTAAAGGGGGTGCTTCTTTGTTATTGAAGTGGTTGGCTCGCCTCGTGGATTCCTGGTTTCTGAGACAGGCCTGTTTGGTTCCCTCTGGCGAGCCAGAGCACAGGGGGGAAAAGAGCTGTCTTGACGGCACCAGCTGTACGCAGTGTTTGCCCACACCGCAGACGTATGAAAATGAAGCGCGCCCGTGACAGCTCCGACAGGGCATATGGTGAATATTAATGTGTCAGTAGAGGAAAGGGGAAAATGAGACAAAAACAGGAATGACCCAGACCGGCTGGGATTCCGCTAACATGATTTCAGAGATTACCCATCCTCACTCCGAGGCTGCGTGCGTTTTATTCTGAAAGTTTAGTTGTACAACCCATTCCTTTTGTCTTCGCAAACAAAAGCACTTATCCCATCTGTATGCTTGATTGCCAGGAACCAATAATAGGAAACCTGCACAAAATAATGCAAGGTTGTGCAATTTAAAATATACACCACCGTTCAAAAGTTTGGGGTCACATTGAAATGTCCTTATTTTTGGAAGGAAAAGCACTGTACTTTTCAATGAAGATAACTTTAAACTAGTCTTAACTTGAAAGAAATACACCCTATACATTGCTAATGTGGTAAATGACTATTCTAGCTGCAAATGTCTGCTTTTTGGTGCAATATCTACATAGGTGTATAGAGGCCCATTTCCAGCAACTGTCACTCCAGTGTTCTAATGGTACAATGTGTTTGCTCATTGGCTCAGAAGGCTAATTGATGATTAGAGAACCCTTGTGCAATCATGTTCACACATCTGAAAACACTTTCGCTCGTTGCAGAAGCTACAAAACTGACCTTCCTTTGAGCAGATTGAGTTTCTGGAGCATCACGTTTGTGGGGTCAATTAAACGCTCAAAATGGCCAGAAAAAGAGAACTTTCATCTGAAACTCGACAGTTCTTAGAAATGAAGGCTATTACACAAAATTGTTTGGGTGACCCCAAACTTTTGAACGGTAGTGTATATCTAATACCGTATTTTCCGGACCATAGGGCGCACCGGATTATAAGGCCCACTGCCGATGAATGGTCTATTTTTTTTAAACTTTTTTCATATATAAGGTAAACCGGATTACAAGGCACATTAAAGGAGTCATATTATTTTATTTTTTCTAAATGTGAAAGACTTCCTTGTTGTGTTTTTCAACCCTTTTTGAGGCAAGGCATATTTTTTTTCATTTAACAATACGGAGGCACACCACCAGCAGAAAACGTTCAAAAAATGATACTCCACCAGGTCGTCGTGCCTTATTTTGAGTTTGTTGGTGTTTTTCCTGTGCTTTAGTTCTTGTCTTGCGCTGTTATTTTGCTGGCCCTTCCTGTTTTGATGGTGTTTTCCTGTAGCACTTTCATGTCTTCCTTTGAGCGCTATTCCCCGCACCTGCTTTGTGTTAGCAAGCAAGGCTATTTAAGTTGTTGCTATCCTTCTTTGTGTGGACATTGTTGATTGTCATGTCATGTACGGATGTACTTTGTGGACGCCGTAAGTTTTTGCTGTCGTCCAGCATTCTGTTTCTGTTTACTTTGTAGCCAGTTCAGTTATACTTTCGTTTGGCTTTCCCTTTTGTTTATTTTTGGTTTAAGTGTTACATACCTTTTTACCTGCACGCTGTGGTCTGCATATTGGGATCACAACAAACCATCCTACTGACGTGGAGTATCACGTGGTTACCCTGCCGAGTTTTACACGACACAGACACTAAGCAACGGCACATTATTTGCAGATTGTAATTATTGATATGCAAAAAATATTTTTTGGACCAATTCGGTGAAGTTGCATAATTTCCCACGGCACACCAGACAATATCTCATGGCAAACAAGTGTGCCGCGGCACAGTGGTTGAAAAACACTGGTCTACGTAACATGTGATGGTGGTTCTTCGGTCA
>NC_084745.1:54203607-54213607 GCF_033978785.1 Entelurus aequoreus
CAGTGTGAGGGGAGTATTACAAAAATAAGTACAGGGTTTAACCACATATGTTCTATTTTAAGTCACTGGAATATTTGATTTATTCCTCATATCACTTTTTAAGCCCACTTAGGGTTAAGTTACAGCGTTCATGTTTGCTTGGGTGCAACTGTAAAATAAAATGAGTGTGTTTAGTATCTGTCAAAACATATTATTCATTTGAAATGCCAACTCGATATTCATTCTGAGGGTTCCAATGCTAATAGTGTTTTTCTTTGGGGCAGTGCCCAATGGCTTCTGGTCCTGGCACTGTGGACAGAGCCTGGCCGCTTTTTAGAAAATGATTTTGTTTCCATCACCACCACCACCAAGCTGAATAACTAGGCTTTGGTGTTGAAACAAATAATAAAGGTACAGTGAAAGCTAGGTTTACGGACTTGATTGGTTGCTGAACAGGGTTCGTTGTTGAAGTCAAAGTCTCCATAAGAATGTAATGTAAGCATTAATAATGGGTTCCAGCTTCGACAAAAGTCCATATTTCAGTAAAGCACTACAAGTACTGAGTATCAAACATTACAAGGATGAATCAATATTCTATTTAAATGTTCTATTCAAAAGCCAAAACAACAACTAGCTGAACTGTCCTTATTTGCAGCCACCCTGCCGACACACGCACACATTGTCACTAGCTGTGTGGTGCACTCAGTTTGATATCACAAAACTCCTTCACTTTTCCAGCCAAGTCGTTACAGTGATTAGGAATATTTAAAAGGATCAACTTTACCTGAATCTTCTTGCTGCGCAGTGGAAGGGAGGGGGGCGAGGGGAGGGCCGTGTTGACGAAGCTGTGGATACTTCCTGAATTGTTTTCTTTGGAGTTTAGCATATTGAGCTGGCAAAACTCGACTGTAAAAAGGCTAACAACATTTAACAAGCACACCAATTAGCAATCAGCACTTTAGCTAACGATGGTCAGAGCCTGGCCACATTTTAGAAAATAATTTTGTTTCCATCACTACTATTATTATTGAAGCAAATAATAGAGGTACAGTGAAACCTAGATTTACGGACTTGATTGGTTCCTGAACAGGGTTCGTAAATAGAAAAGTTAATTTATTGAAGCAAATTTCTCCATGAGAATGTAATGTAAGCATTAATAGTGGATTCCAGCCTCGACAAAAGTCCATATTTCAGTAAAGCACTATAAGTACTGAGTATCAAACATTACAAGGATGAATTAATGTTCTATTTATAGTATTTTTCGGAGTATAAGTCGCTCCAGAGTATAAGTCGCACCGGCCGAAAATGCATAATAAAGAAGGAAAAAAACATATATAAGTCGCACTGGAGTATAAGTCGCATTTTTGGGGGGAATGTATTTTATGAAGCTAACACCAAGAATAGACATTTGAAAGGCAATTTAAAATAAATAAAGAATAGTGAGAAGGTGCCTGGTATGTTAACGTAACATATTATGGTAAGAGTCATTCAAATAACTATAACATATAGAACATGCTATACGTTTACCAAACAATCTGTCACTCCTAATCGCTAAATCCCATGAAATCTTATACGTCTAGTCTCTTACGTGAATGAGATCAATAATATTATTTGATATTTTACGCTAATGTGTTAATAATTTCACACATAAGTCGCTCCTGAATATAAGTCGCACCCCTGGCCAAACTATGAAAAAAACTGCGACTCGTAGTCTTAAAAATACGGTAAATGTTCTATTCAAAAGCCAAAACAACAACTAGCTGAACTGTCCTTATTTGTAGCCACCCTGCCGACACACGCACACATTGTCACTAGCTGTGTGGTGCACTGACATCACGAAACCCCTTAACTTTTCCAGCCAAGTCGTTACAGTGATTAGCACCCCTGGCCAAACTATGAAAAAAACTGCGACTTATAGTTTTAAAAATACGGTAAATGTTCTATTCAAAAGCCAAAACAACAACTAGCTGAACCGTCCTTATTTGTAGCCACCCTGCCGACACACGCACACATTGTCACTAGCTGTGTGGTGCACTGACATCACGAAACTCCTTAACTTTTCCAGCCAAGTCGTTACAGTGATTAGCACCCCTGGCCAAACTATGAAAAAAACTGCGACTTATAGTTTTAAAAATACGGTAAATGTTCTATTCAAAAGCCAAAACAACAACTAGCTGAACCGTCCTTATTTGTAGCCACCCTGCCGACACACGCACACATTGTCACTAGCTGTGTGGTGCACTGACATCACGAAACCCCTTAACTTTTCCAGCCAAGTCGTTAGAGTGATTAGCACCCCTGGCCAAACTATGAAAAAAACTGCGACTCATAGTCTTAAAAATACGGTAAATGTTCTATTCAAAAGCCAAAACAACAACTAGCTGAACCGTCCTTATTTGTAGCCACCCTGCCGACACACGCACACATTGTCACTAGCTGTGTGGTGCACTGACATCACGAAACCCCTTAACTTTTCCAGCCAAGTCGTTAGAGTGATTAGCACCCCTGGCCAAACTATGAAAAAAACTGCGACTTGTAGTCTTAAAAATACGGTAAATGTTCTATTCAAAAGCCAAAACAACAACTAGCTGAACCGTCCTTATTTGTAGCCACCCTGCCGACACACGCACACATTGTCACTAGCTGTGTGGTGCACTGACATCACAAAACCCCTTAACTTTTCCAGCCAAGTCGTTACAGTGATTAGCACCCCTGGCCAAACTATGAAAAAAACTGCGACTTATCGTCTTAAAAATACGGTAAATGTTCTATTCAAAAGCCAAAACAACAACTAGCTGAACTGTCCTTATTTGTAGCCACCCTGCCGACACACGCACACATTGTCACTAGCTGTGTGGTGCACTGACATCACGAAACCCCTTAACTTTTCCAGCCAAGTCGTTACAGTGATTAGCAATATAAAAAAACAAAAAAACATTACCTCAATCTTCTTGGTGCGCAGTGGAAGGGAGGAGGAAGGGGAGGGCAGTGTCGACAAAGCTGTGGATACTTCCTGAATGTTTCAAACTACACGTTGTTCGCAATTGTTTTCTATTGGAGTTTAGCATATTGTGCGGGCAAAACTCGAATGTAAAAAGGCTAACAACAACACTTAATAAGCACACAAAGTAGCAATCAGCCCATTAGCCAACGACTGCACTGCTCGGCTGACTGAATGAGCAGAGATAAATGTATATGATAATGACAGAATGGGTGGAGGAAACGTTAGCACGCAGACGAGGTTGGTACAACAGAGCTTATTTCTGTTCAGTCTGTGGTTCGGAAATCCTATAATGAGATGTTGGTTAATCAAGGTTGCACTGTATTTAGAACATAATACAAGCTCATACAAAACCCAAAAGCAGTGAAGTTGTCACGTTGTGTAATGTGTAAATAGAAACAGAATACAAAGATTTGCAAATCCTTTTCCACTTATATTCAATTGAATAGACTGCAAAGTCAAGATATTTCATGTTCCAACTGACAGTGGTTTTCTGAAGGGTTCCTGAGCCCATGTGGGGATATTTTTTACACACTGATGTCTGCATTTTTACCACTGTGTTACATGGCCTTTCCTTTTAACAACACTCAGTAAAGGTTTGGGAAGTGAGGAGACACATTTGAAGTACAATTCTTTCCCATTCTTGCTTGATGTACAGCTTAAGTTGTTCAACAGTCCAGGGTCTCCGTTGTGGTATTTTAGGCTTCATATTGCGCCACACATTTTCAATGGGAGAAAGGTCTGGACTACAGGCAGGCTGGGTGTTGTCGATAAATGGCTTTGGCTTTGCATAGGAGAGTTTTAACTTGCACTTACAGATGTAGCGACCAACTGTAGTTACTGACAGTGGTTTTCTGAAGTGTTCCTGAGCCCATGTGGTGATATCCTTTACACACTGATGTGGCTTTTTGATGCAGTGCCGCCTGAGGGATCCAAGGTGCGTAATATCATGGCTTACGTGCAGTGATTTCTCCAGATTCTCTGAACCTTTTGATGATATTACGGAGCGTGGATGGGGAAATCCCTAAATTCCTTGCAATAGCTGGTTGAGAGATGTTCTTAAACTGTCCGACTATTTACTAACGCATTTGTTGACAAAGTGGCGACCCTCGCCCCGTCCTTGTTTGTGAATGACTGAGCATTTCATGGAAGCTGTTTTTACACCCAATCATGGCACCCACCTGTTCCCAATTAGCTTGTTCACCTGTGGGATGTTCCAAATAAGTCTTTGATGAGCATTCCTCAACTTATCAGTCTTTTTTGCCACTTGTATCAGTTTTTTTGAAACATGTTGCAGGCATCAAATTCCAAATGAGCTAATATTTGCAAGAAAATAACAGTTTCTCAGTTCGAATGTTAAGTATCTTGTCTTTGCAGTCTATTCAATTGAATATAAGTTGAAAAGGATTTGCAAATCATTGTATTTTGTTTTTATTTACTATATACAATATGTGCCAACTTCACTGCTTTTGTAAATAAAGGGGAATTTGGTCTCCTTGTTACTTCGGTCTATCTATCTGTGTGTGATTGGCATTATAATTCCAGGCTGGCGACCAAACGGCCACTCTGCTGACTCTGTACGCCCTGATGGACTATGACCTGAAGCAAGAGACGTACCATCTGGCCATTCAAGACTCTGGTGGCCTCAAAGTCCTGACTAACATTCTGCATTTGGAAGAAGTCAATCTACAAGTAAGCCAAAAAGGATCCGCAGACACGATCTCGGCCAACGACATGTGCCAATTTGTGTTTTGTATATACAATCTAAAGTGCTTGGCAGAGTGCCTAGCTGTAAAGCTGAACAGTGTGGTCTTATACAAACCTTTTTATGGAAACAAATACATATTACCTTCAAACTGTCAAATGTATTTGCTATTTGATTAGCTTGGATCTCTGGGAATTCTGAGAGAGATTAGCCTCAACCCGCAAACCCGCCGGGCCATTGTTGACAACGGTGGACTGCGGAGCATCGTCAATGCCCTGGACTCGCGAAACAAAGACGTAAAGGCCTTGGCTGCGGAGACTATTGCAAACTTGACCAGCTTCCGCCGGGCGAGGAGGACCGTCAGGAGGTACAACGGTATTAGTAAACTTGTGAGTATTGTTCATGCAGTAGGAGAACGTTATTTTTGGATGTTTTGACTACAGAAGAAATCAGCAGTGCATTCACAAACACACAAAAGATAGTGGTTTGTTTCAAGTGCTGAGGCCAATCAGATAGAATGTCTCCTTACGTCCTCTGACCTGCATTCATGTTTGTTGACCAAGCGCCCGGTGATTAAGACCACACCGTTGTATATTTTCCTCAGACCTGAAATCAGATGTTCTAATGTGCGAGTCACCCAGAAGGGCCAGATTAATTTCACGCTATGGTATGAGACCACCTTTGAACCAGGCACTGATAGCCCTGCCTGCTCTCTGCCTCGTTAGTCCACTACTCCCCATTCAAACCGAATAATGGCTTTTTGGGTTTGACAAGGTTTTCCACATCTCAATAGAAGTCTGCTCCGTCCGCATGTTTTTTTTTTTTTTTTTTAAGAATTTATTCATCAATCCAACAAAACAATACACAACAATACCATAATGATGCAATCCAAAACCAAACCCGACCCAGCAACATTCAGAATAGCAATAAACAGAGCAATTGAGAGGAGACACAAACATGACGCAGAACAATCTAAAAGTAGTGAAACAAAAATGAATATCAACAACAGTATCAATATTAGTAACAATTTCAACAAAGCAGTGATTAAAAATCCCTCATTGACATTATCATTACAAACATTAATAAAAAAAATAAAAAATTAACAATAGTGTCACAGTGGCTTACACTTGCATCACATCTCATAAAATTGACAACACATTGTGTACAATATTGTCCACAAAGATAGAATAAGTCATATTTTTGGTTCATTTAATAGTTAAAACAAATTTAATTAATGGATCCCATATTCCAATATATGACTCATTCTCTAAACTAAATGCAGTTTTTTCTACTGATATCATCTCCATAGCTTGTGTGTACCAGTCAGAATGTGTTGGACTATCAACATCTATCCATTTTTTTAATATTACCCTTTTTGTTATGATGCATATTGAAAGAAATGCATTTTTACTCTTTGATTCAGACACATTACTAAATTGATGGAGATCCCCAAGAATACAAGTTTGCAGTGTCATTGGGATGTTTATATTAAGGACTGTGATTGCTTCTTTTGTTGTTTTCAACCATAGCTTTTTTTATTCTCTGACATTCCCACAATAAATGAACAGGAGTTGCATCGGCTGCCCGACACTTCATACATAACTTGCTATCTACTACACCAATTTTAAACAGCTGAAAAGATGTCAAATAAAATCTATTCAAGATCTTAAATTGAGTCAGTTTATCTTTAATGCTTCTAAAGGGCCTATTGGCATTTTTCCAAATAGCATTCCATGATATGTCTCTTTCATCTAAAATGTTTAAGTCCATCATCCATTTCCGAACACATGCATCATTTGCATTTCTAGTGTGTTCATTTATTATTCCATAGAATAGTTTAATTAATTTCTTAATTGTATCTTGATTAAAAAGTGCATCTTCCAGTTCATGGCTATTTAAAGACATACTTTCAGAGGATATGCATTTATTTACAGCGTGTTTTAAAGAGATAAAATTAAAAAAATGATTTCTGGGTACATTATATTGATCAACTAAATCATTGAACGGTTTGAGTTTTTATTAATAATATGATGAGGTTTAGTAATACCTCTGTCTTTCCATGTTGTCCATTTAACCACATTTTTATTAATTATGATATTAGGATTGTACCAAAGCGGTTGATTTACAGATGTCATTGAGTTGATTCCTAGTATTTTCTGACACAGTTTTAGAATGTTAAAGGTGGCTTCTATTGGGCTCTGCCTCAATTCATTAGGTATTTTTTTTAAATAATATGAACTGCTCCGTCCGCATGTTTGTGATCAGGTGAAGCTGCTGGACTGCAACGCTGATTTGGCCAACGTGGACCCAAAGCAGGAGAAGGACGTTGAGGTCGCCCGCTTTGGCGTTATAGCCCTCTGGAGCTGCAGCAAGAGTCCCAAAAACCAAGAAGCCATCCATAAGGCGGGGGGCATCCCTCTGCTGGGACGCTTGCTCAAGTCTCCACAAATGAACATGCTCATCCCCGTGGTGGGCATCCTGCAGAACTGTGCCACGGAGGTGAACATAATGGCCGTTTACAATTCAATCTTCAAGATAAAGAGTTTGTGGCCCATTAATTGTTCTGTTACAGGAAAGTTGCCAGGATGCTATTCAGACTGAAGGCATCGTCAAGGATTTGGTCCAACACCTGGGCAATGACAACGATGCACTCCGGATTCATTGTGCCAATGTTATCTTCAAGGTAAAATTATTTTCACCGAATTATCCTCTTTCCCACTGTGGCCGTATGAAGGGGAATTGGAAAACAAAAAACTATTTGTTTATCTGAATTAGGGCTTCCGGAGATTGGAATTTGTAAGAATAATTTTTGCCTGAGAAGTGGACATAGAAGTCTACAAACACACACCATCCCTCAATACTGATTCAAATGACGTTGAGGCATACTTTGCATAACAATTAGTGCTGGTGCCTCACAATGAGACCATCCTGGGTTCGATCCCCAGGCTCGGGGCCTTTCTCTATGGAGTATACATGTTCCCTCCGGCTTCCTTCCACCTCCAAAGACATGCACCAGGGGATAAGTTGATTGGCAACACTAAATTGGTATGGAAGTATTATTGTAGCAAAAGGTATTTGCAAACATGTATCTCCATCTGTGCACGTGTAATCAATGTGCACGTGTAATCAATGTGTATGAATTTGTGTGTCTATATCAGGAGTCACCAACGTAGTGCCCGCGGGCACCAGGTCGCCCGTAAGGACCAGATGAGTCGCCCGCTGGCCTGTTCTAAAAATAGCTCAAATAGCAGCACTTACCAGTGAGCTGCCTCTATTTTTTAAATTGTATTTATTTACTAGTGTGACAGTCCTAACTGTCGTGCGGGTTCTCAGGACCATCCAGGGAAGACATTGTCGTGAGATGGTTTAGACTTCTTTATTATTTCAATCACAGAGTCTTTTGCGTGCTTTTCAGCAGCTGTCTTTTTTCTCACGTGAGCACACGAATGGTTTCATCCCGTCTGCTTTTCAGCAGCACGTCGCCGTCGTTTGCGTGGCAGCAGAGGATGGTTTCCTCCCGTCCGCCGTCTTTTTCCGTCTCCTCCCTTGATGTTCACGTCTCTCGCCCTTTTATACGGTCCAAGAGGGTGATTGCACTGTCCACAGCTGCGCGCTCCACGCACCTTATGCTGATTGCGGCGTCGCTCCCAGCGCGCCCCGCTTTGCCGCTCGCTCATCCGCCTCCTCGCCGCCATCTTGGAGCGGGCGCCGTCGGTCCGCCGGCCCCGCCTCCCCACAACTAGCAAGCTGGTCTCGCTTTGCTCAACATTTTTAATTCTAGGAGAGACAAAACTCAAATAGAATTTGAAAATCCAAGAAAATATTGTAAAGACTTGGTCTTCACTTGTTTAAATAAATTCATTTATTTTTTTACTTTGCTTCTTATAACTTTCAGAAAGACAATTTTAGAGAAAAAATACAACCTTAAAAATGATTTTAGGATTTTTAAACACATATACCTTTTTACCTTTTAAATTCCTTCCTCTTCTTTCCTGACAATTTAAATCAATGTTCAAGTAAATTTATTTTTTTATTGTAAAGAATAATAAATCAATTGTAATTTAATTCTTCATTTTAACTTCTGTTTTTTCGACGAAGAACATTTGTGAAATATTTCTTCAAACTTATTATGATTAAAATTCAAAAAAATTATTCTGGCAAATCTAGAAAATCTGTAGAATCAAATTTAAATCTTAATTCAAAGTCTTTTGAATTTCTTTTAAAATTTTTGTTCTGGAAAATCTAGAAGAAATAATGATTTGTCTTTGTTAGAAATTTAGCTTGGTCCAATTTGTTATATATTCTAACAAAGTGCAGATTGGATTTTAACCTATTTAAAACATGTCTTAATCAGGAAAAATTACTAACAATGTTCCATAAATTCTTTTTTTAATTTTTTTAATTTTACATGAGTTATTATTTGTACAAACATGGTGCAAAGTAATTCATGATTTGTTAAAAAAAATGTTAGTAGCTAGCTAGTTAAAATGGGATATTGTGATTTCACAAGACTGTCTTAGAAGTGATCATTTGAAAATGTTCAATTTGAAAAATGTGCACTTAGAGAAAATATAAAAATAAAGTGTTGCATATTGATATTTATCTGTTTCTATATATATTTAATGTGAGAAATCATTAAGATGATCAGTGTTTCCACAAAGATAAATATCATTAATTATTAATAATGACAATAATAAGGTAAATTGAGCAAATTGGCTATTTCTGGCAATTTATTTAAGTGTGTATCAAACTGGTAGCCCTTCGCATTAATCACTACCCAAGAAGTAGCTCTTGCTTTCAAAAAGGTTGGTGACCCCTGGTCTATATCAATCCGAGTGTGTGTATTCAGATCCGCGTACGCGTGTTTTAAGTTGTCTGTTGTTTACACCTGACTTTTGCTGCACTTCTGCCGTGTAAGATTTGAACGTGTGCATCCGTATTAGTTGGCGTGTAATAGGGCTGGGTGATATATGGAATATAGTCGATATATCGCGGGTTTGTCTCTGTTCGATATAGAAAATGACTATATGGTGATATTGGAGTATACGTTCTCACGCAGTTGCTTTTAGATGCGGGCATTACACTACATGCTTTTCTCACTCTTTCTTGTCTCTCCTTCTCACAGAGACATAAAACAAGCGCACCTTCTTCCATACGTCACATACTGTCGCGCGTGCAACGTCATACACTCTCGCCGAGCAGAGAGGTAGCGGCATGGGTAAAGTTAGCTGTCGTGTTAGCGGTGCGGTGCGAGTGGTAATACGAGAGAAAGAAGGTGCGAATCTGGTAACAAATGAAGGAGTAAGTAATTCCCA
>NC_084745.1:54218607-54291107 GCF_033978785.1 Entelurus aequoreus
TTTTCAACATGTTCGAAAAGGAGTAGGAAGAAGCAGAGCTTATTTAATCCTACCCCTTTTCTTTTACATAACAGTTGCTGAAACTTTTTTTATTCACTTCCTGTTCTCAATTTATTCACAATAAACTCCATAGGTAATGACAATAAAAAATAAATAAATAAATACTAATAAGAATTGAATAATAATAATTGGTGAAGAAAGTCATACTTAATATGATGAGATAAGTAAGATTAGTTTAAAGGCCTACTGAAAGCCACTACTACCGACCACGCAGTCTGATAGTTTATATATCAATGATGAAATCTTAACATTATAACACATGCCAATACGGCCGGGTTAACTTATAAAGTGACATTTTAAATTTGCCGCTAAACTTCCGGTTCGAAACGCCTCTGAGGATGACGTATGCGCGTGACGTACACCGGCGAACACGGGTATGCCTTCCACATTGAAGCCAATACGAAAAAGCTCTGTTTTCATTTCATAATTCCACAGTATTCTGGACATCTGTGTTCGTGAATCTGTTCCAATCATGTTCATTGCATTATGGAGAAGGAAGCTGAGCAAGCAAAGAAGAAAGTTGTCGGTGCGAAATGGACGTATTTTTCGAACGTAGTCAGCAACAACAGTACACAGCCGGCGCTTCTTTGTTTACATTCCCGAAAGATGCAGTCAAGATGGAAGAACTCGGATAACAGAGACTCTAACCAGGAGGACTTTTGACTTGGATACACAGACGCCTGTAGAGAACTGGGACAACACAGACTCTTACCAGGATTACTTTGATTTGGATGACAAAGACGCAGACGTGCTACTGTGAGTATGCAGCTTTGGCTTCTAAACATTTGATCGCTTGACCGTATGTGCGCAACTTTTTTTTGCGTATGTACGTAACTTTTTAAAAATATATAAGCTTTATGAACCTTGGGTTAGGTGAACGGTCTTTTGGGCTGAGTGATTGTGTGTGTTGATCAGGTGTTTGAATTGTATTGGCGTGTTCTATGGAGCTAGGAGCTAGCATAGGAGCTAGGAGCTAGCATAACAAACACGCAGGTGTTTTTATGCAGGATTAATTTGTGGCATATTAAATATAAGCCTGGTTGTGTTGTGGCTAATAGAGTATATATATGTCTTGTGTTTATTTACTGTTGTAGTCATTCCCAGCTGAATATCAGGTCACCCCCGGCTCTCACAGCATCTTCCCTATCTGAATAGCTTCAACTCCCCACTAGTCCTTCACTCTCACTTTCCTCATCCACAAATCTTTCATCCTCGCTCAAATTAATGGGGAAATTGTCGCTTTCTCTGTCCGAATCTCTCTCACTTCATGCGGCCATCATTGTAAACAATAGGGAACTTTGCGTATATGTTCAACTGACTACGTCACGCTACTTCCGGTAGGGGCAAGCCTTTTTTTATCAGATACCAAAAGTTGCAATCTTTATCGTCGTTGTTCTATACTAAATCCTTTCAGCAAAAATATGGCAATATCGCGAAATGATCAAGTATGACAAAGAATAGATCTGCTATCCTCCCCGTTTAAATAAAAAAAATTCATTTCAGTAGGCCTTTAAGAATGTATGAATGGATGGATGAAATAAATGTAGAATGTTTGTCATGGTTCTTCTTCTTTGTACTTTGTAAACACTTTAAGTTTGAAGAGTTTCTTGAAGTGGATCATATTAGTACATTGTTTGATTGCTTGGCTTCATCCATTCCATCATTTAATTCCACATATTGATATACTGAAGGTCTTAAGTGTTGTACGTGCGTACAAATGTTTTAAATTACATTTTTCTCTAAGATTATATTTCTCCTCTTTTGTTGAGAAGAATTGTTGTATATTCTTGGGTAGCAGGTTATAGTTTGCTTTGTGTATAATTTTAGCTGTTTGCAAATTCACTATGTGGTGGAATTTCCGTATCTTTGATTCAATAAATAAGGGATTTGTATGTTCTCTATATCCAACATGATGTATTATTCTAACTGATCTTTTTTGTAACACCGTTAATGAATGAAGTGTACTTTTGTAGTTATTTCCCCATATTTCTACACAGTAGCTCAGATATGGTAACACTAGTAACTAAAGATGTTTAGAGACGAATGTTAGATTTTGACCAACTAATGACTACGTTGTAGTGGTGCTACGATTGATCAATGTATCGATAGATCGATTCACAAACCCAGCAGCAGTGAAGTTGTCACGTTGTGTAAATGGTAAATAAAAACAGAATACAATGATTTGCAAATCCTTTTCAACTTATATTCAATTGAATAGACTGCAAAGACAAGATATTTAGCGTTCCAACTGGAAAACTTTATTTTTTGCAAATATTAGCTCATTTGGAATTTGATACCGGCAACATGTTTCAAAAAAGCTGGCACAAGTGGCAAAAACGACTGAGACTGCTCATCAAACACTTATTTGGAACATCCCACAGGTGAACAGGCTAATTGGGAACAGGTGGGTGCCATGATTGGGTGTAAAAGCCGCTTCCGTGAAATGCTCAGTCACTCACAAACAAGGACGGGGCGAGGGTCACCAATTTGTGAACAAATGCCTGAGCAAATTGTTTAGGGACAACATTTCTCAACCAGCTATTGCAAGGAATTTAGGGATTTCACCATCTACGCTCCGTAATATCATCAAAAGGTTCAGAGAATCTGGAGAATTATGGACCTTCGATCCTTCAGGCGGTACTGCATCAAAAAGCGACATCAGTGTGTAAAGGATATCACCACATGGGCTCAGGAACACTTCAGAAAACCACTGTCAGTAACTACAGTTGGTCACTACATCTGTAAGTTAAAACTCTACTATTCAAAGCCAAAGCCATTTATCGACAACACCCAGCCTGCCTGTAGTCCAGACGTGTCTCCCATTGGAAAATGTGTGGCGCAATTTGAAGCCTAAAATACCACAACGGAGACCTTGGACTGTTGAACAACCTTAAGCTGTACATCAAGCAAGAATGGGAAATAATTCCACTTCAAAAATGTGTCTCCTCACTTCCCAAACCTTTACTGAGTGTTGTTAAAAGGAAAGGCCATGTAACACACTGGTAAAAATGCCCTTTTTTGCAATGTGTCGCTGCTATTAAATTCTAAGTTAAAGGCCTACTGAAATGAATTTTTTTTAATCAAACGGGGATAGCAGATCCATTCTATGTGTCATACTTGATCATTTCGCGATATTGCCATATTTTTGATGAAAGGATTTAGTAGAGAACAACGACGATAAAGTTCGCAACTTTTGGTCTCTGATAAAAAAAAAGCCTTGCCTGTACCGGAAGTAGCGTGACGTCACCGGAGGAAGGACTGCTCACATTTCCCCATTGTTTACACCAGCAGCGAGAGCGATTCGGACCGAGAAAGTGGCGATTACCCCATTAATTTGAGCGAGGATGAAAGATTCGTAGATAAGGAACGTTAGAGTGAAGGACTAGAATGCAGTGCAAGACATACCTTTTTTCACACTGACCGTAACTTAGGTACAAGCTGGCTCATTGGATTCCACACTCTCTCCTTTTTCTATTGTAGATCACGGATTTGTATTTTAAACCACGTCGGATACTATATCCTCTTGAAAATGAGAGTCGAGAACGCGGAATGGACATTCACAGTGACTTTTATCTCCACGAAAATACATCGACGAAGCTCTTTAGCTACTGAGCTAACGTGATAGCATCAGGCTCAAATGCAGATAAAAACAAAATAAAAAAAAACCCTGACTGGAAGGATAGACAGAAGATCAATAATACTATTAAACCATGGACATGTAACTACACGGTTAATAATTTCCAGCTTGGCGAAGCTTAAAAATGCTGTTGCTAACGACGCCATTGAAGCTAACTTAGCTACGGAGCTAACGTGATAGCATCGGGCTCAAATGCAGATAGAAACAAAATAAATAAACCCCTGACTGGAAGGATAGACAGAAGATCAATAATACTATTAAACCATGGACATGTAACTACACGGTTAATGCTTTCCAGCCTGGCGAAGCTTAAACATGCTGTTGCTAACAACGCCATTGAAGCTAACTTAGCAACAGGACCTCACAGAGCTATGATAAAAACATTAGCTATCCACCTACGCCAGCCAGCTCTCATCTGCTCATCAACACCCGTGCTCACCTGCGTTCCAGCGATCGACGGAAGGACGAAGGACTTCACCACGATCATCCGTGCGGTCGGTGGCTAGCGTCAGCTTGCGCGTCTGCTATCCGAGTCAAAGTCTTCCTGGTTGTGTTGCTGTAGTCCGCCGCTAATACACCGATCCCACCTACAACTTTCTTCTTTGCAGTCTTCATTGTTCATTAAACAAATTGCAAAAGATTCACCAACACAGATGTCCAGAATACTGTGGAATTATGAGACGAAAACAGAGCTATTTTGTATTGTATTCAATGGGGTACCGATACTTGCGTTTCACTGGTTACGTCACGCGCATACGTCATCATACATAGACGTTTTCAACCGGAAGTTAGTGGGACATTTAAAATGTGACTTTATAAGTTAACCCGGCCGTATTGGCATGTGTTGCAATGTTAAGATTTCATCATTGATATATAAACTATCAGACTGCGTGGTCGCTAGTAGTGGCTTTCAGTAGGCCTTTAATGATTATTTGCAAAAAAAAACAAGTTTCTCTGTGGGAAAATTAAATATATTGTCTTTGCAGTCTATTCAATTGAACATAAGTTGAAAAGGATTTGCAAGATGCGTTATCCTTTATACTTTGTATTTTAGTTGACAGAAGTTACTGTAATTTTAGTCGACTAAAATTCTGAGTAACTTAGTCGACTAAATTAAATGAATTTAGATCAGGGGTGTCCAAAGTGCGGCCCGCAGCTAATTGTTTACCGGCCCGCCACACATTCTGGAAATACTATTGTAAAAATAAAAAAGAACATTAAAAAAAGGGGAATGAGGTGAAATCTAACGAGAAAAAGTTGCAATGTTGACACAAAAGCTTTTGATTGATTGATTGAGACTTTTATTAGTAGGTTGCACAGTGAAGTACATATTCCGTACAATTGACCACTAAATGGTAACACCCGAATAAGTTTTTCAACTTGTTTAAGTCGGGGTCCACTTAAATGGATTCATGATACAGATATATACTATCATATATACTATCATCATAATACAGTCATCACACAAGATAATCACATTGAATTATTTACATTATTTACAATCAGGAGTGTGGAGGGGGGGGGGGTGGGGGGTGGGGATATGGACATCAAGTAGTGGACATAGAGAGAGAGAGAGAGAGAGAGAGAGAGAGAGAGAGAGAGAGAGAGAGAGAGAGATCAGAAGGCATAAGAAAAAGAATCTGCATTTGATTGTTTACATTTGATTATTAGCAATCCGGGGAGGGTGTTAGTTTAGGGTTGTAGCTGCCTGGAGGTGAACTTTTATAGCGGTTTTGAAGGAGGATAGAGATGCCCTTTCTTTTATACCTGTTGGGAGCGCATTCCACATTGATGTGGCATAGAAAGAGAATGAGTTAAGACCTTTGTTAGTTCGGAATCTGGGTTTAACGTGGTTAGTGGAGCACCCCCTGGTGTTGTGGTTATGGCGGTCATTTACGTTAAGGAAGTAGTTTGACATGTACTTCGGTATCAGGGAGGTGTAGCGGATTTTATAGACTAGGCTCAGTGCAAGTTGTTTAACTCTGTCCTCCACCTTGAGCCAGCCCACTTTAGAGAAGTGGGTAGGAGTGAGGTGGGATCTGTGGTGGAGGTCTAGAAGTAACCTGACTAGCTTGTTCTGAGATGTTTGGAGTTTAGATTTGAGGGTTTTGGAGGTGCTAGGGTACCAGGAGGTGCATGCGTAATCGAAAAAGGGTTGAACGAGAGTTCCCGCCAGAATCCTCAAGGTGCTTTTGTTGACCAGAGAGGAAATTCTGTAGAGAAATCTCGTTCGTTGGTTAACCTTTTTGATTACCTTGGTTGCCATTTTATCACAGGAAAGGTTAGCCTCTAGAATGGAACCTAGCCATGCAGGCTGTTTTTTTTTCTCTTTTGTCTTTCTTTATTTTTCTTTTTTTGCCATTGCTCAAAAAATAATAATAATGGCAAAAAAATCCATGTTATAATTAATTATTTTCAGGGCTCCGATGACTTCAAATATTTCACTTTAAAATGTTTTATGTGGTAAATATTGCATATATTGTGTAGTAGCCATATAAAAACATCAAAGTTTTCTTTGACAAAAGCGCATAAAACAAACAAAATAATAGTTCCAGCATAAAATGGACAGATATATCTGAAGTTGATCTCGTCACTTAAGTGTTGAAAGTAAAAGAAAAACCTAATAAAAATGTATCACTTTATGAGTGGGGCACCTTTTGGATCCCAAATATATTTAGTGATTTTTTATTTATCTTTTCACTGTGATTTCTCAAAAATATGAAAGAATTAAAATCAATGGTGTCCTGCATTATTGATATTTTAGGGCTCTAATTACTAAATACTGCATATTTCAGTTATACTATAAAAAAACTAAGTTGTTTTTGACAGAAAAGCCATAAAACATTTTTTTTAATTTGTATTACTTTATATCAACTTGAAGTTGATATAGAGATTTACTGGAAGCGTTAAATAATTAAAAAAATAATTATAATCTGACTCATTTTTAACATTTTAATGACTGAGACCCTTTATGGTCCCCGGGATCCCTAAAGGTAAAATAAATGAAAAAATCCATATATTTTGTTATGGTTTGAAAATGAAAAATATCAAAATAGCCCCCACATGCTTTAATTTTTCCGTGTGCGGCCCTCAGTGGAAAAAGTTTGGACACCCCTGATTTAGATGATTAAAACATGACTCCAACTAGGGCTGGGCGATATATCGAGTTTATAAGATATATCGATATATTTTCAAACAAGATATGAATTAAGAAAATATTGTAATATCGATATATTATATTTCACGTTAAAATGACCAAACGCCGCTTATTTGTTGTGTTCCTTGTCCCCTTGCACGTACAAGAACATCCATGATTGGTTCGTAGTTTACTATGATGAGTCACGATTGGTTGAGATTAGGGCAAAACATTAGGGACAGGCCAATCAGAGGCAAGATAGGGCGGGTCATGGAACCAGGAAGGGAAATCACAACAGACATCCCAAATGAGGACGAGAGAGTCGTAGAAGAGAAGAGAGAATTGTCAGGTCCAAACACTGATGACATCTATTAAACAAGACAAGAAGCAAGGAAATAAACAGAGACAGAATTAAATTTGGCTCAATTGAGGAGAAACGTCTGGGCTGTAGTCTTGTACAGTCTCCACCACGCTCCTGACGAAAGATTGTACGCCTCCTCTTTTATTTGGACTTTCCCTGATTACATGGCAACAGCTGTTTCTAAAGGGAGGGGGGGTCGTAAACAGCCGTCACCTTTGGTTACAAACAGTTCAAAGAAAAGGTCGGAAAACAGTTCAAAGAAGGGGTTGCCTTGAGGGGAGTAAGGTCCTGCTTCCTCTTTGCGTTGTAGTTCTCAAGGCAACATCTTTCTGTGGATAACAATACATCAAAGAAACGGAACACCTTCATGTTGCTTCCCATCCTACACAGTGGATCAAAGACAGCTTTTGTCTGCTCGCTGGGCGAGCTGAACTAACAAAAGTTTTGTGATAACTTAAATACAATTATTCTGACGGATTGAAAAACGGTACGATTGTTGTTTTTACGTTAAAATTCCGGTGACTGAGCTGTCAGTTTTTACTGAAAAATCTTACATTCCCTGTTGTTTACAGTGCATTACTGTAGATGTCACATTTCTACCACTAATGATTTTACGGGCAATTTTTCTGAGCTGCTAGGTTGTTTTTTTTTTTACAGTAAAATCTACTGACTTTTTTTTTCCTCCAGTGTATCGTTGCAGACATGCCAAAGCGAGCCAAACAAAAGTAACATGACGGGTCAAACCGCGCCACTTTGATCAGTCCTGGTCTAGAGCAGTGTTTTTCAACCCTTTTTTGAGCGAAGGCACATTTTTTGCGTTGACCAGCAGAAATCATAAATTCAGTTGACAATAAAAAGTCGTCGTCGCAATTATTGAATATGACTTTAAAGCATAACCAAGCATGCATCAATATAGCTCTTGTCTCAAAGTAGGTGTACTGTCACCACCTGTCACATCACACTCTGACTTATTTGGACTTTTTTGCTGTTTTCCTGTGTGTAGTGTTTTAGTTCTTGTCTTGCGCTCCTATTTTGGTGGCTTTTTCTCTTTTTTTTGGTATTTTCCTGTAGCAGTTTCATGTCTTCCTTTTGAGCGATATTTCCCACATCTACTTTGTTTTTGCAATCAAGACTATTTCAGTTGTTTTTTTATCCTTCTTTGTAGGGACATTGTTGATTGTCACGTCATGTTCGGATGTACTTTGTGGACGCCGTCTTTGCTCCACAGTAAGTCTTTGCTGTCGTCCAGCATTCTGTTTTTGTTGACTTTTTAGTCAGTTCAGTTTTAGTTTTAGTTTTGTTCCGCATAGCCTTCCCTAAGCTTCAATGCCTTTTCTTAAGGGCACTTACCTTTTGTTTATTTTTGGTTTCCGACATTTACAAAGCAATTAGCTACCGGCTGCCACCTACTGATATGGAAGAGTATTACACAGTTACTCTGCCGAGCTCTAGACAGCACCGACACTCAACAACAACACATCATTTGCAGACTATAATTACTGCTTTGCAAAAAATATTTTTAACCCGAATAGGTGAAATTACATAATCTCCCACGGCACACCAGACTGTATCTCACGGCACACTAGTGTGCCACGGCACAGTGGTTGAAAAATACTGGTCTAGAGAACAGCTTGAAGACAGTCAGTCAAAACCTTTTGTGGTGCCAGTGGATTTGACAAATAAACCTTCATTTTTTTTTCTTCCATTCATGTAATTTTTTTCGGTTGGGCTTTTCTGAAGAAGAATCTACTACACAATCATATCAAAGATCATACTGAAGTCAGTTGTTCACACTTCAAAGATGGCAGAAGGAAACCACAGCTTGTTTGGATGGCAAATTTAACCCGCGTTGGTTTTGGCAGCCTGTCTGTTCATTAGCAATGTTTTTTCTTGCAAGAATAGGCTGCGCTTCTGTGGACCCTGACCAAACCCAAATGACCTTGTGTCCTGCACAATAGCTTAGACACCAAGATGCCAGCAACCGTAGCCTTGAATAAAGATACCTAACTGTACGTCGGAAGTTTGTTGAGGTTTGCTGCGACCGCACTGTGTCCCTTTTAATGTTTGCTGCAGTTTACTACTCAGACGCCTTGGGAAACTGCAATCACAGCAAAACATGGCAGGGTGTCCCCTAAACTGCCAAGATACCTGTGGTGGTGGGGGGCGTGGTCACAATGACGCCATCCACTAATTAGCATAATTTGCTATATGATTTTCTTTAAAGGCCTACTGAAATGAATTTTTTTTATTTAAACGGGGATAGCAGATCTATTCTATGTGTCATACTTGATCATTTCGCGATATTGCCATATTTTTGCTGAAAGGATTTAGTATAGAACAACGACGATAAAGATTGCAACTTTTGGTATCTGATAAAAAAAAGGCTTGCCCCTACCGGAAGTAGCGTGACGTAGTCAGTTGAACATATACGCAAAGTTCCCTATTGTTTACAATGGTGGCCGCATGAAGTGAGAGAGATTCGGACCGAGAAAGCGACAATTTCCCCATTAATTTGAGCGAGGATGAAAGATTTGTGGATGAGGAAAGAGAGTGAAGGACTAGTGGGGAGTTGAAGCTATTCAGATAGGGAAGATGCTGTGAGAGCCGGGGGTGACCTGATATTCAGCTGGGAATGACTACAACAGTAAATAAACACAAGACATATATATACTCTATTATCCACAACACAACCAGGCTTATATTTAATATGCCACAAATTAATCCTGCATAAAAACACGTACGTCTTTGTTATGCTAACTCCTAGCTCCTCTGCTAGCTCCTAGCTCCATAGAACACGCCAATACAATTCAAACACCTGATCAACACACACAATCACTCAGCCCAAAAGACCGTTCACCTAACCCAAGGTTCATAAAGCTTTATATATTTTTAAAAAGTTACGTACATACGCAAAAAAAAGTTGCGCACATACGGTCAAGCGATCAAATGTTTAGAAGCCAAAGCTGCATACTCATGGTAGCACGTCTGCGTCTTTGTCATCCAAATCAAAGTAATCCTGGTAAGAGTCTGTGTTGTCCAAGTTCTCTACAGGCGTCTGTGTATCGAAGTCAAAAGTCCTCCTGGTTAGAGTCTCTGTTATCCGAGTTCTTCCATCTTGACTGCATCTTTCGGGAATGTAAACAAAGACGCGCCGGCTGTGTACTGTTGCTGCTGACTTTGTTCGCAAAATACGTCCGTTTCGCACCGACAACTTTCTTCTTTGCTTGCTCAGCTTCTTTCTCCATAATGCAATGAACATAATTGCAACAGATTCACCAACACAGATGTCCAGAATACTGTGGAATTATGACATGAAAACAGAGCTTTTTTGTATTGGCTTCAATGGGGAAGGCATACCCGTGTTCCCCGGGCTACGTCACGCGCATACGTCATCCTCAGAGGCGTTTCGAAACGGAAGTTTAGCGGCAAATTTAAAATGTCACTTTATAAGTTAACCCGGCCGTATTGGCATGTGTTGCAATTTTAAGATTTCATCATTGATATATAAACTATCAGACTGCGTGGTCGCTAGTAGTGGCTTTCAGTAGGCCTTTAAAAAGGCTCAAAAATTTATACATACATTTAAAACAAACCTGTATTAACATCTTTTTAATCGTTTTGCCATATTGGTAATTGTTGCTGCTTTGTTGAAATTTTTCTAGTGTTTACAGACTTTTAATGATATTTTTTAAATTGACAACTAGCAACAGATTTAGCATCTGCTATGTTGAAATTGTTACTAATATTGATGCTGTTGTTGATAACATTCATTTTTGTCTCACTACTTTTAGATTGTTCCGTGTCATGTTTGTGTGTCTCTGTTTATTGCTATTCTGAATGTTGCTGGGTGGGGTTTTGTTTTGAAATTGTATTGCATTATTATGGTATTGTTGTGTATTGTTTTCATTAAAAAAAAAAAAAAAAAAAAAAAAATCGTTTTTGAATCGTGAATCGTGTTGAATTGAAAAAAAAAAATCGATTCTGAATCGAATCGTGACCCCAAGAATCGATTTTGAATCGAATCGTGGGACACCCAAAGATTCCCAGCCCTAATATATATATATAGAATTACGTTCACATCACAGACATGCTGACAACGCCCCAGGCAATGGTGTGTGTTTTGTTTGATAGCCCGGTTTTCGGTGATCAAATTTCGGAAGTCAAGGTGAAGTCGGCGGCTAGCGCGGCTAGCCCTCCAACAAAGTCCTCCTGGTTGTGTTGCTGTAGTCCGCTGCTAATACACCGATCCCACCTACAACTGTCTTCTTTGCAGCCTTCATTGTTCATTAAAAAAATTGCAAAAGATGTCCAGAATACTGTGGAATTATGAAATGAAAACAGAGCTTTTTGTATAGGATTCTACGGGGTACCATAACTTCCGTTACTCGGACTTCGTCACGCGCATACGTCATCATACCGCGATGTTTCAGCCGGATATTTCCCGGGAAATTTAAAATGTCACTTTATAAGTTAACCCGGCCGTATTGGCATGTGTTGCAATGTTAAGATTTCATCATTGATATATAAACTATCAGACTGCGTGGTCGCTAGTAGTGGCTTTCAGTAGGCCTTTAAATGTAGTACTTTTAAAAGGAACTAGCAGAGTAAATGCATCATTGAACCATTATCGACCTTTATTATGAAGAATCAATTCTTTCTGGGGTTCGAACAAAATTAGCGATGAACGATAACATTGGCTGTCCTCTTTTTTTTCATTTTTTTTTAAGGTTTCAAGATCATAAAGTCCTGGAGATCCTGATCGGCTTGCTGACCAATCAACCTGAGGAGGTGCTCGTGAATGTGGTCGGAGCCTTGGCGGAGTTCGCCCAGAAACCTGCAAACAAAGTCACCATCCGCAAGTGTGGAGGACTCAAACCTCTCGTCAAGCTACTCATCGGCAGGAACGAGGCATGTCCAACTACACAATTGTCCTCGGACCTTTTTTCGGTGTGTGAGCAGATCATCATCTTAGAATAAACGTCTTTCCGCCAGCCGCTGTTGGTGAACGTAACCAAGGTAGTGGAGGCCTGTGCTGCGGATCTGGACAACATGGCGTAAGTAGCCTCCTCTTCTAGATCAGGGGGTCGGCAACCCAAAATGTTGAAAGAGCCACATTGGACAAAAAAAAAAAAAAATGCTTGTAAAGCCTTCTGTAAGTGTTATATGAAGGCAACACATGATGTAAGTGTCTATATTAGTTATATTAGCCTACTATCAAAATGACTTTAAAAGTCTTATTTAAGTGTTATAATGAAGACAACACATGATGTAAGTGTCTATATTAGCCTACTATCAAAATGACTTTAAAAGTCTTATATAAGTGTTACAATGAAGACAACACATGATGTAAGTGTCTATATTAGTTATATTAGCCTACTATCAAAATGACTTTAAAAGTCTTATATAAGTGTTATAAAGAAGGCAACACATGATGTAAGTGTCTATATTAGCCTACTATCAAAATGACTTTAAAAGTCTCATATTAGTGTTATAATGAAGGCAACACATGATGTAAGTGTCTATATTAGCTATATTAGCCTACTATCAAAATGACTTTAAAAGTCTTATATAAGTGTTATAATGAGGACAACACATGATGTAAGTGTCTATATTAGCTATATTAGCCTACTATCAAAATGACTTTAAAAGTCTTATATAAGTGTTATAATGAAGGCAACACATGATGTAAGTGTCTATATTAGCCTACTATCAAAATGACTTTAAAAGTCTTATATAAGTGTTATAATGAAGGCAACACATGATGTAAGTGTCTATATTAGCCTACTATCAAAATGACTTTAAAAGTCTTATACAAGTGTTATAATGAAGGCAACACACGATGTAAGTGTCTATATTAGCTATATTAGCCTACTATCAAAATGACTTTAAAAGTCTTATACAAGTGTTATAATGAAGGCAACACATGATGTGTCTATATTAGCTATATTAGCCTACTATCAAAATGACTTTAAAAATCTTATATAAGTGTTATAAAGAAGACAACACATGATGTAAGTGTCTATATTAGCCTATTATCAAAATGACTTTAAAAGTCTTATATAAGTGTTATAATGAAGACAACACATGATGTAAGTGTCTATATTAGCCTACTATCAAAATGACTTTAAAAGTCTTATATAAGTGTTATAATGAAGGCAACACATGACGTAAGTGTCTATATTAGCCTACTATCAAAATGACTTTAAAAGTCTTATATAAGTGTTATAATGAAGGCAACACATGACGTAAGTGTCTATATTAGCCTACTATCAAAATGACTTTAAAAGTCTTATATAAGTGTTATAATGAAGGCAACACATGATGTAAGTGTCTATATTAGTTATATTAGCCTACTATCAAAATGACTTTAAAAGTCTTATATAAGTGTTATAATGAAGGCAACACATGATGTAAGTGTCTATATTAGTTATATTAGCCTACTATCAAAATGACTTTAAAAGTCTTATATAAGTGTTATAATGAAGGCAACACATGATGTAAGTGTCTATATTAGTTATATTAGCCTACTATCAAAATGACTTTAAAAGTCTTATATAAGTGTTATAATGAAGGCAACACATGATGTAAGTGTCTATATTAGCCTACTATCAAAATGACTTTAAAAGTCTTATATAATTGTTATAATGAAGGCAACACATGATGTAAGTGTCTATATTAGCCTACTATCAAAATGACTTTAAAAGTCTTATACAAGTGTTATAATGAAGGCAACACGTGATGTAAGTGTCTATATTAGCTATATTAGCCTACTATCAAAATGACTTTAAAAGTCTTATACAAGTGTTATAATGAAGGCAACACATGATGTAAGTGTCTATATTAGCTATATTAGCCTACTATCAAAATGACTTTAAAAGTCTTATATAAGTGTTATAAAGAAGACAACACATGATGTAAGTGTCTATATTAGCCTACTATCAAAATGACTTTAAAAGTCTTATATAAGTGTTATAATGAAGACAACACATGATGTAAGTGTCTATATTAGCCTACTATCAAAATGACTTTAAAAGTCTTATATAAGTGTTATAATGAAGACAACACATGACGTAAGTGTCTATATTAGCCTACTATCAAAATGACTTTAAAAGTCTTATATAAGTGTTATAATGAAGGCAACACATGACGTAAGTGTCTATATTAGCCTACTATCAAAATGACTTTAAAAGTCTTATATAAGTGTTATAATGAAGGCAACACATGACGTAAGTGTCTATATTAGCCTACTATCAAAATGACTTTAAAAGTCTTATATAAGTGTTATAATGAAGACAACACATGACGTAAGTGTCTATATTAGCCTACTATCAAAATGACTTTGTCACAGGCTGATGCAAATCTTTGTTGACAGAAATGTTGACAGTAATGTACACATTTTTACAACAGTGGAAAACATTAGTAAAACAGAGGCTTCTCAGAGGGTGAGAGAACTCCTGGCATAAAATGGCCAAAGGTATAATAGATGTGTGTGTCCAAATGAAAGGAAATGGCAGGCTGTCTTCTTCTAACGGATTTATTACAATCTTTGCAAGTTGGGTAACGTTTGCTGTGGTCTGGAACAACGTGGCGCATAAACAACTAGGAGAAATGCAGCCAATAATACATACAGATAATGTGTCGTGAGACATGCAAATATAAATTAAATACACAGAGGAAATTAAGTGAGCTCAAATATAGCTACAAACGAGGCATAATGATGTACATACATACAGCTAGCCTAGATAGCATGTTAGCATCGATGAGCTTGCAGTCACGCACTGACCAAATATGCCTGATTAGCACTCCCAACAAGTCAATAACACCAATAAAGCTCACCTTGGTGCATTCACGCACAGCATAAAACATTTGGTGGACAAAATGAGACAAAGAAGAAGGGGCATAAAACACGCCTTTCTGTGGCAGCGTCGGAGAAAGTTGTACATGTAAACCAGGGGTCACCAACCTTTTTGAAAGCAAGAGCTACTTCTTGGGTAGTGATTAATGCGAAGGGCTACCAGTTTGATACACACTTAAATAAATTGCCAGAAATAGCCAATTTGCTCAATTTACCTTTAACTCCGTTATTATTATTAATAATGATATTTACACTTAATTGAATGATTTAAAAGAGGAGAAAACACACAAAAAAACGACAATTAAATTTTGAAACATAGTTTATCTTCAATTTCGACTCTTTAAAATTCAAAATTCAACCGAAAAAAGAATAGAAAAACTAGCTAATTCGAATCTTTTTGAAAAAATTTAAAAAAGAATTTATGGAACATCATTAGTAATTTTTCCTGATTAAGATTAATTTTAGAATTTTGATGACATGTTTTAAATAGGTTAAAATCCAATCTACACTTTGTTAGAATATATAACAAATTGGACCAAGCTGTATTCCTAACAACGACAAATCATTATTTCTTCTAGATTTTCCAGAACAAAAATTTTTAAATAAATTCAAAAGATTTTGAAATAAGATTTACATTTGATTCTACAGATTTTCTAGATTTGCCAGAATGTTTTTATTTTTATTTTAATCATAAGTTTAAAGAAATATTTCACAAATATTCTTCGTCGAAAAAACAGAAGCTAAAATGAAGAATTAAATTAAAATGTATTTATTATTCTTTACAATAAAAAAAAAAAATTACTTGAACATTGATTTAAATTGTCAGGAAAGAAGAGGAAGGAATTTAAAAGGTAAAAAGGTATATGTGTTTAAAAATCCTAAAACCTTTTTTAAGGTTGTATTTTTTTCTCTAAAATTGTCTTTCTGAAAGTTATAAGAAGCAAAGTAAAACAATTAATGAATTTATTTAAACAAGTGAAGACCAAGTCTTTCAAATATTTTCTTGGATTTTCAAATTCTATTTGAGTTTTGTCTCTCTTAGAATTAAAAATGTCGGGCAAAGCGAGACCAGCTTGCTAGTAAATAAATACAATTTAAAAAATAGAGGCAGCTCACTGGTAAGTGCTGCTATTTGAGCTATTTTTAGAACAGGCCAGCGGGCTACTCATCTGGTCCTTACGAGCTACCTGGTGCCCGCGGGCACCGCGTTGGTGACCCCTGCTTTACACATACTGTAACATGATTATTCATGTTTTCCACTCAGTACAGATTGCTGTCCTATCACATGTTGTGTGTTACAAACTCAAACACGTTTCATGCTGACGTAGAAGCTAACTTATCTGTTGCCGTAGTTAGCTTTTACAGCTAATATCGTAGCACGGCGATGTGTTAGTACGCTAGAAAAATAGTTACAATACAAATGTTACTACACTTTGGTTATTATACAGGTTACACAACGTGATTGAAGTATTGTTGACACTTTTGGAATGCATTTTTAAAGTGATTTAGAGGCAGAATTGATTGACAACATTAGCTGCATTGCTAGCCACCGAGAACGAGACAATGTAAGAAAGCAAAAAAAACCAAAAACCTTTTGTCTTCTTGTCTCTCATGATGATTGTGAACGATAGGCAA
Source organism: Entelurus aequoreus (assembly GCF_033978785.1). NCBI lineage: Eukaryota > Metazoa > Chordata > Actinopteri > Syngnathiformes > Syngnathidae > Entelurus > Entelurus aequoreus. The sequence goes on from NC_084745.1 coordinate 54,235,292, forward strand.
AATAAAAAAAAAGTGCAGTTCCCCTTTAACATGCCTGTGTGGGGTTTGAGCAGCTTACTCATGTTAGTACTGAAGTAGCTGGGCTTATTAAGTTACTATGACAACAGAACGACAAAAAGATCCCCGGATAGATGCACTGTATCATTAGCTTGTCACATGTTATGTTCAAAGAACTCTACTTAGTATTTTCCAGGTATATTTCTCTTTGATCCCCGGTCTAATAACACATTTGAGAAGGTTTTGCTTATTGTACCTTCCGCTTTAAATACGGGTGTGGTTTAATGGCCGGCGTTTTACTGTCGCTACGTGGCCACGGTGGAGGACAAACACACGCGAGGCCTTCCTTCCCATTTCCAAGACAACATGGCTGGGAATGCACGGCGACCCGCAGTCAAGCGCCGTATTTGCTCCCATGTTTCATTTCAAACCTCACCCTCCACGGCTTCTAACAAGGCTGAGAGAAGACACTTCTGCATTAAAGGAGTTCACATAGTTGAAAAACAGCAATATTATATCATCCAATAGGTTCCTAGGAAGGCAGAACTGAGGCGTTCATTAAAATGTATCGAATTAGAGCACAGGTGTCAAACTCAAAGCCTGGGGGCCAAATCTGGCCCGCCACATTGTTTATGTGGCCCACAAAAGCCTGGAAATAATATGCGTTAATAAAATGTTTCATATTTTCTTACTAAATATATTTGTTCTTTCCCTTTTGACATTAAAAATCATGTACTGCATGCAATTGCATATCTTTTAAAATTCAATATCTAAATCAAAATATTCCAAAAATATGTTTGGTTAAAATAAGGATAAATACTATACTTAAATATCTGTTTGACTTATGATTTCAAAACAAACTATAGACTGTAAAATTGACAATAGATTTTACGGTTCATTTCATAGAGTTTTTTACTGTAAAATCAACTTTAGTACTGTTTTTTCCATATACAGTAAGACATTAAAACAATAAAAAACAAAAACAAATAGAGCACATGTGTCAAACTCAAAGCCTGGGGGCCAAATCTGGCCCGCCACATTGTTTATGTGGCCCACAAAAAAGCCTTGAAATAATATGCGTTAATAAAATGTTTAATATTTTCTTACTAAATATATTTGTTCTTTCCCTTTCGACATTAAAAATCATGTACTGCATGCAATTGCATATATTTTAAAATCCAATATTATCAAAATCAAAATATTCCAAAAATATTTTTTGTTAAAATAAGGATAAATACTATACTTAAATATCTGCTTGACTTATGATTTCAAAACTAATTATCAACAAATTATAGACTGTAAAATTGACAATAGATTTTACGGTTCATATCATAGAGTTTTTTACTCTAAAATCAACTTTGGTACTGTTTTTTCCATATGCAGTAAGACATTAAAACAATAAAAAAAAAAACAAATAGAGCACAGGTGTCAAACTCAAAGCCTGGGGGCCAAATCTGGCCCGCCACATTGTTTATGTGGCCCACAAAAGTCTGGAAATAATATGCGTTAATAAAATGTTTAATATTTTCTTACTAAATAGATTTGTTCTTTCCCTTTTGACATTAAAAATCATGTACTGCATGGAATTGCATATCTTTTAAAATTCAATATCTAAATCAAAATATTCCAAAAATATTTTTGGTTAAAATAAGGATAAATACTATACTTAAATATCTGCTTGACTTATGATTTCAAAACTAATTATCAACAAATTATAGACTGTAAAATTGACAATAGATTTTACGGTTCATTTCATTGAGTTTTTTTTACTGTAAAATTAACTTTGGTACTGTTTTTTCCATATACAGTAAGACATTAAAACAATAAAAAAAAATAAAAAATAGAGCACATGTGTCAAACTCAAAGCCTGAGGGCCAAATCTGGCCCGCCACATTGTTTATGTGGCCCACAAAAGTCTGGAAATAATATGCGTTAATAAAATGTTTAATATTTTCTTACTAAATATATTTGTTCTTTCCCTTTTGACATTAAAAATCATGTACTGCATGCAATTGCATATCTTTTAAAATTCAACATTATCAAAATCAAAATATTCCAAAAATATTTTTGGTTAAAATAAGGATAAATACTATACTTAAATATCTGCTTGACTTATGATTTCAAAACTAATTATCAACAAATTATAGACTGTAAAATTGACAATAGATTTTACGGTTCATTTCATTGAGTTTTTTACTGTAAAATCAACTTTGGTACTGTTTTTTCCATATACAGTAAGACATTAAAACAATTAAAAAAAAAAAAATAGAGCACAGGTGTCAAACTCAAAGCCTGGGGGCCAAATCTGGCCCGCCACTTTGTTTACGTGGCCCACAAAAGCCTGGAAATAATATGCGTTAATAAAATGTTTAATATTTTCTTACTAAATATATTTGTTCTTTCCCTTTTGACTATAAAAATCATGTACTGCATGCAATTGCATATCTTTTAAAATTCAATATCTAAATCAAAATATTCCAAAAATATTTTTGGTTAAAATAAGGACAAATACTATACTTAAATATCTGCTTGACTTATGATTTCAAAACAAATTATCAACAAATTATAGACTGTAAAATTGACAATAGATTTTACGGTTCATTTCATTGAGTTTTTTTACTGTAAAATCAACTTTGGTACTGTTTTTTCCATATACAGTAAGACATTAAAACAATAAAAAAACAAACAAATAGAGCACAGGTGTCAAACTCAAAGCCTGGGGGCCAAATCTGGCCCGCCACTTTGTTTATGTGGCCCACAAAAGCCTGGAAATAATATGCGTTAATAAAATGTTTAATATTTTCTTACTAAATAGATTTGTTCTTTCCCTTTTGACATTAAAAATCATGTACTGCATGCAATTGCATATCTTTTAAAATTCAACATTATCAAAATCAAAATATTCCAAAAATATTTTTGGTTAAAATAAGGATAAATACTATACTTAAATATCTGTTTGACTTATTATTTCAAAACAAATTATCAACAAATTATAGACTGTAAAATTGACAATAGATTTTATGGTTCATTTCCACCGACTTGAGTTTTTTACTGTAAAATCAACTTTTGTACTGTTTTTTCCATGTACAGTAAAACAATAAAAAAAAAAACAAATAGAGCACAGGTGTCAAACTCAAAGCCTGGGGGCCAAATGTGGCCCGCCACATTATTGAAGTGGCCCACAAAAGCCTGGAAATAATATGTTTTAATAAAATGTTTAATATTCTCTTACTAAACATATTTGTTCTTTCCCCTTTGACATTAAAAATCATGTACTGCATGCAATTGCATATCTTTTAAAATTCAATATCTAAATCAAAATATTCCAAAAATATTTTTGGTTAAAATAAGGATAAATACTATACTTAAATATCTGCTTGACTTATGATTTCAAAACTAATTATCAACAAATTATAGACTGTAAAATTGACAATAGATTTTACGGTTCATTTCATAGAGTTTTTTTTACTGTAAAATCAACTTTGGTACTGTTTTTTCCATATACAGTAAGACATTAAAACAATAAAAAAATAAAATAAATAGAGCACAGGTGTCAAACTCAAAGCCTGGGGGCCAAATGTGGCCCGCCACATTGTTTATGTGGCCCACAAAAGCCTGGAAATAATATGCGTTAATAAAATGTTTAATATTTTCTTACTAAATATATTTGTTCTTTCCCTTTTGACTATAAAAATCATGTACTGCATGCAATTGCATATCTTTTAAAATCCAATATTATCAAAATCAAAATATTCCAAAAATATTTTTGGTTAAAATAAGGATAAATACTATACTTAAATATCTGCTTGACTTATGATTTCAAAACTAATTATCAACAAATTATAGACTGTAAAATTGACAATAGATTTTACGGTTCATTTCATAGAGTTTTTTTTTACTGTAAAATCAACTTTTGGTACTGTTTTTTCCATATACAGTAAGACATTAAAACAATTTAAAAAAAAAAACAATTAGAGCACAGGTGTCAAACTCAAAGCCTGGGGGCCAAATCTGGCCCGCCACATTGTTTATGTGGCCCACAAAAGCCTGGAAATAATATGCGTTAATAAAATGTTTAATATTTTCTTACTAAATATATTTGTTCTTTCCCTTTTGACATTAAAAATCATGTACTGCATGCAATTGCATATCTTTTAAAATTCAATATCTAAATCAAAATATTCCAAAAATATTTTTGGTTAAAATAAGGATAAATACTATACTTAAATATCTGCTTGACTTATGATTTCAAAACAAATTATCAACAAATTATAGACTGTAAAATTGACAATAGATTTATGATCGCTCATTTTTATGACTATTTTTTTAATGCCTGGCTGGGGATCGACTGACACACCCTCCGCGATCGACCGGTAGATCGCGATCGACGTAATGAGCACCCCTGTTGTAGACTGTAAAATTGACAATAGATTTTACGGTTAAATTCCGCCGACTTGAGTTTTTTACTGTAAAATCAACCTTGGTACTGCTTTTGTCCATAATACAGTAAGACACTGAAACATTAAAAAAACAAAGAAAAACATTAAATCAAGATTTTAGGGTAAAAAATACAATGACAGCTCTGTTGAATGCTTGAATTTTACCGCTAAAAACAGTGGTGTGGTTTCTCCATTCCATTCCATTTATTCCATTTTTTTTATATGCTGTAAAAAAAAACACTGCTTTTACTGTAAAATTCTGGTTTGATTGATTGATTGAAACTTGTATTAGTAGATTGTAGGGCTGCAACTAACGATTAATTTGATAATCGATTAATCTGTCGATTATTACTTCGATTAATAATCGGATAAAAGAGACAAACTACATTTCTATCCTTTCCAGTATTTTATTGGGGAAAAAAACAGCATACTGGCACCATACTTATTTTGATTATTGTTTCTCAGCTGTTTGTAAATGTTGCAGTTTATAAATATTTATTAATTTTTTTTTTTTTTTAAAGCCTCTGCGCATGCACATAGCATAGATCCAACGAATCGCTGACTAAATTAATCGGCAACTATTTTTATAATCGATTTTAATCGATTTAATGGATTAGTTGTTGCAGCCCTAGTAGATTGCACAGTACAGTACATATTCTGTACAATTGACCCCTAAATGGTAACACCCCAATAAGTTTTACAACTTGTTTAAGTCCACGTTAATCAATTCATGGTAATTCATGGTGACTGAGCTGCCAGTTTTTAAAGTCAAATTTACATTTTTTTTGCTGCTTATGTAAAAAAAATATATTGTTAATGTACTATGTGTATATTCATATACTACTCATTGTTAAACGCGGCCCTCTGAGGGCAACCATAACTGCGATGTGGCCCTCAATGAAAAGCAGTCTGACACCCCTGAATTAGAGTGTGGCAAGGTTTTAATGTTAGTTTTTTCACAGTATGTATATTTAGGCCAGAACTGTAAACAAGTTGTTTTTATTCTTATTTTAAATCCTGGTTGCACTGTAGTTTACACAACGTGCATTTAGTAGCATCCTTTGCTTGCACAAATCTGTCCTGGGCTGTTTGCAGACGATTTTAACAGTTTGGCTACTGTTATGTTGCAAATGTTTAATTGCAATTTCACTCTTCGCACTTATGACGTTTTTTTCCGTCAAATCCTCCAGTTTATTTTCCCTCCTCCACGAGCGCAGACACACACTGTTTGATGCCTCCACGGTGTGCGGTCGCCTCCTTTAATCCATCAATGTCAACTTCTCCGCTAATCGGTTTCATACCTGCTTCACGGGGAGACTCGGCTGTTTGGATGCGTTCTTATTTTTAGTTTTTGGGTAGGATTTAAGAGGCACTGCAGACTGGAATCTAAGGTGTCTGGTTTATGTGCAAACACAAGGTGTGGTGCAAGGGACACCCGATGAGTGTTTTTTTGTGGCCAGTCACATAGATCCCATGATTAAGTCATAATGACAATTAGGGCTGCAACTAGGGATGATACTCGAAACCGGTTTTCCCGGTTGTTTGATAAGAAAAGAACCGAGTCCTCGGACTCGAATCCCTTTTTGAGAACCGGTACCCGTTATCGAGACCACTATAGTAAAGGAAAAGAGTTGATTCTTTATTCGAATCCCGTCCCGACCAGAAATGCTCCGTGGGACATCACAAGAAATGGCGTCACGTAGCTCAGTCATTAGGCGCAGATAGCGAAAGCAGGAAAACAATGGACGGGGAAAAAGCGCTCCAAGGTGTAATAAAGTTCAAAACAAAAGCTATAATCCATCGAATAACTTTACTGAGAGATTTTAGCAGGGTACAAACACATGACCAACACTTTTACCACCAACCGGAAACATAGCAACCAGGCTAGCAACGCACCTCCTTTACGGCAGCTGTCGCAACATTCTTAAAACAACCGCAGCACATACATATATATACAACACATCTCCCTTTTTGAACTTTTGTTTTTCTTTCCTTGTAAACAAAACAAAATCACACTGTAGATGTGTTGTCTGTCCAATTATAAATAATGCAGACGAGGCGTGTTGGCTGAGTTCTTGACGTTTACTTTCACAGCGTGGCAACATGCAACACTTTTCGGGGCTACCGCGCATGCTCGTAACTCCCGTTGCATGCTGGGTAGTGTAGTTGTTGTATTCTCTAGCTCATAACATTTTTCCCCCATAAAGAAATAATGTTAACTCAATAAAGTGTATTTCTTTTTTTAGCTTTAACTTTTCATTTATTAGCATTGTACCCACACTTGCAAATAACTTTTCTCTTCATAGAATGTTCTTTCAATAAAGAAATAAAGTGCAAAAATGTCAAAGCATCATAACAAACAGTTATGTTCCAATAGCAGCAGAAGTGCACTTTTTGGAGAGCTGTATTATTTTCAGTTTTGTGCCCAAGGGACTGATTTTATTTAACATTATATTATTATTTATACACCTATAGTGATCACAGAGACAGCTTGTTTTTGTGTTACTGTATATATTTGTTTCTCTGAAAAATCCCACTTAATATACTTTGGGTAACAACAGTCAATATTTATTTATTTTATTTTATTTTTTTAGGTGGGTAACAGTCAATATTTATTTATTTATTAGATTACATTTTTTTATTATATAATAAAAGTGAGCTTTTGTTAAACCAAATATTGTGTGTTTTTTTCCATATACAACAACCTATCTGGACTCCATAAGAGAATCGATAAGGAATTGGTTCGATAAGAGGATTCGATAATAGGCTCAAACTCGATAATTCCTTATCAAACATCATCCCTAGCTGCAACTAACGATTAATTTGATAATCGATTAATCTGTCGATTATTACTCCGATTAATCGATTAATAATCGGATAAAAGAGACCAACTACATTTCTATCCTATCCAGTATTTTATTGAAAAAAAACAGCACACTGGCACCATACTTATTTTGATTATTGTTTCTCAGCCGTTTGTAAATGTTGCAGTTTATAAATAAAGGTTTATTTAAAAAAAATTAAATTAAATTTAAAAAAAAAAAAAAACCTCTGCGCATAGCGTAGATCCAACGAATCGATGACTAAATTAATCGGCAACTATTTTAATAATCGATTTAATCGATTAGTAGTTGCAGCCCTAATGACAATATTTCACTTTACATGTTATTTACACCAGACACTGCACTGCAAAAAGTCAGTGTTCAAAAACAAGAGAAAAAAATACAAAAATGAGGGGTATTTTATTTGAACTAAGCAAAATTATCTGCCAATAGAACATTAAAATCTGGCTTGTCAAGACTTTCCAAAACAAGTAAAATTAGCTAACTTCAATGAACCCAAAAATACCTTTAAAATAAGAATATTCTCACTAATAAGAAGTGCACTTTTCTTGGTAGAAAAAAAAAAAGAGACCATTTTGCTCAACATGTTGAAAAATATTCTTAAATTATCTTGACATAATGATATGCGCTCGGCATTACATTTCTTCAAACCAGCAAACTTATACTAAAAACTATATCGGCCGATATATGCGTTAAAATGTAATATCGGAAATGATCGGTATCGGTTTTTTTATTATCGGTATCGGGTTTTTATTTTTTATTTTATTTTATTTTTTTATTTTTTTTAATTAAATCAAAATAAAAAACACAAGATACACTTACAATTAGTGCACTAACCCAAAAAACCTCCCTCCCCCCATTTACACTCATTCACACAAAAGGGTTGTTTCTTTCTGTTATTAATATTCTGCTTCCTACATTATATATCAATATATATCAATACAGTCTGCAAGGGATACAGTCCGTAAGCACACATGCTGCTCCACTAATAGTACTAACCTTTAACAGTTCATTTTACTCATTTTCATTAATTACTGTAACTGTTTTTATATTGTTTTACTTTCTTTTTTATTCAAGAAAATGTTTTTAATTTATTTATCTTATTTGACTAATTTTTTTAAAAAGTACCTTATCTTCACCATACCTGGTTGTCCAAATTAGGCATAATAATGTGTTAATTCCACGACTGCATATATCGGTTGATATCGGTATCGGTTGATATCGGTATCGGTATTTAAAGAGTTGGACAATTTCGGAATATCGGATATCGGCAAAAAGCCATTATCGGACATCCCTACTAAAAACTAATTTATTGTTCTTAATGGAAAGGCAAGCGCTTGTTACTCTCGGGGTCTCCTAGCCGCTCAGGCAAATCATATTGTCTAAAAATGCATTTTTCCATCGACAACATGACATCATCGCGCCAAGTGCGTGCTCTTTCGGTCAATTAGTGCGCATATATACAGGCCAAAATGTTTTTTAATGGTAATTTTGAAGAATTTATCTGAATGTGCATGAACTATTCCTTGTCAAAATGGTTAGAAATGTAAAATGTTGAAATATTAACTGTCAGTTTACTGTACTGTGCCAACTGTACTACTATATGAGTACCTATTTTCTATTGTTTCATTGAAAATAAAACAGCAAAGTCCATTTGGCCGTCATCCGTTGTAATTATGAGACACAATTGTGTCAAAATCATGATTTTTTTTTTGTTCATGCTTGAAATAAGGAATTATTACTTTAAAAAAAGTAGTTTTATACTTATGAGTGTTGATGACACAGCTTTGCAACACTTGATATTCTAGTTTCAAGCATGTTTACTCAATATAGCTCAGGGGTCACCAACTGAGCCCGTAAGGACCAGATGAGTAGCCCGCTGGCCTGTTCTAAAAATAGCTCAAATAGCAGCACTTACCAGTGAGCTGCCTCTATTTTTTAAATTGTATTTATTTACTAGCAAGCTGGTCTCGACATTTTTAATTCTAAGAGAGACAAAACTCAAATAGAATTTGAAAATCCAAGAAAATATTTGAAAGACTTGGTCTTCACTTGTTTAAATAAATTCATTAATTTTTTTTACTTTGCTTCGTATAACTTTCAGAAAGACAATTTTAGAGAAAAAATACAACCTTAAAAATGATTTTAGGATTTTTAAACACATATACCTTTTTACCTTTTAAATTCCTTCCTCTTCTTTCCCGACAATTTAAATCAATGTTCAAGTAAATGTATTTTTTTTATTGTAAAGAATTAATAAATAAATTTTAATTTAATTCTTCATTTTAGCTTCTGTTTTTTTGACGAAGAATATTTGTGAAATATTTCTTCAAACTTATTATGATTAAAATTCAGAAAAATTATTCTGGCAAATCTAGAAAATCTGTAGAATCAAATTTAAATCTTATTTCAAAGTCTTTTGAATTTCTTTAAAAAATGTTGTTCTGGAAAATCTAGAAGAAATAATGATTTGTCTTTGTTAGAAATATAGCTTGGTCCAATTTGTTATATATTCTAACAAAGTGCAGATTGGATTTTAACCTATTTAAAACATGTCATCAAAATTCTAAAATTAATCTTAATCAGGAAAAATGACTAATGATGTTCCATAAATTATTTTTTGAATTTTTTCAAAAAGATTCAAATTAGCTAGTTTTTCCTCTTCTTTTTTTCGGTTGAACTTTGAATTTTAAAGAGTCGAAATTGAAGATAAACTATGTTTCAAAATTTTATTGTCATTTTTTTTCGTGTTTTCTCCTCTTTTAAACCGTTCAATTAAGTGTAAATATCATTCATTATTAATAATAACATAGAGTTAAAGGTAAATTGAGCAAATTGGCTATTTCTGGCAATTTATTGAAGTGTGTATCAAACTGGTAGCCCTTCGCATTAATCACTACCCAAGAAGTAGCTCTTGCTTTCAAAAAGGTTGGTGACCCCTGATATAGGTCATCAAATCTCAGCAACAAGCTGTAATATCTTACTGAGATCATTTAGGACCAAAGCACTTCATATTTCATCTTACTTAGATTTCACTTTTTGCAGTGTGGGTGCACTGTGGTGTTATTACCTCAGTGGATCCCCAACTAAGCGACGCTTGAGTCAACTCCACACCAGCTCCATGAAATATAGAGCTACCTGTCTCTGGCTCTGTTTGACTTGGAAAGTCGTTACCTTTTTTTTTGGCTCCGCTTAAAAAACAAGCCACCAACATAACGCATAAATTAGTTTCTATTTATAAATATGTGCATGAAGCACTTCACACAGATGCCAGTTAACCTCTGACCCGTGCCAGTTTTTTAATGTGGACTGGGGATTTGGAGCGAGCACAGCAGCTGAGTGAGCTTTACATCTGGGAGGAAGTGAGCAAGACTGAGGATGTGTTGTGAAGAAAATCTGTTTTTTAATGGAGGCTGCAGCTACAAACTGGAAACAAGCCGCCAAAGCCCTAAAGCAGATTTTTCTTCTCTGAAAAGTGACCTTATCATAATTTGGCACGACGGCGGTACCTCAGGTTTGTCAGTAATCCCTTCCAAACGCTCCGGAAAAAAACAAATGTGGAACCATTTGAGTATAGGAAGAAATGGTCCAGTGTAGGGTTGCGCAATATACCCGACATCAATTTGGCCCACGATTTGTGTACTATCGCCATATTGTTTAAAAAAACAAACAAACAAAAAACAATGAAAGTGTGGCTAGTTAAACTTGATTTAGAGCGTCTCGGTCCTCTTTTCTTCTTCTGCAAGCCCACATGCGAAAACACTGCCATTAGTTTGAAACTGTAAAAAAAATCAAGTGAAACAAAAAAAAAAAGGAACGAAACCGTGAAAAAGATCGAAGAAAATCAATCTGTGTACGGATAGTTTTCCAGACCATAGAGCACACCGGGATATAAACTGCAGCCACTACATTTTTGAAGACATTTGTTCATATATAAGCCGCACTGGACTGTAAGTCGCAGATATAAAATGAGTTATTTGCACAGAAAGATTCTGTAAATGTTTATTTACGTACCTTGTTTCCAAACGGTCCAAACAACAAATGTTTCCAAGTTTTGTGAACTTTCTTTTTTTTTAATTTGTTAAAACTTTGTATAATTAAGTTGGTGAAAAGTTGAAGATGCAACAAAATTAGGTTGAATAAACATAAAAAAAAGGCCGCAAATTAATTACACTGGTCCTAATTAAATGTATTTTCTAGGTTGGTAAAATTTGGTATATTTAAGTTGGTGATAAGTTGAAGATGCAACAAAATTAAGTAAAATATTTAAAAAATTAAAGATGGGCAAAAATGAAAGAAGACAGCCAAAGTAAGTACACAAAGTTGAAGATGTAAACAAAATTAGGTTTAATGAACATTTAAAAAAAAGGCCGCAAATTAATTACACTGGACCTAATTAAATGTATTTTATAGCTGGTATAATTAAGTTGGTGATAAGTTGAAGATGCAACAAAATTAAGTAAAATATTCAAAAAATTAAAGATGGGCAAAAATGAAAGAAGACAGCAAAGTAAGTACACCAAGTTGAAGATATAACAAAATTAGGTTTAACGAACATTTAAAAAAAGGCCGCAAATTAATTACACTGGACCTAATTAAATGTATTTTATAGCTGGTATAATTAAGTTGGTGATAAGTTGAAGATGCAACAAAATTAAGTAAAATATTCAAAAAATTAAAGATGGGCAAAAATGAAAGAAGACAGCAAAGTAAGTACACCAAGTTGAAGATGTAACAAAATTAGGTTTAATGAACATTTAAAAAAAGGCCGCAAATTAATTACACTGGACCTAATTAAATGTATTTTATAGTTGGTAAAATTTGGTATAATTAAGTTGGTGATAAGTTGAAGATGCAACAAAATTAAGTAAAATATTAAAAAAATTAAAGTTGGGCAAAAATGAAAGAAGACAGCAAAGTAAGTACACCAAGTTGAAGATGTAAACAAAATTAGGTTTAATGAACATTTAAAAAAAAGGCCGCAAATTAATTACACTGGTCCTAATTAAATGTATTTTATAGTTGGTAAAATTTGGTATAATTAAGTTGGTGATAAGTTGAAGATGCAACAAAATTAAGTAAAATATTTTAAAAAATTAAAGATGGGCAAAAATGAAAGAAGACAGCAAAGTAAGTACACCAAGTTGAAGATGCAACAAAATTAGGTTTAATGAACATTTAAAAAAAGCCGCAAATTAATTACACTGGACCTAATTAAATGTATTTTATAGGTTGGTAAAATTTGGTATAATTAAGTTGGTGATAAGTTGAAGATGCAACAAAATTAAGTAAAATATTTTAAAAAATTAAAGATGGGCAAAAATGAAAGAAGACAGCAAAGTAAGTACACCAAGTTGAAGATGTAACAAAATTAGGTTTGATGAACATTTTAAAAAAAGGCCGCAAATTAATTACACTGGACCTAATTAAATGTATTTTATAGTTGGTAAAATTTGGTATAATTAAGTTGGTGATAAGTTGAAGATGCAACAAAATTAAGTAAAATATTCAAAAAATTAAAGATGGGCAAAAATGAAAGAAGACAGCAAAGTAAGTACACCAAGTTGAAGATGTAACAAAATTAGGTTTAATGAACATCTAAAAAAAGGCCGCAAATTAATTACACTGGACCTAATTAAATGTATTTTATAGGTTGGTAAAATTTGGTATAATTAAGTTGGTGATAAGTTGAAGATGCAACAAAATTAAGTAAAATATTTAAAAAAAATTAAAGATGGGCAAAAATGAAAAGATAGCCAAGTAAGTACACCACACCTAAACAAAATATATCTAAGTTAAAAAATGTTACTTTGATGCAACTTTTAAAAATTGTCGCAACATTTTCCAATCAATTTTCTACAAGTTTTGTGAACTTACGTTTTTTTTAAATTTGTTAACACTATCAAGTTGGTAATAAGATAAAGAAACAATAAGTAATTTAACGAAACAAAATTAAGTAGAAGTTTAAAAAAAGTATTTTGCAAAGCGCCTGTAACAGGGCAGTAAAACTGCTGATCAAACAAAACAGAAGTCATCGTTATGGATTCACTAGCTGCGTAAGCTAGCTCAACAATCAGCTAAACAGACTCAATAACTCCACAGTGATGTTTTGGTGAATTTACTGAGGGATTTGTAAAACTGAAACATAGGGATGATACTTGAAACCGGTTTTCCCGGTTGTTTGATAAGAAAATAACCGAGTCCTCGGACTCGAATCCCTTTTTGAGAACCGGTACCCGTTATCGAGACCACTATAGTAAAGGAAAAGAGTTGATTCTTTATTCGAATCCCGTCCCGACCAGAAATGCTCCGTGGGACATCACAAGAATTGACGTCACGTAGCTCAGTCATTAGGCGCAGATAGCGAAAGCAGGAAAATAATGGAATGGAAAAAGCGCTCCAAGGTGTAATAAAGTTCAAAACAAAAGCTATAATCCATCGAATAACTTTACTGAGAGATTTTAGCAGGGTAAAACACATGACCAACACTTTTACGACCAACCGGAAACATAGCAACGCACCTCCTTTACGGCAGCTGTCGCAACGTTCTTAAAACAACCGCAGCACATACATATATATACAACATATCTCCCTTTTTTAACTTTTGTTTTTCTTTCCTTGTAAAGAAAACAAAATCACACTGTAGATGTGTTGTCTGTCTAATTATAAATAATGCAGACGAGGCGTGTTGGCTGAGTTCTTGATGTTTACTTTTACAGCGTGGCAACATGCAACACTTTTCGGGGCTACCGCGCATGCTCGTAACCCCCGTTGCATGCTGGGTAGTGTAGTTGTTATATTCTCTCGCTCATAACATTTTTCCCCCTATAAAGAAATAATGTTAACTCAATAAAGTGTATTTCTTTTTTTAGCTTTAACTTTTCATTTTTTTAGCATTGTAACCACATTTGCAAACAACTTTTCTCTTCATAGAATTTTCTTTCAATAAAGAAATAAAGTGCAAAAATGTCAAAGCATCATAACAAGCAGTTATGTTCCAATAGCAGCAGAAGTGCACTTTTTGGAGAGCTGTATTATTTCCAGTTTTGTGCCCAAGGGACTGATTTTATTTAACACTATTATTATTTATACACCTATAGTGATCACAGAGACAGCTTGTTTTTGTGTTACTGTATATATTTGTTTCTCTGAAAAATCCCACTTAATATACTTTGGGTAACAACAGTCAATATTTATTTATTTTATTGTATTTTTTTAGGTGGGTAACAGTCAATATTTATTTATTTATTAGATTTTATTTTTGTATTATATAATAAAAGTGAGCTTTTGTTAAACCAAATATTGTGTGTTTTTTTCCATATACAACAACCTATCTGGACTCCATAAGAGAATCGATAAGGAATCTGTTCGATAAGAGGATTCCATAATAGGCTCGAACTCGATAATTCCTTATCAAACATCATCCCTACTGAAACAATACAAAAATAATGCCAAACAAAACTAGATTTAATAAACATTAAATTAATGTTTCTTAATGTTCAACTTTCCCTCACAATGTGTATTTCTTCTTCTCCCAAAGGATCATTCAGGAGCTTGACGGAATCCGCTTGGTGTGGAGCTTGTTGAAAAACCCCAGTCCAGAAGTTCAGTCCAGCGCGGCGTGGGCCCTTTGTCCATGTATTGAAAATGCAAAGGTACAGTAAGAGATCTGTATTCATTATTATTATTATTGTCTTGATACTACTTCTATAGAGCAAACCAAAGTCTCTGACGGCCGCAAGACTCTTGCGCTAAAGACTTTTTGTTGGTTCAGAATGAAGTGTTTTGTGAGCCCGCTGGCACCACCACGCTAACCTGCTGCTGGGAGGTTAGCAAGGGCAGAGCGGTGTCAGACGGGGGCTTTACGTGAACCGCAGCTTAATAAGAAGCAGAGCGGCTCCTTTGGCACACCAAGGTAGTTGAAGTGTGGACCAGGCGGAGAGAAAAGCCCTGGTAATATCCTGTGGTGTGGCTTCTCTTTCTTGCACTGACAATCCTTACTCAACATGTGCCAAGCATTTAACCGTTCAAAAATGGTGATGCACACTAGGGTTGTCCCGATATCGGCACCAAAATGTATATCCATATTTTTCCAAAGAGAGGGAACTACGAAAAGTGTCAATATTGGCTTTATTTTAACAGAAAATATTACAATACATTAAACATATGTTTTACAAGGTTAAAATACAAATTAAAAGGCATTAAACACATTTTCTTGTTGCACTCAAAGAACAAGGTTCCATATTACATATAGTCAATCAAGGATTACATTAGAATATCATGAAAAAAACGTTGACATATTACATTATTCATGATTTATGGTTGCCTCTCCTGGTCTGCGTTTTAAAGAAAATACAATTATTAGTAAGTACTAAAAACAAGACTATGGATAAATGTACACAGATC
This sequence comes from Entelurus aequoreus, assembly GCF_033978785.1. Taxonomy (NCBI): domain Eukaryota; kingdom Metazoa; phylum Chordata; class Actinopteri; order Syngnathiformes; family Syngnathidae; genus Entelurus; species Entelurus aequoreus. Next base: position 54,250,977 of record NC_084745.1, read on the forward strand.
AGCCATGTAGCAGGTAAAACACACTTTTGTTGAAGATAAAACACAAATTGTAGGAATTTCGTACAAAATGTTGTCATTTCACTTGCACTAGTTGATGCTAGATGGGCGGTCTTAACTCCGCTAACATTTGGCATCAAGCCAAGCAGCTGCGTGCACGTCAACGTAACTACATGTTATGTATCTACATGTTATGTATCTACATGTTACGTATCTACACGTTATGTATCTACATGTTACATATCTACATGTTACGTATCTACATGTTATGTATCTACATGTTATGTATCTACTTGTTATGTATCTACATGTTACATATCTACATGTTACATATCTACATGTTATGTATCTACATGTTATGTATCTACTTGTTATGTATCTACATGTTACGTATCTACATGTTACGTATCTACATGTTACGTATCTACATGTTATGTATCTACATGTTACGTATCTACATGTGCACATATAAAGCCCTCAGCCCCCCCCCCTGACTCTTGTAGCCACCCTTCAGAGTCGTGGTGAGTGACAGGTTATCATTAGTTTGAGTGCATGCTTTTTACTGACTCAAAAAGATTGAATGTTTGTTGTTTGTCCAAGTTGTGCTTCCTTACAGATGTGCACGCTTTGTAAGGAAGTCTAAGGGCAAACGGTGACAGTGGGGGGGGGGGGGGGGGGGGATTAGCGGGCATTGGGCCTTGTATCATTTGTGGGGATTGGTTAAATTGTGTTAATTGCTGCGATGGCGACGTTGTAAAATCCTGGTGTGACTGCATATTGATTTTTGCATGTAAAACTATATTTATATTTTTATGTCTGGAACAAGTTGTTAGGTTGACATGACTTCTTGTGATTCTTATGGCTTCGTTTTTCGTGCAATCCGGTTTTTGTCGGACCTTTTGGAAGGGATTACTAGTGAGTGCCAAGCAGGGAGGTAATGGCTCCCATTTTTATAGTCTTTGGTATGACTCGGCCAGGATTTTACGGTTAAATTCCACCGACTTGAGTTTTTTACTGTAAAATCAACTTTGGTACTGTTTTTTCCATATACAGCAAGACACTAAAACAATAAAAAAAAAATTTAAAAAAACATTAAAACAAGATTTTACGGTAAAAACATAAATCTGGCAGCGCTGTTGCTTGAATTTGACCACTAAAACAGTGGTATTGTTTCTCTATTCCATTTATTCCATTTTTTTAAATGCTGCAAAAAAAAAACTGCTTTTACTGTAAAATTCTGGTGACTGAGCTGCCAGTTTTTAAAGTCAAATTTGAATATTTTTTTTGCAGTTTATGTAAAAAAATTTTTTTTTAATGTATTATATATATATAAAGTTAGAGTTAAAGTACCAATGATTGTCACACACACACTAGCTGTGGCGAAATGATTCTCTGCACTTGACCCATCACCCTTGATCACCCCCTGGGAGGGGAGGGGAGTAGTGAGCAGCAGCGGCGGCCGCGCCCGGGAATGATTTTTGGTGATTTAACCCCCAATTCCAACCCTTGATGCTGAGTGCCAAGCAGGGAGGTAATGGCTCCCATTTTTATAGTCTTTGGTATGACTCGGCCGGGGTTTTACGGTTAAATTCCGCCAACATTAGTATTTTACCGCAAAATGAACTTTGGTACTGTTTTTTCCATATACAGCAAGAAACTAAAACAATAAAAAAACAAACCAAAAAAAACATTAAAACAGGATTTTACGGTAAAAACATAAATCTGGCAGCCCTGTTGCTTGAATTTGACCACTAAAACAGTGGTATTGTTTCTCTATTCCATTTATTCCATTTTTTTAAATGCTGCAAAAAAAAAACTGCTTTTACTGTAAAATTCTGGTGACTGAGCTGCCAGTTTTTAAAGTCAAATTTGAATATTTTTGTTGCAGCTTATCTAAAAAAATATATTTTTAATGTATTATATATATATATAAAGTTAGAGTTAAAGTACCAATGATTGTCACACACACACTAGCTGTGGCGAAATTATTCTCTGCACTTGACCCATCACCCTTGATCACCCCCTGGGACTCGGTTTTACGGTTAAATTTAGCCGACTTGAGTTTTTTACCCTAAAATCAACTTTGGTACTGTTTTTTCCATATACAGCAAGACACTAAAACAATAAAAAACAAAACAAAAAAACATTAAAACAAGATTTTACGGTAAAAACATAAATCTGGCAGCCCTGTTGCCTGAATTTGACCACTAAAACAGTGGTATTGTTTCTCTATTCCATTTATTCCATTTTTTTAAATGCTGCAAAAAAAAAAACATGCTTTTACTGTAAAATTCTGGTGACTGAGCTGCCAGTTTTTAAAGTCAAATTTGAATATTTTTTTTGCAGCTTATGTAAAAAAAAATATTTTTAATGTATTATATATATATATAAAGTTAGAGTTAAAGTACCAATGATTGTCACACACACACTAGCTGTGGCGAAATTATTCCCTGCACTTGACCCATCACCCTTGATCACCCCCTGGGAGGTGAGGGGAGCAGTGAGCAGCAGCGATGGTCGCGCCCGCGAATGATTTTTGGCGATTTAACCCCCAATTCCAACCCTTGATGCTGAGTGCCAAGCAGGGAGGTAATGGCCCCCATTTTTATAGTCTTTGGTATGACTCGGCCAGGATTTTACGGTTAAATTCCTTCGACTTGAGTTTTTTACCGTAAAATCAATTTTGGTACTGTTTTTTCCATATACAGCAAGACACTAAAACAATAAAAAAACAAACAAAAAAAACATTAAAACAAGATTTTACGGTAAAAAACATAAATCTGGCAGCCCTGTTGCTTGAATTTGACCACTAAAACAGTGGTATTGTTTCTCCATTTATTCAATTTTTTTAAATGCTGCAAAAAAAAACTGCTTTTACTGTAAAATTCTGGTGACTGAGCTGCCAGTTTTTAAAGTCAAATTTGAATATTTTTTTTGCAGCTTGTGTAAAAAAAAATATTTTTAATGTATTATATATATATATATAAAGTTAGAGTTAAAGAACCAATGATTGTCACACACACACTAGCTGTGGCGAAATTATTCTCTGCACTTGACCCATCACCCTTGATCACCCCCTGGGAGGTGAGGGGAGCAGTGAGCAGCAGCGATGGCCACGCCCGGGAATCATTTTTGGCGATTTAACCCCCAATTGCAACCCTTGATGCTGAGTGCCAAGCAGGGAGGGAATGGCTCCCATTTTTATAGTCTTTGGTATGACTCGGCCGGGTTTTTACGGTTAAATTCCGCCGACTTGAGTTTTTTACCGTAAAATCAACTTTGGTACTGTTTTTTTCCATATACAGCAAGACACTAAAACAATAAAAAAAAAAACATTAAAACAAGATTTTACGGTAAAAAAAACAAAACTGGCAGCCCTGTTGCTTGAATTTGACCACTAAAACAGTGGTATTGTTTCTCTATTCCATTTATTCCATTTTTTTAAATGCTGCAAAAAAAACCCTGCTTTTACTCTAAAATTCTGGTGACTGAGCTGCCAGTTTTTAAAGTCAAATTTGAATATTTTTTTTGCAGTTTATGTAAAAAAAAATATTGTTAATGTATTATATATATATATAAAGTTAGAGTTAAAGTACCAATGATAGTCACACACACACTAGCTGTGGCGAAATTATTCCCTGCACTTGACCCATCACCCTTGATCACCCCCTGGGAGGTGAGGGGAGCAGTGAGCAGCAGCGGTGGCCGCGCCCGGGAATCATTTTTGATGATTTAACCCCCAATTCCAACTTTTGATGCTGAGTGCCAAGCAGGGAGGTAATGGCTCCCATTTTTATAGTCTTTGGTATGACTCGGCCGGGGTTTGAACTGGTGACCTACCCATCTCAGGGCGGCCACTCTAACCACTATTGGAAGAATAGAAATGAAAACAACTTGTTTAGGAGATCATCTGTTAATCTGGCCCAGATGGGTGTCTCTGGTCGAAGCACTTCTTCTGTTTCTGTAGTTGGCTGCAGTTTCTGAAGCACTGTGAAAGTGATGCATGGCCACCATATGGAGGAATAGCAGGGCGGCTTTTGAAGACTAATAAAGTTTGACAATGTTTGTCCAGATCTCCTTTCTGCCAATTCTGAGCTAAATTCATGAACATGTTTTTTGAAATTGCTTTTTTTTACCCATCGCAATAAGGAAACTGATATAGTTGTTTTTGGCCCCGCATTCATTCCGATAGAATAAATACATGTGTTTCGATTTTGCAGCTTTATATTGAATTTATGAGAACTTTGAATATTTAATGGATTCTGCTGCCCCTGAACAGATATTGACAGGCCCGCACACTTACTGTCATACACGAACTATGAAGCACTAACTCCAATGGTCAACATCCTTCAAGTGGACTAAATTTCCGGTTGAAAAAGCCTTTGGAGGGTGACGTATGCGCGTGACGTAGCCAGGGGAACAGAGGTATGCCTTCCCCATTGAATACAATACAAAAAAGCTCTGTTTTCATTTCATAATTCCACAGTATTCTGGACATCTTTGTTGGTGAATCTTTTGCAATTTGTTTAATGAACAATGGAGGCTGCAAAGAAGAACGTTGTAGGTGGGATCGGTGTATTAGCGGCTGGCTGCAGCAACACAACAAGGACTACTTACTTGGATAGCAGGCGCCTAGCTGATGCTAGCCGCCCACCGCACATCCTTCGTCGTGCCGTCGATCGCTGGAACGCAGGTGAGCACGGGTGTTGATGAGCAGATGAGGGCTGGCTGGCGTAGGTGGAGCGCTAATGTTTTTATCATAGCTCTGTGAGGTCCGGTTGCTAAGTTAGCCTTAGCGTCGTTAGCAACAGCATTGTTAAGCTTCGCCAGGCTGAGATCTATTAACCGTGTAGTTACAGGTCCATGGTTTAATAGTATTGTTGATCTTCTGTCTATACTTCCAGTCAGGGATTTATTTATTTTGTTTCTGTCTGCATTTGAGACAGATGCTATCACGTTAGCTCATGCTAAAGAGCTTTGTCGATGTATTGTCGTGGAGATAAAAATCACCGTGAATGTCCATTTGGCGTTCTCGACTCTCATTTTCAAGAGGATATAGTATCCGAGGTGGTTTGAAATACAAATCCGTGATCCACAATAGAAAAAGGAGAGGGTGTGGAATCCAATGAGCCAGCTTGTACCTAAGTTACGGTCAGAGCGAAAAAAACCATGTATTTCACTGCATTCTAGTCCGTCACTCTAACGTTCCTCATCCACAAATCTTTCATCCTCGCTCAAATTAATGGGGTAATCGTCAGCAAAAATATGGCAATATCGCAAAATGATCAAGTATGACACACAGAATGGATCCGCTATCCCCGTTTGAATAAAAAAATGTCATTTCAGTAGGCCTTTAAACTTTTAACTTATCCAAAACGGTCGCTCAACATTGCTATGTTGCCGTCTAGGATGTGGTGTATCCGAAAAAGCGACCGGTTGTTATGAATCTGGCTGTGGCGCGTTGTTTCTGACGTCCCTTCCTCCCCTAACTGCGTTTATAAACAATCAGTGAGTCCACACCAAGCTACGAGCCGGAGATTCAAGACATAGACGGCGCACTTACCCGTGTAAAAAAAATTCCCAAGGAGGGGAACCTTAAACAATGGGTTACTGTAAATAGTTATTCGTATCAGTAGTTCCATCCATCCATCCATTTTCTTCCGCTTATCCGAGGTCGGGTGGCGGGGGCAGCAGCCTAAGCAGAGAAGCTCCGACTTCCCTCTCTCCAGCCACTTCATCCAGCTCCTCCCGGGGGATCCCGAGGCAGATCCTAGGGCAGACCTGGGCATTCGGTGGCCCGCGGGCCACATCCGGCCCTTTGTGCGTCCCTGTCCGCCCCGCGTGAGGCCAATCATAAATTACAAAATAAATGTCAAAAAGTATCTATGTCGAGTGTGCAATATTTTTGTTTTGAAAAGCGTTATTTGTGTTACTTCCGTGTGGACGTATGCTCGTGCGCGATTGTGAGTGAATGTGAACAGCGGCAATCCCAAATGACAAAATAAATTTCAAAAAACATCTATGTCGTGCGTGCAATACAACTGTGCTGCTTTTATTTTGAAAAGTGTTATTTATGGGCGTATGTTCGGGTGTAACCTGTGAGTGAAGGTGCACAGCGACAAGTGATGCCCGGTTATCCCCAAGACGCTAAAAAGAGAAAAGTTGATGAGGAATGGCGTGTTTTCAACAAGACATGGACTGCCAAGTATTTCTTTACAGAAATGAAAGGTAAAGCCGTGTGCTTAATTTGTGGTACACAGGTTGTTGTGTTTAAAGAATATCATTTGAATCGCCACTACACGACGAAGCGCGAGGAAAAATACCGGAATCTGTCTGATGAAGCGCGTGCAAGGGAGGCTGATGCGTTGATGGTAAAACTGCAAACCCAACAAGGACTTTTTGCCAAATTTCACCCCCCCCAGAATGCAGCCGTCAGGACAAGTTTCGTAATTTCTCACAAAATCGCCAGAAAAAGTAAGGCGTTTTCTGACGGAGAGTTTATTAAGGAGTGCTTATTGGACTCTGTTGCGCTGATGTGCCCGGAGAAGAGGGGCGCATTTGAGAACGTGTCACTCTCCCGACGCACTGTAACGAGGCGGGTTGAGACCATCGCTGGAAACTTGGAGCTTCAGCTGAAGAACAGAACGGTTTGACTGTTTTTAGCTGGCTTTGGATGAGAGCTGCGATGTACGTGACACCGCCCAGCTGCTCATCTTCTTACGTGGGATGACTGCAGACTTTCAAATCACGGAGGAGCTGGCGGCCATGCAGTCAATTAAAGAGACAACCACAGGTAATGACGTGTTCACATAGGTAAATGCGTGTTTGGATATGTTAGGACTGAAATGGGACAAGCTGGCAGTTGTGACAACAGATGGTGGTCCAAATCTGACGGGGAAAAATGTTGGACTTTTAAAGAGGATGCAGGATAAAGTGACAGAAATTGACATTTTTGCATCGTATTATACATCAGGAAGTGTTGTGTAAGACAGTGTTAAAAATAAAACCATCAAAAGCAATCTGCTTTTGTATAAAGTTAAGTTAGGTTAAATGAAATTATTATTATTGTTATTTATCTTATGGTATATCAAGATTAATTTGAGCAAAATTTTTAATTGAAATATTGTCGGTGTGGCCCTCCAGCAGTGCTCAGGTTGCTCATGTGGCCCCCGGTAAAAATTAATTGCCCACCCCTGTCCTAGGGGCTATGTTGTCCGGGGGCTTCTATGCCCCCTGTAAGAGGTCTCCCAAGACAAACAGGTCCTAGGTGAGGGATCAGACAAAGAGCAGCTCAAAGACCTTTATGAAAAGTACAACTCGAGGACCTAGATTTCCCTCGCCCGGACGCGGTTAAACCGGGGCTCCCCTCTGGAGCCAGGCCCGGAGGTGGGGCACGATGGCGAGCGCCTGGTGCCTGTCCCATCAGCCCGAAGAGGCAACGTGGGTCCCCCCTCCAATGGGCTCACCACTCATGGGAGGGGTCATAGAGGTCGGGTGCAGGGTGAGCTGGGCGGCAGCCGAAGGCAGGGCACTTGGCGGTCTGATCCTCTGCTACATAAACTAGCTCTTGGGACGTATCAGGACTTATTCGGCTTAATATAGACCGGGCCTAAAACCCACGATAAAGTCTTATCTATTTCATTTGATCCTTGCCGAGAGCAGTTTTCCCGTCTGGGGGTCTATGCAGGCCATGAAAGACATTCAGCGCTAGTCGCATCGCAGCTGGTGGCTTAAGAGAGCTTCCTCTGTCGCCGGGACTACCGGCCAGCCATCATCAGTATTCCTGAAGAAGAGCTTCCTGTGTGTGTTTGGAAGGGTTGTCTGGCCGGCCTTGGACACCCAACACCCGCCACCCCCGCCCCCGCCCACTTTTCTACACTTCACTGCTCACACATTGCTCATCCCCTTGGCAAGGCATCACAGGACTCATAGACTGTGTCCTGGCTACAACTCAGCAGTATACTAACTCAACTGCAACTAAACCGGGGTTCTACATTTGGCAAAGTGCCGCTCAAGGGTCCAGACCGCAACCCCGACACAAAAACTTTAGGATGAACCGGAATATAACTCTCGAGGGACCTTTAAAAAAATCAATGAATGTACAAACATTCCCCAGACACACTCCAGCATTTTGTAGTGGAAAGTCTCCCCACAAGAGTCTTAAGTTGTGTACTTATGCCCATGCAGGCTATTTAGATTTAAAACTAGCCACCTTCTGCAATCTAGCAGTAGTATTTTAAGAGTGCGCTAATGTGCCAAGCTCCAGTCAAGCCAACTGCCCTGGCAGCGCTTCCGCTGTGGTTCTTTTAGAGCTCCCTACCAGACTCTGGTTTTGGTAGATGGTTGCTCCATAAGTGGGTACGAGTTCTGTGGTACTGACTCGGATCATGAATCTGAACTGGGAGAAGTTCTCCGGGGGTAAGAGCTGTAAATGTCACCTCTTTGCTTTAAATCCCAGACCAGTTAAGTTTGTTGCAACAGTTCTATTATGTAAGGACATTTATAAATAACAATTAAACGACAGCACCATAGAGCTGGGTTCCCCAACCTTTATTTGCAGCAGGGGCCGCTTTAATACTGGCCTTATTCTCATGCACCACGTGTGTCGTATAAATACAGCGAAGAAAGGGGAAGAGAAATACTATAACACTGAATCAGTGGGATGTACTCTGAAGACTCTAGTATTTTGCTTATTTTCGCTAACTTGTGGGCTTATTTTTGATGCCTTATAAGTAGAGATGTCCGATAATGGCTTTTTTGCCGATATCTGATATCCCGATATTGTCCAACTCTTAAAGGCCTACTGAAAGCCACTACTAGCGACCACGCAGTCTGATAGTTTATATATCAATGATGAAATCTTAACATTGCAACACATGCCAATACGGCCGGGTTAACTTATAAAGTGACTTTTAAAACTTCCCGGAAAATATCCGGCTGAAACGTCGCGGTATGATGACGTATGCGCGTGACGAAGTCCGAGTAACGGAAGTTATGGTACCCCGTAGAATCCTATACAAAAAGCTCTGTTTTCATTTCATAATTCCACAGTATTCTGGACATCTTTTGCAATTTGTTTAATGAACAATGAAGGCTGCAAAGAAGACAGTTGTAGGTGGGATCGGTGTATTAGCAGCGGACTACAGCAACACAACCAGGAGGACTTTGTTGGAGCGCTAGCCGCGCTAGCCGCACTAGCCGCGCTAGCCGCGCTAGCCGCCGACCTCACCTTGACTTCCTACGTCTCCGGGCCGCCAAACGCATCGGGTGAAGTCCTTCGTCCTACTGCCGATCGCTGGAACGCAGGTGAGCACGGGTGTTGATGAGTAGATGAGGGATGGCTGGCGTAGGTGGAGAGCTAATGTTTTTAGCATAGCTCTGTGAGGTCCCGTTGCTAAGTTAGCTTCAATGGCGTCGTTAGCACAGCATTGTTAACCTTCGCCAGCCTGGAAAGCATTAACCGTGTATTTACATGTCCACGGTTTAATAGTATTGTTGATTTTCTATCTATACTTCCAGTCAGGGGTTTATTTTTTTGTTTCTATATGCAGTTAAAGCAAGATGCTATCACGTTAGCTCGTAGCTAAAGCATTTCGCCGATGTATTGTCGTGGAGATAAAAGGCACTGAATGTCCATTTCGCGTTCTGGACTCTCATTTTCAAGAGGATATAGTATCCCAGGTGGTTTAAAATACAAATCCGTGATCCACAATAGAAAAAGGAGAGTGTGGAATCCAACGAGCCAGCTTGTACCTAAGTTACGGTCAGAGCGAAAAAAGATACGTCCATCACTGTCTCTCAAGTCCTTCACTGTAACGTTCCTCATCCACGAATCTTTCATCCTCGCTCAAATTAATGGGGTAATCATCACTTTCTCGGTCCGAATCTCTCTCGCTCCATTGTAAACAACGGGGAATTGTGAGGAATACTAGCTCCTGTGACGTCACGCTACTTCCGCTACAGGCAAGGATTTTTTTTTATCAGCGAGCAAAAGTTGCAAACTTTATCGTCGATTTTCTCTACTAAATTCTTTCAGCAAAAATATGGCAATATCGCGAAATGATCAAGTATGACACATAGAATGGATCTGCTATTCCCGTTTGAATTCAAAAAAATCATTTCAGTAGGCCTTTAATTACCGATACCGATATCAACCGATACCGATATATACAGTGGTGGAATTAACACATTATTATGCCTAATTGTGTTGTGATGGCCCGCTGGATGCATTAAACAAAGTAACAAGGTTTTCCAAAATAAATCAACTCAAGTTATGGAAAAAAATGCCAACATGGCACTGCCATATTTATTATTGAAGTCACAAAGTGCATTACTGGTTGGGTGGGGGGTAGGAGGTAGCGGGGGGGTGTATATTGTAGCGTCCCGGAAGAGTTAGTGCTGCCAGGGGTTCTGGGTATTTGTTCTGTTGTGTTTATGTGGTGTTATGGTGCGGATGTCCTCCCGAATTGTGTTTGTCATTCTTGTTTGGTGTGGGTTCACAGTGTGGCACATATTTGTAACAGTGTTAAACTTGTTTATACGGCCACCCCTCAGTGTGACCTGTATGGTTGTTGACCAAGTATTGCGATTGCATTCACTTGTGTGTGTGAAAAGCCGTAGATGTTATGTGACTGGGCCGGCACGCAAAGGCAGTGCCTTTAAGGTTTATTGGCGCTCTGTACTTGTCCCTACGTCCGTGTACACAGTCGCGTTTTAAAAAAGTCATAAAATTTACTTTTTGAAACCGATACCGATAATTTCCGATATCACATTTTAAAGCATTTATTGTCCGATAATATCGGCAGTCCGATATTATCGGACATCCCTAATTATAAGTCAAGCAGATATTTATTTATATTTTGGAAAGCATGACAATAATATTTGTTGCGATATTGGATACCATTAAAGTTATGCAATTTCATGCAGTACTTGTCAAAATGGGAAAAACTAATACATTTATTGGTACTTCACTAACGCATATTTCGAGGGCCAAATATTAAATGATGTGGCTGGGCCAGATTTGGCCCCCGGGCCTTGAGTTTGACACTTGTGATGTAGCACATTTCAATAATGTGCATGGTCCCATCTAACAAAGATATAGGAAATAGGGATGTCCAATAATGGCTTTTTGCCGATATTCCGATATTGTCCAACTCTTTAATTACCGATACCGATATCAACCGATATACAGTATGCAGTCGTGGAATTAACACATTATTATGCCTAATCTGGACAACCAGGTATGGTGAAGATAAGGTACTTTTTAAAAAATAAAGTAAAATAAGATAAAATTAAAAACATTTTCTTGAATAAAAAAGAAAGTAAAACAATATAAAAACAGTTACATAGAAACTAGTAATTAATGAAAATGAGTCAAATGAAGTGTTAAAGGTTAGTACTATTAGTGGAGCAGCATGTGTGCTTACGGACTGTATCCCTTGCAGACTGTATTGATATATATTGATATATAATGTAGGAACCACAATATTGATAACAGAAAGAAATGGGGGAGGGAGGTTTTTTGGGTTGGTGCACTAATTGTAAGTGTATCTTGTGTTTTTTATGTTGATTTAATAAAAAAAAAAAAAAAAAAAACAATACCGATAACAAAAAAACCGATACCGATAATTTCCGATATTACATTTTAACGCATTTATCGGCCGATAATATCAGCAGGCCGATATTATCGGACATCCCTAATAAGAAATAAATCAAATGTCGACTTTCTACCAGGTGTTTTATACATCGATAAACAAAACTATCGGTGTGTCTCGTGGGACAGGCGGAAGTTAAGTCTGAGAAAATGCGGTCATTTATAAATGTATGCAGGAAATGTGTCATGGATTGGTACCGGTCCCCGGACCGGTGGTTGTGGACCTCTGTCATAGAGGAGTTACTCTAATAGATAGGAATTAATTGAAGAGTCCACTCACATGAATGAATGCCGCACCTCCAATAGAATGTACGAGGGTTGTACGGTATACCGGTACTAGTATAGTACCGCGATACTAATTAATCATATTCCGTACTACAGTATATCGCCTCTAAAAAGTACCGGTTTCCCCCCTACCCACCTTTTTTTAACGGGCATGACGGCGCGTCGTCGTCACGTAGTGACATTGCTGGTTTTACCAGCAGAGGAGCATGTTCAGCAGCGCACAATCACAGAGTACTTACAAGCAGACATAGTTTGTAGACAGAAAAGGGAGAACGGACGCATTTTCGTCTAAAAACTAACGATGCAGCTATAAGGAAGAGGTGCTTTAAGACATGGCTAGCTAGCTAGCGGCTAACGTCCATCCGCAGTGTTTTAGCTACTTCTAAATCACTAATCCTGGCCTCCATGGCGACAAATAAAGTGAGTTTCTTACAAGTAGCATTATCACTGCAGGATGAGGAATAGCTAAACATGCTTCACTGCCGGCGTCACAATGTAAACAAACGCCATGGTGTGGATCTACACCTGACATCCACTGTAATGATACCAAGTACAGGAGCGAATCTAGTCGATATTACTATGATTACATCAATATTTTTTATCGTTACAAAATCTTTTTTAGTTTTTTTTTAATTCATACTATGTTTATACTCTCAGTAAATATGTCACTGGACACATGAAGACTTTTATGACCAATGTATGATCCTGTAACTACTTGGTATCGGATCCATACCCAAATGTGTGGTATCATCCAAAACTCATGTAAAGTATCAAAGAAGAGAAGAATAAGTGATTATTGCATTTGAACAGAAGTGTAGATAGAACATGTTAAAAGAGAAAGTAAGCCGATATTAACAGTAAATGAACAAGTAGATTAATAATACATTTTTACAGTTTGTCCCTCAAAATAATAGGTGTATAAATGACACAATATGTTACTGCATAGACTAATTAGGAGTTTGTTTGTTTACTTACTACTAAAAGACAAGTTTTCGAGTATGTTCACTATTTTATTTAAGGACTAAATGACAATAATAAACATACGTTTCATGTACACTAAAATTTTTTATTAAAATAAAGACAATAATGCAAATTTTTGTGGTCTCCTTTATTTAGAAAAGTATTGAAATACATTTTGGTACCGGCACCAAAATATTGGTATCGGGACATGTTCCCTGTATTACAGTTAGCATAACATCAGATGCATCCACATGTAGTGCTTCTGTAGCTGTCAGCACACATGACATCTGTATAGCACACATGACATCTGTATAGCACACATGACATCTGTATAGCACACATGACATCTGTATAGCTCAAGTCCACAGTGGATCCTAAAGAGAGAGTGCAGCTGTACACAAAACCACGCTAAATCTGTTCAACATTTCGACAGTTGCCCGGAAAGAATGAGGACATGAAAAGTGGAGGTGCTGACAAGAAAGCAGGCCTGGCTGGAGAAGGCAGCAATAAAGTGGAAGTGGATTGATCCCATGTGGGAGAACTTCTAACGCCAGGTGTCTTAATGAATGCACAATAAAGTGGCGTCCATTCCACTTGTTCAGCAAGACAGACCATAATAACATTGTTTACATGTTACTTTCCCAAGAAGTTATTTCATTGTTGCCCCTTGCTTGCTTGGTGGGTTAGTTGGTTGCTTGGTTGGTTGGTGGGTTGGTTGGTTGGTTGGTTGGTTGGTTGGTTAGTTGGTTGGTGGGTGGGTGGGTTGGTTGGTTGGTTGGTGGGTTGTGGTTGGTGGGTTGGTTGTGGTTGGTGGGTTGGTTGGTTGGTGGGTTAGTTGGTTGGTTGGTTGGTTGGTGGGTTGGTTGGTTGGTTGGTTGGTTGGTTAGTTGGTTGGTGGGTGGGTGGGTTGGTTGGTTGGTTGGTGGGTTGTGGTTGGTGGGTTGGTTGTGGTTGGTGGGTTGGTTGGTTGGTGGGTTAGTTGGTTGGTTGGTTGGTTGGTTAGTTGGTTGGTGGGTGGGTGGGTTGGTTGGTTGGTTGGTGGGTTGTGGTTGGTGGGTTGGTTGTGGTTGGTGGGTTGGTTGGTTGGTGGGTTAGTTGGTTGGTTGGTGGGTGGGTTGTGGTTGGTGGGTTGGTTGTGGTTGGTGGGTTGGTTGGTTGGTGGGTTAGTTGGTTGGTTGGTGGGTGGGTGGGTTGGTTGGTTGGTTGGTGGGTTGGTTGGTTGGTGGGTTGGTGGGTTGGTGGGTTGGTGGGTGGGTTGGTTGGTTGGTGGGTTGGTGGGTTGGTTGGTGGGTTAGTTGGTTGGTTGGTGGGTGGGTGGGTTGGTTGGTTGGTTGGTGGGTTGGTTGGTGGGTTGGTTGGTTGGTTGTTGGTTGGTTGTTTGGTTGGTTGGTGGGTTGGTGGGTTGGTTGGTTGGTGGGTTGGTTGGTGGGTTGGTTGGTGGGTTGGTGGGTTGGTTGGTGGGTTGGTTGGTTGGTGGGTTGGTTGGTGGGTGGGTTGGTTGGTTGGTGGGTGGGTGGGTGGGTTGGTCGGTTGGTTGGTGGGTGGGTGGGTGGGTTGGTTGGTGGGTGGGTGGGTTGGTTGGTTGTTGGGTTGGTTGTGGTTGGTTGGTTGGTGGGTTGGTTGGTTGGTGGGTTGGTTGTGGTTGGTGGGTTGGTTGGTTGGTGGGTTGGTTGGTTGGTGGGTTGGTTGGTGGGTTGGTTGGTGGGTTGGTTGGTGGGTTGGTGGGTTGGTGGGTTTGTTGGTTGGTTGGTGGGTGGGTGGGTGGGTGGGTGGGTTGGTTGGTTGGTTGGTGGGTTGGTGGGTGGGTTGGTGGGTGGGTTGGTTGGTGGGTTAGTTGGTTGGTGGGTTGGTTGGTGGGTTGGTTGGTGGGTTGGTTGGTTGGTGGGTTGGTGGGTTGGTGGGTTGGTGGGTTGGTTGGTTGGTGGGTTGGTTGGTGGGTTAGTTGGTGGGTTAGTTGGTTGGTGGGTTGGTTGGTTGGTGGGTTGGTTGGTTGGTGGGTTGGTAGGTTGGTTGGTGGGTTGGTAGGTTGGTTGGGTGGGTTGGTTGGTTGGTGGGTTAGTTGGTTGGTTGGTTGGTGGGTTGGTTGGTGGGTCACAATTCCTATTGCATTTTGGATCCTGCTAAACATTTCAGTTGTCACTTTGATAAAGAGATGGCTAAAGTGTTGGAGATGCTCTAATCAAAAATGCGTCATTCATTCAAATGTATCTAACTCTGCGTGTGCTAATGTTTCCGCTAGTATTTGCTCCCTTTGGATAAATATCCACGTTTCAAGTAGAGCATGTTGCCACCCTTTCGTAACTCCCTTCCATCATTACTCAGCGTTAGTTTCGTGGTGACATCATGCACGCCCACAGGGATCCATTGAGGAATCCTTCACAAAACTGGCAAGTGATTCCCAGGAAACGAAACACGAGGAACCAATCCCGAATAGTCAGCTCAAAAAGTTATGGACTGATTTTAATGAAACTTTCAGGGAATGTCGGAAACTAATTCGGTTTTAGGCCCGATCCGGATCATTTCTACAAAATTAACACTTTTGTGTTTGCTAGCGGCCCCGCAGAACTTGTTGAATTGGGTCCTGACGTTGAGCAACTCAAATCTGACATTGGAACAACATGCTTTTTGACAACGTTTAATCAATGTTGGGTTGTGATGTTGATCTGACCATTGAATGTTGGGCATTTTCCGACCAATATTCTACAACACAAATACAACGTTGAAACAACATGCTTTTTGACAACGTTTAATCAATGTTGGGTTGTAACGTTGATATGATCGTTGAAATTTGGTCATTTCCCAACTAATATTATACAACGCAAATACAACGTTGAAACAACATGCTTTTTGACAATGTTTACTCAATGTCAGGTTGTGACGTTGATGTTACCATTGAATTTTGGTCATTTCCCAACAAATATTATACAACGCAAATACAACGTTGAAACAACATGCTTTTTGACAACATTTAATCAATGTCGGGTTCTGACGTTGATTTGACCGTTGAAATTTGGTCATTTCCCAACCAATATTCTACAACACAAATACGACGTAGAAATAACATTGGCAACGTTTAATCAATGTTGGGTTCTGACGTTAATTTGACCATTGAATTTTGGTCATTTCCCAACCAATATTCTACAACATAAATACAACGTTGAAGCAACATGCTTTTTGACAACGTTTAATCAATTTTGGGTTCTGACGTTAATTTTACCATTGAAAATTGGTCATTTCCCGACCAATATTCTGCCACACAAATACAACGTTGAAACAACATACCTTTTAACAACATTTACTCAATGTCAGGTTGTGACGTTGATCTGACTATTGAATTTTGGTCATTTCCCAACCAATATTTTACAACACAAATACGACGTTGAAATAACATGCTTTTTTAAAACGTGTACTCAATGTTGGGTTCTGACGTTAATTTTACCATTGAAAATTGGTCATTTCCCAACCAATATTCTACAACACAAATACACATTGAAGCAATATGCTTTTTGACATTGTTTAATCAATGTTGGATTCTGATGTTGATTTGACCATTGATATTTGGTCATTTCCCCACCGATATTCTACAACACAAATACAACGTTGAAACAACATACTTTTTGACAACGTTTACTCAATGTCAGGTTGTGACGTTGATCTGACCATTGAATTTTGGTCATTTTCCAACCAATATTCTACAACACAAATACAACGTTGAAACAACATGCTTTTTGACAACGTTTAATCAATGTTGGGTTGTGACGTTAATTTTACCATTAAAATTGGTCATTTCCCGACCAATATTCTGCCACACAAATACAACGTTGAAACAACATACCTTTTAACAACATTTACTCAATGTCAGGTTGTGATGTTGATCTGACTATTGAATTTTGGTCATTTCCCAACCAATATTCTACAACACAAATACAACGTTGAAACAACATACTTTTTGACAACGTTTAATCAATGTTGGGTTCTGACGTTGATTTGACATTGAAATTTAGTCATTTTCCAACCAATATTCTACAACACATATACAACGTTGAAAGAACATACCTTTTAACAACATTTACTCAATGTCAGGTTGTGACGTTGATCTGACCGTTGAATTTTGGTCATTTCCCAACCAATATTCTACAACACAAATACAACGTTGAAACAACATGCTTTTTGACAACGTTTAATCAATGTTGGGTTCTGACGTTGATATTATCGTTGAAATTTGGTCATTTCCCAACCAATATTATACAACGCAAATACAACGTTAAAACAACATGCTTTTTGACAATGTTTACTCAATGTCAGGTTGTGACGTTGATCTGACCATTGAATTTTGGTCATTTCCCAACCGATATTCTACCACACAAATACAACATTGAAACAACATGCTTTTTGACAACGTTTAATCAATGTTGGGTTCTGACGTTGATTTGACATTGAAATTTGGTCATTTTCCAACCAATATTCTACCACACAAATACAACGTTGAAACAACATACCCTTTAACAACGTTTACTCAATGTGAGGTTGTGATGTTGATCTAACCATTGAAATTTGGTAATTTCCCAACCAATATTCTACAACACAAATACACATTGAAACAACATGCTTTTTGACAACGTTTAATCAATGTCAGGTTCTGACGTTGATGTTACCATTGAATTTTGGTCATTTCCCAACCAATATTCTACAACACAAATACAACGTTGAAACATACCTTTTAACAACGTTTACTCAATGTCAGGTTGTGATGTTGATCTGACCGTTGAATTTTGGTAATTTCCCAACAAATATTCTACAACACAAATACATCGTGGAAACAACATACCTTTTGACAACGTTTAATCAATGTTGGGTTCTGACTTTAATATGATCGTTGAAATTTGGTCATTTCCCAACTAATATTATACAACGCAAATACAACGTTGAAACAACATGCTTTTTGACGACCTTTAATCAATGTCAGGTTGTGACGTTGATCTGACCATTAAATTTTGGTCATTTCCCAACCAATATTCTACAACACAAATACAACGTTGAAACAACATACCTTTTAACAACGTTTACTCAATGTCAGGTTGTGACGTTGATCTGACCGTTGAATTTTGGTCATTTCCTAACCAATATTCTACAACACAAATACGACGCAGAAATAACATTGGCAACGTTTAATCAATGTTGGGTTCCGACGTTAATCTGACCATTGAATTTTGGTCATTTCCCAACCAATATTCTACAACATAAATACAACGTTGAAGCAACATGCTTTTTGACAACGTTTAATCAATGTTGGGTTCTGACGTTAATTTTACCATTGAAAATTGGTCATTTCCCGACCAATATTCTACAACACAAATACAACGTTGAAACAACATGCTTTTTGACGACGTTTAATCAATGTTGGGTTCTGACGTTGTTTTGACATTGAATTTTGGTCATTTCCCAACCAATTTTTTTACAACACAAATACAACGTTGAAACAACATGTTTTTTTGATAACGTTTATTCAATGTCAGGTTGTGACGTTGATATTTGGTCATTTCCCAACCAATATTCTACAACGCAAATACAATGTTGAACCAACATGCTTTTTAACAACGTTTAATCAATGTTGGGTTCTGACGTTGATTTGATTATTGAATTTTGGTCATTTTCCAACCAATATTCTACAACACAAATACAACGTTGAAACAACATGCTTTTTGACAACGTTTAATCAATGTTGCGTTCTGACGTTGATTTGACCGTTGAAATTTGGTCATTTCCTAACCAACAACGTGGATCCAACGTTAGACATCATCGTGGTAACAATTTACAAATACAACTATTTTACAACGTGGTTTAGAAGTCAGTTTAAAAAACAAACAAACATATGTATAGTCAACATTGTATCAATGTTTTGTGCCTGCTTTAGATAACTCAAAAAGGCACATTTTGACAAAACCTTGACACTAAATTGCTTTGGTTTTAGGAAGCAGGGGAAATGGTGAGCTCGCTGATGGGCGCTATGGAGCTGGTGATTGACTTACTGAAGTCCCCTGACGACAAGGTCCTGGCGAGCATGTGTGCCGTGGTGGCCAGAATAGCCAAAGACAAGTACAACCTGGCCGTCCTGACGGACTATGAGGTCGTCTCCCTTCTGGCCAAGCTGACTGACAATGTAAGTCAATACAACGCTTTTCTTTGTGCTTCATCAATCCAGCTAATAAGACAAGCGATTTCTGTAGTAGAGTTTTCCCTTTGAATTGACCTCTGAGCTTCATGGTCTCCTGTTGTCCACCCAGCCCAACGACATGCTCCGCTGCCACCTGGCCCAGGCCATCGCCCAGTGCTGCTCCTGGCGCAACAACCGGGCGGCCTTCGGGGAGGCGGGTGTGGTGCCCCCGCTCGTGCTCTACTTGAAGTCCCAAGACATGAAAGTCCGCCACAGTACGGTGATGGCCCTGCACCAGTTGTCCAAGGAGTCCAACAACTGCATCACCATGCACGGCGAAGGAGTGGTCAAGGTGAGTTTCCCCCGGTGCATAAATGCTGTGTTGACTTAAAAAACACGACTCTCACACTTGTTGTGAGGGCTGGGACTACATTCACAGCCCTCCACTGAAGGGCGGGGGAACAAAAGTGTGTTTTATTCGGCGGCGGAAACACGACTCCACTTTCTAGCCGTCATGGGAATAGAGTAAAGCAAACAGCTCGGTGTGTGCAAAGTGCCATTTCTCTGCTAGGCCCGACATGCCATTACAGTGCAAGGTAGCTGGTGGCAACTGTTGCTAAGGCCGGTTCCTGGACATCAGGATAGAGATCAGAACCAGCTGTGGACCCTGGGGGGAAAAAAAATATCACATTCAACTTCTTTTAGTCTGTTTGGCCGCGTATGGTTCTGAGCTGCAGATCCAAAAAATGTTTTGACAAAGACTGCACTGCAAGTTGTTTTATACACACTGCAAAAACTGCAATCTAAGTAAGATGAAATATCTCAAATAAGGCTGATATCTGCTTATTTTCTGTCTGATAAGATCATTCTTCTCACTAAGTGTTTTGGTCCTAAATGATCTCCGTAAGACATTACAGCTTGTTGCTGAGATTTAATGACCTACATTGAGTAAAACATGCTTGAAACTAGAATATCAAGTGTTGCAAAGCTGTGTCATCAAGTAGAGATAACTCACTATAACACTGAATCAGTGGGATGTTCTCCGAAGACTAGGGATGATACTCGAAACCGGTTTTCCCGGTGGTTTGATAAGAAAAGAACCGAGTCCTCGGACCCCTTTTTGAGAACCGGTACCCGTTATCGAGACCACTATAGTAAAGGAAAAGAGTTGATTCTTTATTCGACCAGAAATGCTCCGTGGGACATCACAAGAATTGACATCACGTAGCTCAGTCATTAGGCGCAGATAGCGAAAGCAGGAAAAACAATGGACCGGAAAAAGCGCTCCAAGGTGTAATAAAGTTCAAAACAAAAGCTATAATCCATCGGATAACTTTACTGAGAGATTTGAGCAGGGTAAAACACATGACCAACACTTTTACGACCAACCGGAAACATAGCAACCAGGCTAGCACCGCACCTCCTTTACGGCAGCTGTCACAACGTTCTTAAAGCAACCGCAGCACATACATATATATACAACACATCTCCCTTTTTGAACTTTTGTTTTTCTTTCCTTGTAAACGTTACAAAATCACACTGTAGATGTGTTGTCTGTCCAATTATAAATAATGCAGACGAGGCGTGTTGGCTGAGTTCTTGACGTTTACTTTCACAGCGTGGCAACACGCAACACTTTTCGGGGCTACCGCGCATGCTCGTAACTCCCGTTGCATGCTGGGTAGTGTAGTTGTTATATTCTCTAGCTCATCACATCTTTCCCCCTATAAAGAAATAATGTTAACTCAATAAAGTGTATTTCTTTTTTTAGCTTTAACTTTTCATTTTTTTAGCATTGTAACCACATTTGCAAATAACTTTTCTCTTCATAGAATTTTCTTTCAATAAAGAAATAAAGTGCAAAATTGTCAAAGCATCATAACAAGCAGTTATGTTCCAATAGCAGCAGAAGTGCACTTTTTGGAGAGCTGTATTATTTTCAGTTTTGTGCCCAAGGGACTGATTTTATTTAACACTATATTATTATTTATACACCTGTAGTGATCACAGAGACAGCTTGTTTTTGTGTTACTGTATATATTTGTTTCTCTGAAAAATCCCACTTAATATACTTTGGTAACAACAGTCAATATTTATTTATTTTATTTTATTTTTTTAGGTGGGTAGCAGTCAATATTTATTTATTTATTAGATTAAATTTTTTCATCATATAATAAAAGTGAGCTTTTGTTAGACCAAATATTGTGTGTTTTTTTCCATATACAACAACCTATCTGGACTCGATAAGAGAATCGATAAGGAATCGGTTCGATAAGAGGATTCGATAATAGGCTCGAACTCGATAATTCCTTATCAAACATCATCCCTACTGAAGACTTTAGTTTTTTGCTTATTTTCACTACCTTGTGGGCTTATTTTTGATGCCTTATAACTAGAGATGTCCGAGAATGGCTTTTTTGCCGATATTCCGATATTGTCCAACCCTTAATTACCGATACCGATATCAAGCGATACCGATATATACAGTCGTGGAATTAACACATTATTATGCATCGGCACACTGTGAGATACGGTCTGGTATGCCGTGGGAGATTATGTAATGTCACCTATTTGGGTTAAAAATGTTTTTTTGCAAACCAGTAATTATAGACTGCAAATTATGTGTTGTTGTTGAGCTCGGCAGAGTAACCGTGTAATACTCTTCCATACCAGTAGGTGGCAGCCGGTAGCTAACTGCTTTGTAGATGTTGCAAACAGCGGAAGGCAGTGTGCAGGTAAAAAGGTGTCTAATACTTAAACCAAAAATAAGCAAAAGGTGAGTGCCCCTAAGAAAAGGCATTGAAGCTTAGGGAAGGCTATGCAGAACGAAACTAAAACTGAACTAGCTATAAAGTAAACAAAAACAGAATGCTGGACGACAGCAAAGACTTACTGCGAAGCAGGGACGGCGTCCACAATGTACATCCGAACATGACATGACAATCTACAATGTCCCCACAAAGAAGGATTAAAACCAAGTGAAATATTCTTGATTGCTAAAACAAAGTAGATGCGGGAAATATCGCTCAAAGGAAGACATGAAACTGCTACAGGAAAATACCAAAAAAAGAGAAAAAGCCACCAAAATAGGAGCGCAAGACAAGAAGTAAAACACTACACACAGGAAAACAGCAAAAAAGTCCAAATAAGTCAGGGTGTGACGTGACAGGTGGTGACAGTACACCTACTTTGAGACAAGAGCTGTAGCGATGGAGGCTTGGTTATGCTTTAAAGTCATATCCAACAACGACTTTTTACTGTCAACTGAGTTGCGTTTTTTAATAATTTCTGCTGGTGGTGTGCCTCCGCATTTTTGTCAATGCAAAAATTGTGCCTTGGCTCAAAAAAGGTTGAAAAACACTGCATTGAACAAGGTTTTCCAAAATAAATCAACTCAAGTTTAGGAAAAAAAATGCCAACATGGCACTGCCATATTTATTATTGAAGTCACAAAGTTATTTCTGGGGTAGCATATTGTAGCGTCCCGGAAGAGTTAGTGCTGCAGGGGGTTCTGGGTATTTGTTCTGTTGTGTTTATGTTGTGTTACGGTGCGGATGTTCTCCCGAAATGGGTTTGTCATTCTTGTTTGGTGTGGGTTCACAGTGTGGCGCATATTTGTAACAGTGTTAAAGTTGTTTATACCGCCACCCTCAGTGTGACCTGTATGGCTGTTGACCATTCACTTGTGTGTGTGAAAAGTCGTAGATATTATGTGACTGGGCCAGCACGCAAAGGCAGTGCCTTTAAGGTTTATTGGCGCTCTGTACTTCTCCCTACGTCCGTGTACACAGCCGCCTTTTAAAAAGTCATACATTTTACTTTTTGAAACCAATACTGATAATTTCCGATATTACATTTTAAAGCATTTATCGGCCGATAATATCGGCAGTCCGGTATTATCGGACATCTCTACTCACAAGTATAAAACTACTTTTTTCAAGTAATCATTTCTTATTTCAAGCATGAAATAAATAAATCATGACTTTGACACAATTGTGTGTCATAATTAAAACAGATGACAGCCAAATGGACTTTTGCGGTTTTATTTTCAATGAAACAATAGAACATAAGTACTCATATTAGTACAGTTGGCACAGTACAGTAAACTGACAGTTAATATTTAAACATTTCAAACAATTTTGAAAAGCAATAGTTCATGCACATTCAGATAAATTCCTCAAAATTACAATTAAAAAAATGTCGGGGGCGCCGGGCTGTACATATGCGCACTAATTGACTGAAAGAGCACGCACTTGGCGCGATGATGTCATGTTGTCGATGGAAAAATGCATTTTTAGACCGTATGATTTACCATGAATTGATTAACGCCATTGATAAACTAAGTTGAAAAACGTATTGGGGTGTTACCATTTAGTGGTCAATTGTACGGAATATGTGCTGTACTGTGCAATCTACTAATTAAAGTCTCAATCAATCAATAAAAAATGAGCGGCTAGGAGACCCCGAGAGTAACAAGCGGTTGCCTTGTTGCCTTTCCATTAAAGGCCTACTGAAAGCCACTACTAGCGACCACGCAGTCTGATAGTTTATATATCAATGATGAAATCTTAACATTGCAACACATGCCAATACGGCCGGGTTAACTTATAAAGTGACATTTTAAAATTCCCGGGAAATATCCGGCTGAAACGTCGCGGTATGATGACGTATGCGCGTGACGAAGTCCGAGTAACGGAAGTTATGGTACCCCGTACAATCCTATACAAAAAGCTCTGTTTTCATTTCATAATTCCACAGTATTCTGGACATCTTTTGCAATTTTTTTAATGAACAATGAAGGCTGCAAAGAAGACAGTTGTAGGTGGGATCGGTGTATTAGCAGCGGACTACAGCAACACAACCAGGAGGACTTTGTTGGAGCGCTAGCCGCCGACCTCACCTTGACTTCCTACGTCTCCGGGCCGCCAAACGCATCGGGTGAAGTCCTTCGTCCTTCTGCCGATGGCTGGAACGCAGGTGAGCACGGGTGTTGATGAGCAAATGAGGGCTGGCTGGCGTAGGTGGAGAGCTAATGTTTTTAGCATAGCTCTGTGCAGTCCGGTTGCTAAGTTAGCTTCAATGGCGTCGTTAGCACAGCATTGTTAACCTTCGCCAGCCTGGAAAGCATTAACCGTGTATTTACATGTCCACGGTTTAATAGTATTGTTGATTTTCTATCTATCCTTCCAGTCAGGGGTTTATTTCTTTTGTTTCTATATGCAGTTAAAGCAAGATGCTATCACGTTAGCTCGTAGCTAAAGCATTTCGCCGATGTATTGTCGTGGAGATAAAAGGCACTGAATGTCCATTTGGCGTTCTCGACTCTCATTTTCAAGAGGATATAGTATCCCAGGTGGTTTAAAATACAAATCTGTGATCTACAATAGAAAAAGGAGAGAGTGTGGAATCCAAAGAGCCAGCTTGTACCTAAGTTACGGTCAGAGCGAAAAAAGATACGTCCATCACTGCCTCTCTAGTCCTTCACTGTAACGTTCCTCATCCACGAATCTTTCATCCTCACTCAAATTAATGGGGTAATCGTCGCTTTGTCGCGGACGAATCTCTCGCTCCATTGTAAACAACGGGGAATTGTGAGGAATACTAGCTCCTGTGACGTCACGCTACTTCCGCTACAGGCAAGGCTTTTTTTTTATCAGCGAGCAAAAGTTGCGAACTTTATTGTCGATTTTCTCTACTAAATCCTTTCAGCAAAAATATGGCAATATCGCGAAATGATCGAGTATGACACATAGAATGGATCTGCTATCCCCGTTTAAATAGAAAAAAATCATTTCAGTAGGCCTTTAAATAAAAAATAATAATAATAATTTGACTTTTTTCAACAGTTTATTGACTGAGACCCTATATAGTCCCCGGGAGCCCTAAAGGTTAAAAAAAAATAAAAAAATCCATATATTTTGTTAAGGTTTGAAAATGAAAAATATCAAAATGGCCCCCGCATGCTTCCATGTTTCCGTGTGCGGCCCTCGGTGGAAAAAGTTTGGACACCCCTGATCTACATCTACATTTTTCAACCGTTTTCGAAAAATTCCAACGCCAACCTATTCATATCGTCTAGGAAAAGACGTAAAAAGTATATATTTTTAAAAATGTAATTTTCCCTTTCCCCAAATTCCCGATTTTCCTAGGATTTCCGACAATTTTCTCCCCTTTGACAATGAATGGTCATTTTACAATGGACTGCATATCCCACATTTCTCATTAGATTTGAAGCCTTCCACCATCCACACACTCCACTCACCCTGGACATTCAAGCCAGCATGTTTACCAGTTCCCGAAATTTGCTGATTACCCTGAATTGCCAGGAATTTCCCCCTGTTAAAAATGGGCAATGTACAAACCTCTCCATAGCCCACATTTCCCAACCGATTTAACATCCACACACTCCACTCACCCTGGACCTTCAAGCCAGCATGTTTCCCAGTTCCCAAAATGTGCTGACTACCCTGAATTACCAGGAATTTCCCCCTGTTAAAAATGGGCAATGTACAAACCTCTCCATATCCCACATTTCTCAACCGATTTGAACCGTTCCAACATCCACACACCCTGGACATTCAAGCCAGCATGTTTCCCAGTTCCCCAAATTTGCTGATTACCCTGAATTACCAGGAATTTCCCCCAGTTAATAATGGGCAATGTACAAACCTCTCCATATCCCACATTTCTCGACCGATTTGAACCGTTCCAACATCCACACACCCTGGACATTCAAGCCAGCATGTTTCCCAGTTCCCCAAATTTGCTGATTACCTTGAATTACCAGGAATTTCCCCCCATTAAAAATGTGCAATGTACAAACCTCTCCATAGCCCACATTTCTCAACCAATTTGAACCGTTCCGACATCCACACACTCCACTCACCCTGGACATTCAAGCCAGCATGTTTCCCAGTTCCCAACGTTTGCTGATTACCCTGAATTACCAGGATGTACCCCCATTAAAAATGGGCAATGTACAAACCTCTCCATATCCCACATTTCTCAACCGATTTGAACCGTTCCAACATCCACTCACCCTGGACATTCAACCCAGCATGTTTCCCAGTTCCCAAAATTTGCTGATTACCCTGAATTACCAGTAATTTCCCCCCATAAATGGGCAATGTACAAACCTCTCCATATCCCACATTTCTCGACGGATTTGAACCGTTCCAACATCCACACACTCCACTCACCCTGGACATTTAAGCCAGCATGTTTCCCAGTTCCCCAAATTTGCTGATTACCCTGAATTACCAGGAATTTCCCCCCTGTTAAAAATGGACATTCAAGCATTTCAGTTCCGTATCGGCGGATGGCTCACATTGGGCATTCACACGCAAATCCTGCCGGAATTGCAAAATTCGGTTTATGAATTGACAAAACCTCCAGATTGCAGGGCCCAACACAGTGCGTGATCTGCGTCCCTGGGCCAGAGTGTGCAAATGTATGAAATGTATCTCTACATATACTTCTTACTGTACCCAGGAAAGGATTACAAAAATGCCGCATTGATGTACTTTTCAACTTTTAAATGGCTTAACTGCAGCCGGAGTCGCGTTCCTTGTTCATTCCAAACACGGAAAGCCACCACAGACCGCCTCATTGTTCAGTCTGGCTTCAGTCTGGAGCGCTGCGAAACGTACCTTCCCGACCCCGAGGAAACATTACAGTTTGAGAGCAGGTCAATCACACGCGTGCGCTGCAATAATGCGCTTGGATGACTCACGGACACCCCCGTGGTGAGAATTTGTTAAAAAAAACAACACCATCGGTGTTTTATTGACTATTGATTTGAGGCTCCGTGTCTAATTTATGACTGGGGGTGAATGTACTCGTGTTATTGCAGCAGTATTTCAGTGAGCTTTTCTGCGCTGTGGAGAAGCTCTCCAAACATACTTCCAAATCAGCACGGTTTTTTTGGGCGACCGCAACCCCGACGTCCACCAAATGATGTGTGGAGCAGCAGCACCCGGAGGCTCACGGAGGAAATTAGGCATCTCTGGAAAATGGATTAGCAGCTTTAGTTTGATGTTGATCCTTTTGTGTCATTCCTTCCAAAATGCTCAAATGTTGTTCACCGCTTCCACCGAGCTGTCGTCACCCGACGCAGCTTTTTAGCGCGGACGAAATATTTGCAGAGGAATCCGTTGGCCTCTCCGATTGTACATCAGCCCAGAGAGAGGGGGGTCGTCATACCATGCCAAAATAATTGAAGCTGCGTCGATGGATTTGACATCTAACTCTTGGTATCTCACAGTTTTATACGTGTGCGCTTCCTTTTGTATCGCAACGCTCTACATCGCGCCCCAAAAACCTGGCTTGTTTGCTGAAACCATAAATTCTCGTGGACGCTTTGGGACAGCTGCATGTACTAAAGAGGCTCTTTCATGAGAAGGTGACGAAAACTGACCAGTTATCAGTCGGTATGTTAACATGCACGAGAAAAAAACCCAAATAGTTGCATGAATTGGCTTGAAACCAGCTTTCGAAAACGCATATAAACAATAAGATTAAAGGCCTACTGAAATGATTTTTTTTAATTTAAACGGAAATAGCAGATCCATTCTATGTGTCATACTTGATCGTTTCGCGATATTGCCATATTTTTGCTGAAGGGATTTAGTAGAGAACATTGACGATAAAGTTCGCAACTTAGCAACCGGACTGCACAGAGCTATGCTAAAAACATTAGCTCTCCACCTACGCCAGCCAGCCCTCATTTGCTCATCAACACCCGTGCTCACCTGCGTTCCAGCGATCGGCAGAAGGACGAAGGACTTCACCCGATGCGTTTGGCGGCCCGGAGACGTAGGAAGTCAAGTACAACTGTCTTCTTTGCAGCCTTCATTGTTCATTAAAAAAATTGCAAAAGATGTCCAGAATACTGTGGAATTATGAAATGAAAACAGAGCTTTTTGTATAGGATTCTACGGGGTACCATAACTTCCGTTACTCGGACTTCGTCACGCGCATACATCATCATACCGCGATGTTTCAGCCGGATATTTCCCGGGAATTTTAAAATGTCACTTTATAAGTTAACCCGGCCGTATTGGCATGTGTTGCAATGTTAAGATTTCATCATTGATGTATAAACTATCAGACTGCGTGGTCGCTAGTAGTGGCTTTCAGTAGGCCTTTAATAAGATTGTATTGTGTCATGATGTTTATTTTCTTGTGTTTTAAAATCCCTTCCCGTGGTGCTCTTGTTTAGAATCAGAATAGTTTTTAATGCCATTGTTTGAGAACGGGTTCACAAACTAGGAATTTCTCTTGGTGCAATCGTGCAACATATAACACGGAATAGGTCATAAAATGAGCTGTAGCTGAGCTATCAGTTAAGCTTACCGCTTGTTTTGTCAGTATTTCCTGTTTATCAGAATCAGAAATACTTTATTAATCCCCGAGGGGATATGAAGATTTTCAGCACAATCCCATTTGAGAGCAGACAGACATTACAGGGAGACAGAACAGGATCGAACATTACAGGGAGCCAGAACAGGATCGCTGACGCCCCCCTTACAAAAAAATGGTGGTAAACAGGTAAAAGCTAGTAAGGGGGTGGGGTGAGAAAAAAAAATATCAGTCCAAGCCTGGGCCCCTGGAGAGGGGGTCCAGACTGAGGACAAGGGGAAAAAACCTAATAGCCATAGCACACATTAACATGTGTGTAAGAGGGAAACAACAAAGGACATTAAAAGAGCAGAGCTGATGCAACCAGACACGTCTACACACAGCCACAAAAGTAAAACAACAACAAAAAAAACATATCCACTGTGGTGTGGTGGCCTCTGCGTCATCGTCTGCTGGGGTGGGGGGGGACCATGGCCAGAGACAGGAGCGGACCCAACAAAGCAACCAAGAGACCCTCGGCCGCCCACCAACTCTTGGCCAGTGTCCAGCTCTGTATTTTTCTCTATCCTCTTGTGGGGCAGACTGGCTCGTACATGCACATGCATGCCAAAGTCCTCCACTGTTGCCATTTTCGGGGGGAAAAAAATAGTTTGAACTTAGACCTCTATGTATTGAAGCGCTATGAACTAGAACGTGGTTGTCGGGGTAGAGACGCAGTCGAATTTGATTGATTGATTGAGACTTTTATTAGTAGGTTGCACAGTGAAGTACATATTCCGTACAATTGACCACTAAA
Organism: Entelurus aequoreus; assembly: GCF_033978785.1. NCBI lineage: Eukaryota > Metazoa > Chordata > Actinopteri > Syngnathiformes > Syngnathidae > Entelurus > Entelurus aequoreus. Next base: position 54,280,182 of record NC_084745.1, read on the forward strand.
TGGTAACACCCCAATAAGTTTTTCAACTTGTTTAAGTCGGGGTCCACTTAAATTGATTCATGATACAGATATATACTATCATACATACCAGGGGTCACCAACCTTTTTGAAAGCAAGAGCTACTTCTTGGGTAGTGATTAATGCGAAGGGCTACCAGTTTGATACACACTTCAATAAATTGCCAGAAAGAGCCAATTTGCTCAATTTACCTTTAACTCTATGTTATTATTAATAAATAATGATATTTACACTTAATTGGACGGTTTAAAAGAGGAGAAAACACGAAAAAAATGACAATACAATTTTGAAACATAGTTTATCTTCAATTTTGACTCTTTAAAATTCAAAGTTCAACCGAAAAAAAGAAGAGAAAAACTAGCTAATTTGAATCTTTTTGAAAAAATTCAAAAAATAATTTATGGAACATCATTAGTCATTTTTCCTGATTAAGATTAATTTTAGAATTTTGATGACATGTTTTAAATAGGTTAAAATCCAATCTACACTTTGTTAGAATATATAACAAATTGGACCAAGCTATATTTCTAGCAAAGACAAATCATTATTTCTTCTAGATTTTCCAGAACAATTTTTTTTTAAAGAAATTCAAAAGACTTTGAAATAAGATTTAAATTTGATTCTACAGATTTTCTAGATTTGCCAGAATAATTTTTTTGAATTTTAATCATAAGTTTGAAGAAATATTTCACAAATATTCTTCGTCGAAAAAACAGGAGCTAAAATGAAGAATTAAATTAAAATGTATTTATTATTCTTTACAATAAAAAAAATACATTTACTTGAACATTGATTTAAATTGTCAGGAAAGAAGAGGAAGGAATCTAAAAGGTAAAAAGGTATATGTGTTTAAAAATCCTAAAATCATTTTTAAGGTTGTATTTTTTCTCTAAAATTGTCTTTCTGAAAGTTATAAGAAGCAAAGTAAAAAAATTTATGAATTTATTTAAACAAGTGAAGACCAAGTCTTTAAAATATTTTCTTGGATTTTCAAATTCTATTTGAGTTTTGTCTCTCTTAGAATTAAAAATGTCGGGCAAAGCGAGACCAGCTTGCTAGTAAATAAATACAATTGAAAAAATAGAGGCAGCTCACTGGTAAGTGCTGCTATTTGAGCTATTTTTAGAACAGGCCAGCGGGCTACTCATCTGGTCCTTACGGGTTACCTGGTGCCCGCGGGCACCGCGTTGGTGACCCCTGATATATACTATCATCATAATACAGTCATCACACAAGATAATCACAATTAATTATTTACATTATTTACAATCAGGGGTGGGGGGGGGGGGGAGAAGAGAGAGAGAGAGAGAGAGAAAGAGAGAGAGAGAGAGATCAGAAGGCATAAGAAAAAGTATCTGCATTTGATTGTTTACATTTGATTATTAGCAATCCGGGGAGGGTGTTAGTTTAGGGTTGTAGCTGCCTGGAGGTGAACTTTTATTGCGGTTTTGAAGGAGGATAGAGATGCCCTTTCTTTTATACCTGTTGGGAGCGCATTCCACATTGATGTGGCATAGAAAGAGAATGAGTTAAGACCTTTGTTAGTTCGGAATCTGGGTTTAACGTGGTTAGTGGAGCACCCCCTGGTGTTGTGGTTATGGCGGTCATTTACGTTAAGGAAGTAGTTTGACATGTACTTCGGTATCAGGGAGGTGTAGCGGATTTTATAGACTAGGCTCATGCAAGTTGTTTAACTCTGTCCTCCACCTTGAGCCAGCCCACTTTGGAGAAGTGGGTAAGAGTGAGGTGGGATCTGGGTGGAGGTCTAGAAGTAACAGTCTGGAATGGGACTCTGTCTTGGGCATTTAAACAAGACCACCCACTAAATGGCACATCCTGAAAGCAACTTGAAGATGATCTTTGAACCAAAACAAGTTTGAGCAAAGAACCACCATTACATGTTATGTAGACCACAAGGAAGTCTTTTCAATGTAGAAAACCTCTACCAGCTTCTCTCTCACGCAGGAACTTTCAGTCACAGACTCAAAGTTTCCAGTTCAAGTTGTATATTTAAAGTTTCCCTCCGTCCCCTTTAGAAGGTAGAGGGACAGTGTTTGGCCCGCTGAAGGCCGCAGGGAATGTTGTTTACCTTCAACAACTTCCAGTTAGACTTGGGTGCCCACATCCGGAGATTTTCATTTATTCCAAATAGTCTTGATGGAAGCATTCACACTGGGGTTGTTATGTACTCCGCCAGCCCACAGGGGGCAACAGCGAGGAATGTGTCACAGTGAAGCGGCAGTGGGCGTGTGTAGAACCAACCGGGAAAAAAAATCTAATTAAATCGCGGAAATCTGGGGCCGTACTTATCAAGCTTCTTAGAGTGCCATTTTACACTTAAGTCCTGAGAATTTGCGAAATTTAGTCCTACTCTCAAACTTAAGAATAAAAGCTTTTTATCAACGTTCTTAAGTCTAAGAATCACTCCTACTCTCCACGATATTTAAGAGACCTTCAGAGGTGTCTTAAGTGGTTAGGAGTTGCCAGCAGGGGGTGGCACTGAGGCGAGAGAGACGTGCGCGAACGTTCAGGGAGCGGAACAATGGTTGTTTTTTTTTTGATGACGAGCAGCTGATCAAACGGTATCGTTTAGACAGAGCGGATATTATTTTTGTCACAGATTTAATACTTTTCGATTCCTTGTTGATTTCTGCAAGTGCAGCTTTCAGCGAAGAATTTATTTACTCTTAAGTCAACTCTTAGCAGACTTCTTAGGAGTCATTCTAAGAAGCTTGATAAGTACGGCCCCTGACTTTTAACGACGACTGGATTACCAAAGTATGAATGCTCAGTTTGTTGCTTCCTGTGTGCAGTGTTCTGAACAAGAAGCAAGAATGGTAGAAATCCACACGGGTCAAATCATTATGAGTAGATATCCTGCGTAAAGATATTTACTTTGTTTTGTTTTTCAATTGCTGACTTTGATGTCTTTTGTGGTCGTGTTCGTCCGAGAGTAACTCTGGCGATCAGGGGCCGTACTTATCAAGCTTCTTAGAATTACTCCTAAGAAGTCTGCTAAGAGTTGACTTAAGAGTAAATAAATTCTTCGCTGAAAGCTGCACTTAAAAGTTAGTTATCAAGCGTCTTACTCACACTTTCAGCGAAGTGTAGGACTGAATCTTAAGTGTCACACTCAGAGCTGAATTACGACATTACTATGTGCCGTAAACGCAATTTTAGGTGACGTCATTTCCGTGTCCATAGAAATGACCAATCACGGAAGGGAATCCGTTGTCTAAGAATAAAGAAATATCTTGGAAATATTTAAGTGGACAATGGGAGTGTATATTTTGACAATAAACTACTAAATAATACAAAACAAACTAGTCCCCGCCGGCACTCACGCTACCGCTCCCTCTCTTCTCTCGCCCACACACTCACTGACGTCACTCACCTCACGGCCACACACATACGCTACTGTCATAACATTTTCTTTCCAATTCATTAATTAGGCAACTCATTTGAAACTGGTGTGGGTGGCTCTATATATACTAGCCCACTGCAGACACATGCAGAAATCAACAAGGAATCGAAAAGTATTAAATCTGTGACAAAAATAATATCCGCTCTGTCTAAACGATACCGTTTGATCAGCTGCTCGTCATCAAAAGAAAAAAAACATTGTTCCGTTCCCTGAACGTTCGCACACGTCTCTCTCGCCTCAGGGCCACCCCCTGCTGGCAACTCCTAACCACTTAAGACACCTCTGAAGGTCTCTTAAATATCGTGGAGAGTAGGAGTGATTCTTAGACTTAAGAACGTTGATAAAAAGCTTTTATTCTTAAGTTTGAGAGTAGGACTAAATTTCGCAAATTCTCAGGACTTAAGTGTAAAATGGCACTCTAAGAAGCTTGATAAGTACGGCCCCTGATCTCATTCATTCATGTAGCGCTACATTTAATGCTACACCTTAGGTTTAATTGTGATGAGGGACAAGCGGTAGAAAATGGACATTGTGTGCAATGTTTGATGTACTGTAGATGTTTACTCTCTATATGCGTAAACATATATATTAACACTAAACCTTCTATTTTATTATGTAAAATACACAATGGACATTATTTATGTAAAATACACAATGGACATTATTTATGTAAAATACACAATGGACATTATTTATGTAAAATACACAATGGACATTATTTATATAAAATACACAATGGACATTATTTATATAAAATACACAATGGAAATTATTTATATAAATACACAATGGACATTATTTATATAAAATACACAATGGAAATTATTTATATAAAATACACAATGGACATTATTTATATAAAATACACAATGGAAATTATTTATGTAAAATACACAATGGACATTATATAAAATACACAATGGAAATTATTTATATAAAATACACAATGGAAATTATTTATGTAAAATACACAATGGACATTATTTATATAAAATACACAATGGAAATTATTTATATAAAATACACAATGGACATTATTTATATAAAATACACAATGGAAATTATTTATGTAAAATACACAATGGTAATTATTTATATAAAATACACAATAGAAATTATTTATGTAAAATACACAATGGAAATTATTTATGTAAAATACACAATGGAAATTATTTATATAAAATACACAATGGAAATTATTTATGTAAAATACACAATGGACATTATTTATATAAAATACACAATGGAAATTATTTATGTAAAATACACAATGGTAATTATTTATATAAAATACACAATGGAAATTATTTATGTAAAATACACAATGGACATTATTTATGTAAAATACACAATGGACATTATTTATGTCAAATACACAATAGACATTATATAATATACACCATGGACATGATTTATATAAAATACACAATGGACATTATTCATACAAAATACACAATGGACATTATTTATATAAAATACACAATGGACATTTATTTAAAATACACAATGGACATTATATAAAATACACAACATACATACATTATTTATATAAAATACACAATGGAAATTATTTATGTAAAATACACAATGGACATTATATAAAATACACAATGGAAATTATTTATATAAAATACACAATGGAAATTATTTATGTAAAATACACAATGGACATTATTTATATAAAATACACAATGGAAATTATTTATATAAAATACACAATGGACATTATTTATATAAAATACACAATGGAAATTATTTATGTAAAATACACAATGGTAATTATTTATATAAAATACACAATAGAAATTATTTATGTAAAATACACAATGGAAATTATTTATGTAAAATACACAATGGAAATTATTTATATAAAATACACAATGGAAATTATTTATGTAAAATACACAATGGACATTATTTATATAAAATACACAATGGAAATTATTTATGTAAAATACACAATGGTAATTATTTATATAAAATACACAATGGAAATTATTTATGTAAAATACACAATGGACATTATTTATGTAAAATACACAATGGACATTATTTATGTCAAATACACAATAGACATTATATAATATACACCATGGACATGATTTATATAAAATACACAATGGACATTATTCATACAAAATACACAATGGACATTATTTATATAAAATACACAATGGACATTTATTTAAAATACACAATGGACATTATATAAAATACACAACATACATTATTTATATAAAATACACAATGGACAGGATTTATGTAAAATACACAATGGACATTATTTATATAAAATACACAATGGACATTATTTATATAAAATACACAATAGACATTAATTTAAAATACACAATGGACATTATATAAAATACACAACATACATTATTTATATAAAATACACAATGGACATTATTTATATAAAATACACAATGGACATTATTTACATAAAATACACAATGGACATTATTTATATAAAATACACAATAGACATTATTTATATAAAATACACAATGGACATTATTTATATAAAATACACAATGGACATTATATAAAATACACAATGGACATTATTTATATAAAATACACAATAGACATTATTTATATAAAATACACAATGGACATTATTTATATAAAATACACAATGGACATTATTTATATAAAATACACAATAGACATTTATTTAAAATACACAATGGACATTATATAAAATACACAACATACATTATTTATATAAAATACACAATGGACATTATGTAAAATACACAATGGACATTATTTATATACAATACACAATGGACATTATTTATATAAAATACACAATAGACATTTATTTAAAATACACAATGGACATTATATAAAATACACAACATACATTATTTATATAAAATACACAATGGACATTATTTATATAAAATACACAATGGACATTATATAAAATACACAACATACATTATTTATATAAAATACACAATGGACATTATTTATATAAAATACACAATGGACATTATGTAAAATACACAATGGACATTATTTATGTAAAATACACAATGGACATTATTTGTGTAAAATACACAATGGACATCATTTATATAAAATACACAATGGACATCATTTATATAAACTACACAATGGACATTATGTAAAATACACAATGGACATTATATAAAATACACAATGGACATTATTTATATAAAATACACAATGAACATTATTTATATAAAATACACAATGGACATTATTTATGTAAAATACACAATGGACATTATTTATATAAAATACACAATGGACATTATTTATGTAAAATACACAATGGACATTATTTATATAAAATACACAATGGACATTATTTATATAAAATACACAATGGACATTATTTATATAAAATACACAATGGACATTATTTATGTAAAATACACAATGTACATTATTTATATAAAATACACAATGGACGTTATACTTTCATAATGTTTATTTGATGTTTAAATTGTCGGTCTTACAATCCTAAATGAAGGAAGTGTAAAGGAAGGAAGGCAAATAATTCAAAAGAAGGAACATCAATCCCTAACAACACTTCTAGAGCTTCTGTTCCTTCATACGGTTAACATCCACATTTCCATATCCGGCCCCTGAGCGCTTGGCCTCTTGAAACTGCGGCCCCTCTTCATGATGCAGTAGAATGGCCCCGTCCTCAACACTGAGAAACTTCAAGTGGAACGTGAGCACACTTCATGTGTGGTTGCTTCTTCTTACTTCATATGTGGTTTGCTTCTTCTTACTTCATATGTGGTTGCTTCTTCTTACTTCATGTGTGGTTTGCTTCTTCTTACTTCATATGTGGTTGCTTCTTCTTAGGGTCGCTGAAATTCTGTAAACGGCCAAAACTCAACTCCCACTTTGAAGTGTTGCAAAGTGTCCATGGCCGTATAGAACAAGCCGTGTTGTCTCTCCCAGCTGGGCAGAGAGCCTCCGTGCTTATCTTAGTGGAGCCGTGCGCTCGGTAAGAACTTGCTTGGCGCCGCCTGAATAACTCGCAGTGAGGTTGGCACCGACTCTGTCTCTGGCACTTCTCAGGCATCCTCTGCTTCCACAAAAGACTCTTGTTTCGCAAGCTGCATGTTTTCTCCAGGATGCTCGGCGAATGCTATTTAAAAATCATTTAAAAATAAAAAAAAAGCCAACACTGCTGCTTTGACATGCTGCTGACATCTCTGTTTACCTTTTTTTCTCTCCAACTAAACGAAAGTGAGGAACAGCGTTCACCATTCCGTGTGAGTTTTAGGCCCTTTTTAACATGCAAACGGACTCTTAGGATCTATCGCTGCTCCGTTCAATGTTTATCTTTGTGCAGAAGCTCCTGGGAATGTCACTGCCGCTTTGCTCACCACACAAAGGTGTGGAGAGCAGTTGGCATGTTTGCATGTAACATGGACGGCTTTTAAGGTCATTATGAACGTTGCTTAAGGTTGCAGACCTGTTGCAACTCAGTCTTGGGACTGATGTAGCGGATCAGGCGATCTGCAGGCCAGCTACTTTTCAATGGACCAAGTGGAGGGGATCTACCTCATTCATATTGATTTATTTATGAAAAATACCTTTTTGTTAACAAGTTAAAGGCCTACTGAAATGAATTTTTTAATTTAAACGGGGATAGCAGATCCATTCTGTGTGTCATACTTGATCATTTCGCGATATTGCCATATTTTTGCTGAAAGGATTTAGTATAAAACGACGACGATAAAGATCGCAACTTTTGGTATCTGATAAAAAAAAGGCTTGCCCCTACAGGAAGTAGCGTGACGTAGTCAGTTGAACATATACGCAAAGTTCCCTATTGTTTACAATGATGGCCGCATGAAGTGAGAGAGATTCGGACCGAGAAAGCGACGATTTCCCCATTAATTTGAGTGAGGATGAAAGATTTGTGGATGAGGAAAGTGAGAGTGAAGTACTAGAGGGCAGTGGAAGCGATTCAGATAGGGAAGATGCTGTGGGTGACCTGATATTCAGCTGGGAATGACTACAACAGTAAATAAACACAAGACATATATATACTCTATTAGCCACAACACAACCAGGCTTATATTTAATATGCCACAAATTAATCCTTTTTTTTTCCCCAATTTTTTTTTTTTTTTTTTTTTTAATTTTCCTAATGAAGTTGTTTTAATCCCCCCCTCCTTTTTTTTTCTTTTCAATTTTTTATTTATTTTTATTTTTATTCCATTTTTTTATTTTTTTTAAATTTTATTTTAATTTTTTTTCTTTTCCTAATGAAGTTGTTTTAACCCCCCCCCCACACACACACACATGTAAAGCGACTTTGGGTATTTAGAAAAGCGCTATATAAATCCCAGGTATTATTATTATTAAAAAGGAGTATGCTAGCTCCTAGCTACTAGCTACTAGCTTGAGCTAGATAGAGCTCGAGCGGGTAATATGGACGGGATCCCGTCCATATAACCCGCCAATACAATTCAAACACCTGCACAACACACACACTCACTCAGCCCACAGAACCGTTCACCTAACCCAAGGTTCATAAAGCTTATATATTTAACCAAAGTTACGTACGTGACACAAATTAATCCCGCATAACAAACACCTAGGTGTTTGTTATGCTAGCTCCTAGCTACTAGCTCGAGCTAGTTATAGCAAGCGTTTAAATGTTTGGAAGCACAGCTGCGTACTCACGGTATCGCGTCTCTGTATCCAAATCAAAGTCCTCCTGGTTAGAGTCTCTGTTGTCCGAGTTCTTCGATCTTGACTGCATCTTTCGGGAATGTAAACAAACACCGGCTGTGTTGTGTTGCTGACTTGCCTCGCAAAAGATCCGCTCCACACCGACAACTTTCTTCTTTGCTCGCTCAGCTTCTTTCTCCATAAGGCAATGAACAAATTGCAACAGATTCACCAACACAGATCAGGCAGAGTCAGAGTTCAATTTAGCTCATGAGGAGAAACGTATCGGGCTGCACACCCAGTCACAGTCTCACCCTACGCTCGCTCTGAGGCAGTGGTCCCCAACCAGCGGGCCGCGGACCGGTACCGGGCCGCACAAGAAATTAAAAAAAAAAAAAAAAAAAAGGTTTATTTTTTAATAAATCAACATAAAAAACACAGTATATACATTATATATCAATACAGTCTGCAGGTATACATTCCGTAAGCACACCTGATTGTATTTCTTTACGGGAAAAAAATAAAATAAATACAACCCCCCCCCCCCCCCCCCGGTCCGTGGGACAAATTTTCAAGCGTTGACCGGTCCGCAGCTATAAAAGGTTGGGGACCACTGCTCTAAGGTACAGCTCCCGCGCTCCTCTATTTATTCGGGAGTTCCCTAGTTAACATCGCTGAGGCCGCCTCTAAAAGGAGTGGTCACGCACATCATGCAAAGCAGCTTGCAGTACGCACAATACGCGACAGAATGTGCTGGGGGGGGGCCTTGTGATTTCGCCTCGTCTCTGCTTCGTCTGCGTGCTGTCGTCTTAACTTCGTTGAGGTCCTCGAAGTCCTTGGCTGTTAGCGGGCTAAAACAAAGAAAAAACATCTGCAGCGAGGCCACCCCTCATATGCCGTGGGAGATTACAAGTCGTGTGCCTTTGCGCAGATAGAAAAGTACAACTTGAATAGCAGATAATAACTTTAGCAACGGCCTTTAAGCATAAGAGTTGTGTGATAACGTCTATATAATTATTCTGACAGAAAAAAAGTCAAATTCCACATAAAAGTGCTTGCTTTTTGCCATCTTATTTGTGCAGCGTCCATACTCCTTTTTAATAATAATAATAATAATACCTGGGATTTATATAGCGCTTTTCTAAATACCCAAAGTTGCTTTACATGTGTGTGTGTTTTTTATTTATTAGGAAAATAAAAATAAAAGTAAAAAAAAATAAAAAAATAAAAAAAAAAAATAGAAAAAAAAAATATTAGAAAAAAAAAAATAAAAAAAAATAAATAAACACTTTACAAGAAATACATTGGCGGTAAACTCCGTAGCTTGCCAGCTTGTGCACGCCAGCTTTCTCAGACTCTTATTTTGTTAGCGCAGGCAGGATGAAGCAGCGCTTTTATTGTGAAGACAGGAACTGTGCTTATTTCCCCTTTGCTATTTATTAAGTTTTCCCCCTTCCTCTACATGTTATGTGTCCCCTTGTCGTCGTCAGCATTAATTTACTCACAATTCTCTGCAACGACACACATGTACTCACTTTTGGACACATAAATATCCTAAAGTATACATTTAGTTACAATCACATGGAACATTGCACATGTTCCTGAGGAACTGAACTCTATCTTTTGAGACTTTTACCGACACTTATGTACACCCCAGATTGAGCCTCCTCTTTCCGACACTTTGTAATAATATAGCCCCGCCTAAAGTAAGTCATAAATGACATCTCGCTATTTCAGTAACGGAAATTCATGACGCTCTTCAACGGATGCCTTGGAGATATCATCAATGGTATCAAGTTGTATCT
>NC_084745.1:54311107-54331107 GCF_033978785.1 Entelurus aequoreus
GCACAACACATTCTGGCACATTCTGGTCCATCCTTGCTCTCATGTAAGTCAGTCACACTGTCCTGGCTTTGGTTGAGATGCCACAGGCCCTTATAATTTATATTAGCTGCAGCATAAAAATAGAACACGAGCAGAACATTGGAACTCCACGGCTAAAAAAAAACAAACCCCACTCCATCAGTCTTTGAGGTTTCAACCACTCCCAGCTGTTAGGGGTCAGCTTAGGAACATGATGAACACCATCCACTTCTTCATGAACATGAAAACTTGTCTAAGAGATCATATTTTTGCAGTTGTTAGGTGTCATTTTAATGTCTGACATGTCACGTCCCTATGCTTGTTTTAGGTCAAATCGTAAAAAGGGTCAAGAAGGGGTAAAGATGTCAAGTTTTTTACAAAAAGGCAAGAAAAGGGGCAAGCACTTCCAGACCAAGGGAGAACGCACGAGTTTGCAGTGATCACTTCGTAAAAGTTCTCTTGGATTTTCGCATTTGCGACTAAAAATAGGTTGTGCGAGTATTGAAAAAAAAAAAAAAAACATATTTCAACCCTTTAATTAGCATATAGCTCCTAAAAAGTATCCATCCAAATTTTAATGAAGTAAAGTAAAATATTCGCCTATTTGTTGAGCATGTTTGAAATAAACTTCAACCAATACTATAACCAAGTGGACAAGTGATTGATGGAACCCCTGGCTCACACAATCAGTCTTCCGACACAGAAGAAACAAGGTCTAAGTTGGAGGAACCGGTCAGTAAAACACAACCTTTTTTTCCACCACCACTGGACACAAACTGCACTGCACGCACGTAAGTAACTCTGAGGGTTCGGACGGCAGACAAGGCAAAAGGTAAGCAGGAGACAACCAGCCCGCAACCCGGCGAGAGATGGGCAGAAAGGCGAGATGCCCCGCCCCGCCCCGAGAGGCCCAGAGGCTCCCCGCAGCCGGACGGGAAAACCCCTCTACAAGCAACCAGGCCCCCACCGCACCAAATCAGAACGATCAAAAAACTGCGACAAAATAGGACAAAACCATAGAGACCAACCATTGCTAGCCCCTTAGCCAGCCCAAACACCAACATGCAACATGCAACGCCACACCCCCCCACCAAAAAAGGCCACTCCCCAAACCAAAAACGCCCAAACAACTTAGCCATCGATACGAAACCCAAAGCGCCGAGCCGAAACAGACACGGAACTTACACGGACACTGCCCACCAAGAAGCGAACCCATGCGACATAATTAAAAATTAAAAGTCTTATATAAGTGTTATAATGAAGACAACACATGATGTAAGTGTCTATATTACCTATATTAGCCTACTATCAAATTGACTTTAAAAGTCTTATATAAGTGTTATAATGAAGACAACACATGATGTAAGTGTCTATATTAGTTATTATAGCCTACTATCAAAATGACTTTAAAAGTCTTATATAAGTGTTATAATGAAGACAACACATGATGTAAGTGTCTATATTAGTTATTATAGCCTACTATCAAAATGACTTTAAAAGTCTTATATAAGTGTTATAATGAAGACAACACATGATGTAAGTGTCTATATTAGTTATTATAGCCTACTATCAAAATGACTTTAAAAGTCTTATATAAGTGTTACAATGAAGACAACACATGATGTAAGTGTCTATATTAGTTATTAAAGCCTACTATCAAAATGACTTTAAAAGTCTTATATAAGTGTTATAATGAAGACAACACATGATGTAAGTGTCTATATTAGCTATATTAGCCTACTATCAAATTGACTTAAAAGTCTTATATAAGTGTTATAATGAAGGCAACACATGATGTAAGTGTCTATATTAGCTATATTAGCCTACTATCAAAATGACTTTAAAAGTCTTAAATAAGTGTTATAATGAAGACAACACATGATGTAAGTGTCTATATTAGTTATTAAAGCCTACTATCAAAATGACTTTAAAAGTCTTATATAAGTGTTATAATGAAGACAACACATGATGTAAGTGTCTATATTAGCTATATTAGCCTACTATCAAATTGACTTAAAAGTCTTGTATAAGTGTTTTAATGAAGACAACACATGATGTAAGTGTCTATATTAGTTATTAAAGCCTACTATCAAAATGACTTTAAAAGTCTTATATAAGTGTTATAATGAAGGCAACACTTGATGTAAGTGTCTATATTAGCTATAATAGCCTACTATCAAAATGACTTTAAAAGTCTTATATAAGTTTTATAATGAAGGCAACACATGATGTAAGTGTCTATATTAGCCTACTATCAAAATGACTTTAAAAGTCTTATATAAGTGTTATAATGAAGACAACACATGATGTAAGTGTCTATATTAGCTATATTAGCCTACTATCAAATTGACTTTAAAAGTCTTATATAAGTGTTATAATGAAGACAACACATGATGTAAGTGTCTATATTAGCTATATTAGCCTACTATCAAATTGACTTTAAAAGTCTTATATAAGTGTTATAATGAAGACAACACATGATGTAAGTGTCTATATTAGCTATATTAGCCTACTATCAAAATGACTTTAAAAGTCTTATATAAGTGTTATAAAGAAGGCAACACATGATGTAAGTGTCTATATTAGCTATATTAGCCTACTATCAAAATGATTTTAAACGTCTTATATAAGTGCTATAATGAAGACAACACATGATGTAAGTGTCTATATTAGCCTACTATCAAAATGACTTTAAAAGTCTTATATAAGTGTTATAATGAAGACAACATATGATGTAAGTGTCTATATTAGCCTACTATCAAAATGACTTTAAAAGTCTTATATAAGTGTTATAAAGAAGGCAACACATGATGTAAGTGTCTATATTAGCCTACTATCAAAATGATTTTAAACGTCTTATATAAGTGTTATAATGAAGACAACACATGATGTAAGTGTCTATATTAGCCTACTATCAAAATGACTTTAAAAGTCTTGTATAAGTGTTATAATGAAGACAACACATGATGTAAGTGTCTATATTAGCTATATTAGCCTACTATCAAAATGACTTTAAAAGTCTTGTATAAGTGTTATAATGAAGGCAACACATGATGTAAGTGTCTATATTAGCTATATTAGCCTACTATCAAAATGACTTTAAAAGTCTTATGTAAGTGTTATAAAGAAGGCAACACATGATGTAAGTGTCTATATTAGCTATATTAGCCTACTATCAAAATGACTTTAAAAGTCTTATAAGTGTTATAATGAAGACAACACATGATGTAAGTGTCTATATTAGCTATATTAGCCTACTATCAAAATGACTTTAAAAGTCTTATACAAGTGTTATAAAGAAGGCAACACATGAAGTAAGTGTCTATATTAGCTATATTAGCCTACTATCAAAATGATTTTAAACGTCTTATATAAGTGTTATAATGAAGACAACACATGATGTAAGTGTCTATATTAGCTATATTAGCCTACTATCAAATTGACTTTAAAAGTCTTATATAAGTGTTATAATGAAGACAACACATGATGTAAGTGTCTATATTAGCCTACTATCAAAATTACTTTAAAAGTCTTATATAAGTGTTATAATGAAGACAACACATGATGTAAGTGTCTATATTAGCTATATTAGCCTACTATCAAAATGACTTTAAAAGTCTTATATAAGTGTTATAAAGAAGGCAACACAAGAAGTAAGTGTCTATATTAGCTATATTAGCCTACTATCAAAATGATTTTAAACGTCTTATATAAGTGTTATAATGAAGACAACACATGATGTAAGTGTCTATATTAGCTATATTAGCCTACTATCAAAATGACTTTAAAAGTATTATATAAGTGTTATAGTGAAGGCAACACATGATGTAAGTTGTCTATATTAGCTATATTAGCCTACTATCAAAATGACTTTAAAAGTCTTATATAAGTGTTATAATGAAGACAACACATAATGTAAGTGTCTATATTAGCCTACTATCAAATGACTTTAAAAGTCTGAAGCAAAACAATTGACCACCCAATTCACACCCATCAAAAATATAATAACATAATATTTATATATAGTGATGGGTTTCAAATACTGTAGTGTTGCCGTGGTAACAGGATGCTTCACGTTCATCCTGAACTTCAAACATGGTGGAACACAACTTTGAATGGAACACAACTTTGAACGGAACACAACTTTGAATGGAACACAACTTTGAATGGAACACAACTTTGAATGGAACACAACTTTGAATGGAACACAACTTTGAATGGAACACAACTTTGAATGGAACACAACTTTGAAAGGAACACAACTTTGAATGGAACACAACTTTGAATGGAACACAACTTTGAATGGAACACAACTTTGAATGGAACACAACTTTGAATGGAACACAACTTTGAATGGAACACAACTTTGAATGGAACACAACTTGAAGAAGGAAGCGGTCACCTGCTCTGTTGGTCCTAAAAGCCACAGCTGAGAGTATTAGTTGGGCTACAAAACAAAAAAAAAACCTCTGAGAAAAGAAACTGCCACTTTTTTTTTTGGCTGTCTGTCCGACCCGGTGACATCATTCATGTGAAATTAGAGGTCGGGCCTCCAAGCCTCAGTGTAGGCAGCAATTAAGTCCAGTGTTGGCCTTCCTGGTCACCTTTAAACATGCCATGTTTCTCTGTAGCTATATTATTCACATGTGAATAATGCTGTATAATACTGTATTTATTGTTATTCACATGTGAAAAATGCTGTATAATAGACTGTATTATTATTATTATTATTATTATTATGTTATTCACATGTGAAAAATGCTGTAGAATAATACTGTATTTATTGTTATTCACATGTGAAAAATGCTGTATAATACTGTATTTATTGTTATTCACATGTGAAAAATGCTGTAGAATAATACTGTATTTATTGTTATTCACATGTGAAAAATGCTGTATAATAGACTGTATTTATATTATTCACATGTGAATAATGCTGTATAATACTGTATGTATTGTTATTCACATGTGAATAATGCTGTATAATAGACTGTATTTATTGTTATTCACATGTGAAAAATGCTGTATAATAGACTGTATTTATGTTATTCACATGTGAATAATGCTGTATAATAGACTGTATTTATTGTTATTTACATGTGAAAAATGCTGTATAATAGACTGTATTTATGTTATTCACATGTGAATAATGCTGTATAATAGACTGTATTTATATTATTCATATGTGAATAATGCTGTATAATAGACTGTATTTATGTTATTCACATGTGAATAATGCTGTATAATAGACTGTATTTATATTATTCACATGTGAATAATGCTGTATAATAGACTGTATCTATATTATTCACATGTGACTAATGCTGTATAATACACTGTATTTATATTATTCACATGTGAATAATGCTGTATAATAGACTATCTATATTATTCACATGTGAATAATGCTGTATAATAGACTGTATTTATGTTATTCACATGTGAATAATGCTGTATAATAGACTATTTATATTATTCACATGTGAATACTGCTTTATAATAGACTGTATTGATGTTATTCACATGTGAATAATGCTGTATAATAGACTGTATCTATATTATTCACATGTGACTAATGCTGTATAATACACTGTATTTATATTATTCACATGTAAATAATGCTGTATAATAGACTGTATTTATATAATTCACATGTAAATAATGCTGAATAATAGACTGTATTTATATAATTCACATGTAAATAATGCTGAATAATAGACTGTATTTATATTATTCACATGTAAAAACTACCTAAGTGTTTATTGTCTATTGTGAGCGAACTGTGGTGCTGAATTTCCCCCAGGGATCAATAAAGTACTATCTATTCTATTCTATTCTAATTCCTGTGAATATTGCAAGCTGTCCTTAACGGCAGCATCATGTTGTTATTGCGCAGGCCTTACGAGTGTGGATGGACAAAAGTAAAACACTTTTTCATTTGAGCGTTCCCACATTTCCCCCGGCGCCCTACAGAAATATTTCATAAAAGCAACCAATGCGCTGCTCCACGTTTTCTCCAAATATTAGAAGTAGCTCGTCTGAGGAGCATGTTTTCATATAAGATCACAGCGGCGGTGCCATGAAAAATAACGCGGGCACAACAGCGTCTTAGAGCTCCGTCCAAAACCGGGAGCAGCAAGAACGCCGCCTTTGTTCTCCATTTTTTCTACCGGCGCAGCGAGCCTCGCTACAGCAGCTCCAGTGTCTCGCGAAGCTCGCACAATGAATGTTTTTTGGTCATTTCCGCGACTTCAATGTCACTGCTGAGCCCTGACCTCCACGTCCATGAAGTGTAAACACCAAAACGGGCCTGACAAAAACGCACATAAATAATAGCCTGCAAATACCGCAGCGTCTGGGTCACATTTCAAGGCGACACAGGTCTCCATTAAAGCGTCAGAAATGTTTTTTGTTATCCTTCTTGACAGCTGTGGCTTACAGTACATGACATGCACTTCAAAGTGTCATGTACTTTTCAAACAAAGATGTTTGTGCAACGCTTTTGAAGGACACGCTGGCTTTTTAGGACTTTACCAAAAGGGTCCGCGCCACCTCCTTTAATCATCATTTACCTTTTTTCTGTCATTGAACAGCTTTTTAATTATTAGGGTCCGCCCTGTAACCTGTACAAAGGACTCCCTCAGGGAGTCCTTTGTACAGGTTACAAAGGAACCTATTGTTATTGTAAGGTTTTATTATTATTCTTCCGCACCGTTGCGCACTACTTTGCCCCCCTTAAAGGCCTACTGAAAGCCACTACTACCGACCACGCAGTCTGATAGTTTATATATCAATGATGAAATCTTAACATTATAACACATGCCAATACGGCCGGGTTAACTTATAAAGTGACTTTTTAAATTTGCCGCTAAACTTCCGGTTCAAAACGCCTCTGAGGATGACGTATGCGTGTGACGTAGCCCGGGGAACACGGGTATGCCTTCCACATTGAAGCCAATACGAAAAAGCTCTGTTTTCATTTCATAATTCCACAGTATTCTGGACATCTGTGTTCGTGAATCTGTTGCAATCATGTTCATTGCATTATGGAGAAAGAAGCTGAGCAAGCAAAGAAGAAAGTTGTCGGTGCGAAATGGACGTATTTTTCGAACGTAGTCAGCAACAACAGTACACAGCCGGCGTTTCTTTGTTTACATTCCCGAAAGATGCAGTCAAGATGGAAGAACTCGGATAACAGAGACTCTAACCAGGAGGACTTTTGACTTCGATACACAGACGCCTGTAGAGAACTGGGACAACACAGACTCTTACCAGGATTACTTTGATTTGGATGACAAAGACGCAGACGTGCTACTGTGAGTATGCAGCTTTGGCTTCTAAACATTTGATCGCTTGACCGTATGTGCGCAACTTTTTTTTGCGTATGTACGTAACTTTTTAAAAATATATAAGCTTTATGAACCTTGGGTTAGGTGAACGGTCTTTTGGGCTGAGTGATTGTGTGTGTTGATCAGGTGTTTGAATTGTATTGGCGTGTTCTATGGAGCTAGGAGCTAGCATAGGAGCTAGGAGCTAGCATAACAAAGACGTAGGTGTTTTTATGCAGGATTAATTCGTGTCATATTAAATATAAGCCTGGTTGTGTTGTGGCTAATAGAGTAAATATATGTCTTGTGTTTATTTACTGTTTTAGTCATTCCCAGCTGAATACCAGGTACCGTGAGTATGCAGCCTTGGCTGCTAAACATTTGATAGCTTGACCGTACGTGCGCGTCACGTACGTAACTTTTTAAAAATATATGAGCTTTATGAACCTTGGGTTAGGTGAACGGTCTTTTGGGCTGAGTGATTGTGTGTGTTGATCAGGTGTTTGAATTGTATTGGCGTGTTCTATGGAGCTAGGTGCTAGCATAGGAGCTAGGAGCTAGCATAACAAACACGCAGGTGTTTTTATGCAGGATTAATTTGTGGCATATTAAATATAAGCCTGGTTGTGTTGTGGCTAATAGAGTAAATATATGTCTTGTGTTTATTTACTGTTGTAGTCATTCCCAGCTGAATATCAGGTACCGTGAGTATGCAGCCTTGGCTGCTAAACATTTGATAGCTTGACCGTATGTGCGCGTCACGTACGTAACTTTTTAAAAATATATAAGCTTTATGAACCTTGGGTTAGGTGAACGGTCTTTTGGGCTGAGTGATTGTGTGTGTTGATCAGGTGTTTGAATTGTATTGGCGTGTTCTATGGAGCTAGGAGCTAGCAGAGGAGCTAGGAGCTAGCATAACAAACACGCAGGTGTTTTTATGCAGGATTAATTTGTGGCATATTAAATATAAGCCTGGTTGTGTTGTGGCTAATAGAGTATATATATGTCTTGTGTTTATTTACTGTTGTAGTCATTCCCAGCTGAATATCAGGTCACCCCCGCCTCTCACAGCATCTTCCCTATCTGAATAGCTTGAACTCCCCACTAGTCCTTCACTTGCACTTTACTCATCCACAAATCTTTCATCCTCGCTCAAATTAATGGGGAAATTGTCGCTTTCTCGGTCCGAATCTCTCTCACTTCATGCGGCCATCATTGTAAACAATAGGGAACTTTGCGTATATGTTCAACTGACTACGTCACGCTACTTCCGGTAGGGGCAAGCCTTTTTTTATCAGATACCAAAAGTTGCAATCTTTATCGTCGTTGTTCTATACTAAATCCTTTCAGCAAAAATATGGCAATATCGCGAAATGATCAAGTATGACACATAGAATAGATCTGCTATCCCCGTTTAAATTTAAAAAATTCATTTCAGTAGGCCTTTAACATGCTTCAAAACTCACCAAATTTTTTGCACACATTCGAAAAGAAGTCCAGACCACATAGTCAAAAAACCGAACCCCAAAACTCAAAATTGTGCTCTACATAATTTTTGAAAAAAACAGAGAAAAAACTGCTCCTCAGAGGAAAACTCAGACAAAACTGCTTCCGGTAGGAACGTCTTAGAGACATGAAACAAATACCTCTATGTAGGTCTTGCCTAGACCTACATTTCATAGATTGACATCCTTCAGCAAAAATCAACAGGAAGTTTGCTATTCCTCCCTCAAAACAACATTTTTGTTACAACCGGTCACCAAACATCAAACGTTATCTCCTCTGAGCGCGTTTGTCGTTTCGGCTTCAAACTGCTACAGGAGAGAGATTGAACCCTTCTGATTAAAAGTTGACGAAAGAGTTGTGATTAGTGCTACCGTTTTGATTTTACGAGCCTTCAAAGACCCGCAGCACTAAAGTTGCTCCGGTGCCAACGAAAATGCAATTATTCCTTCTTTGTCCTCAAAATTCTACACACAATACCCTATAATGACAATGTGAACTCAGACACAACTTCCTCTAACTCCCAGTACGAATATCGTAGAGACACGAAACAAAAACCTCTATGTAGGTCTCACTCAGGACTACCACTGGACAAAAGTATTGGGACACCTAGGACTAGCACCTGCCAAAAGGCGGACCCGTCCAACGCTGCTTGCAGCTTTAATTGTTGTTTTGGTCTTGTTCAATCAAGTCTTGAAATGGTTTAACCTTATTGTAGGGAAATCTAATCACTCCACATATTCCTGACCAGAGGCCAAAAAAAAACACTTGTTGCAGTTAAATAATCAGAGAAACAAAAACGAGTACGTCTCAAGCTATGATGTGTCTGCTCGTCGTATTCGGTGTAACGAAGAGGAGGGCTACGATTTAGGACCTGACCATGACTTTCAGTATGATTGTAGACATACCGCCGCTCTGATTTGATGACCATTGCAGACTAGGATTGTTGCTTGAAAGCCACTGATTAGCCGGGGAAACCTTAAGAGTCTTGGTACTCTGGTGTCTACCTGTTAGCACCATTACAATGACTACGTTCACACTGGAGGCCAAAGTGGCCCAAATCAGATTTTTTTTTTTTCCAGCTGACTGTGGAGGCATCATAATGCTAAATGTTCTTTCATCTGACATCACATGGACAAAGATAAGACCTTCTGGAGGAAAGTTCTGTGGTCGGATGAAACAAAAATGGAGCTGTTTGGCCACAATACCCAGCAATATGTTTGGAGGAGAAAAGGTGAGGCCTTTAATCCCAGGAACACCACGCCTACCGTCAAGCATGGTGGTGGTAGTATTATGCTCTGGGCCAGTTTTGCTGCCAGTGGAACTGCTGCTTTAAATGGGACAATGAAAAAGGAGGATTAGCTCCAAATTGTTCAGGACAAGCTAAAATCATCAGCCCGGAGGTTGGGTCTTGGCGCAGTTGGGTGTTCCAACAGGACAATGACCCCAAACACACCTCAAAAGTGGTAAAAGAATGGCTAAATCAGGCTAGAATGAAGGTTTTAGAATGGCCTTCCCAAAGTCCTGACTTAAAGGTGTGGACAATGCTGAAGAAACAAGTCCATGTCAGAAAAGCAACACATTTAGCTGAACTGCACCAATTTTGTGGTCAAAAATTAAAGCAGAAGCTTGTGGATGGCTACCAAAAGCGCCTTATTGCAGGTAAACTTGCCAAGGGACATGTAAGCAAATATTAACATTGTATGTATACTTTTGACCCTCACATTTTCAGTAGACTCATAATAAATTCATAAAGGAAGCAAACTTCATGAATGTTTTGTGTGAGCAACAAGTATGTGCTCCAATCACTACATCACAAAAAAATAAGAGTTGTAGAAATGATTGGAAACTCAAGACAGCCATGACATCATGTTCTTTACACGTGTATGTACACTTTTGAAAACAACTGTACAATCTATTAAATAGCCAACATTTTAAGAATGAATCAAATATATAATTCTACACATTAGAATGCTAAAACTGCCAAGAGTTAACCAATAATCAATGTTACCGATAAATACTTTAAAATGTAATATCGGAAATTATCTGTATTGTTTTTTTTTATCAACGGTATCGTTTTTTAAATTTTTTTTTATTAAATCAACATAAAAAACACAAGATACACTTACAATTAGTGCACCAACCCAAAAAACCTCCCTCCCCCCATTTACACTCATTCACACAAAAGGGTTGTTTCTTTCTGTTATTAATATTCTGCTTCCTACATTATATATCAATATATATCAATACAGTCTGCAAGGGATACAGTCCGTAAGCACACATGATTGTGCGTGCTGCTGCTCCACTAATAGTACTAACCTTTAACAGTTAATTTTACTCATTTTCAATAATTACTAGTTTCTATGTAACTGTTTTTATATTGCTTTACTTTCTTTTTTATTCAAGAAAATGTTTTTAATTTATTTTAATTTAACCATACCTGGTTGTCCAAATTAGGCATAATAATGTGTTAATTCCACAATTATGTATATAGCAGTATCGGTTGATATCGGTATCGGTTGATACCGGTATCGGTAATTAAGAGTTGGCAAAAAGCCATTATCGGACATCCCTAATCAATATATCAGTGTGCAGCTTTTTAAAGGCCTAATGAAATGAATTTTTTTTAAATTTAAACGGGGATAGCAGATCCATTCTATGTGTCATACGTGATCATTTCGCGATATTGCCATATTTTTGCTGAAAGGATTTAGTAGAGAACATCGACGATAAAGTTCGCAACTATTGCTCCCTGATAAAAAAAAGCCTTGCCTGTACCGGAAGTAGCGTGACGTCACAGGTTGAAGGGCTCCTCACGTTTCCCCATTGTTTACACCAGCAGCGAGAGCGATTCGGACCGAGAAAGCGACGATTACCCCATTAATTTGAGCCAGGATGAAAGATTCGTGGATGAGGAAAGTCAGAGTGAAGGACTAGAGTGCAGTGCAGGACGTATCTTTTTTCGCTCTGACCGTAACTTAGGTACAAGCTGGCTCATTGGATTCCACACTTTCTCCTTTTTCTATTGTGGATCACGGATTTGTATTTTAAACCACCTGGGATACTATATCCTCTGGAAAATGAGAGTCGAGAACGCGAAATGGACATTCACAGTGACTTTTACCTCCACGACAATACATCGGCAAAACACTTTAGCTACGGAACTAACGTGATAGCATCGGGCTCAAATGCAGATATAAACAAAATAAATAAACCCCTGACTGGAAGGATAGACAGAAGATCAACAATACTATTAAACCATGGACATGTAACTACACGGTTAATGCTTTCCAGCCTGGCGAAGATTAACAATGCTGTTGCTAACGACGCCATTGAAGCTAACTTAGCAACGGGACCTCACAGAGCAATGATAAAAACATTAGCGCTCTACCTACGCCAGCCAGCCTTCATCTGCTCATCAACACCCGTGCTCACCTGCGTTCCAGCGATCGACGGAGCGACGAAGGACTTCACCCGATCATCCGTGCGGTCGGCGGCTAGCGTCGGATAGCGTGTCTGCTATCCAAGTCAAAGTCCTCCTGGTTGTGTTGCTGCAGCCAGCCGCTAATACACCGATCCCACCTACAACTTTCTTCTTTGCAGTCTTCATTGTTCATTAAACAAATTGCAAAAGATTCACCAACACAGATGTCCAGAATACTGTGGAATTTTGAGATTAAAACAGAGCTTTTTGTATTGGATTCAAAGGTGTCCCAATACTTCCGTTTAACTAGTGACGTCACACGCATACGTCATCATACATAGACGTTTTCAACCGGAAGTTTAGCGGGAAATTTAAAATGTCACTTTATAAGTTAACCCGGCCGTATTGGCATGTTAAGATTTCATCATTGACATATAAACTATCAGACTGCGTGGTCGCTAGTAGTGGCTTTCAGTAGGCCTTTAAACATCACAAAATGATTTTCTTTTTAAGGAAAGTTAGATTTTGTGTTTTGTTGCATTGAAGAGTTGTGCTCGTCACTTTTTACAGTGTGTAGTTGGAGTGCGGTCATGTGACTGCCAGCCTCCAGTTGATTGGTGGACCGGAGTCAAAGGTCACGAGTGTTTACGTTGGATTGGTGGAACTGAGTCATGCAGTAATTGACAGATTATGAATGAATATGAATGTAAAGATGCTATGAATAAATGTAGCGATCGCAATGAAACGTTTCTTCTTCACAAAACCACTCAAGTAAAAGTAAAACAAATGTTGCATTAAATCTAAAAATATCAAAAAGTTGCGTAAGTAAACCTTATACGTCAGGAGTGGAAAATATTTAATGAAGATTTTATGGCAAGCGTTTGAGTCTGGAATACACTAATTCATCATATTAGTTAGTTAGTGCTTGGACTCTATGTCCAAAATTACTTATTTAAAGGCCTACTGAAAGCCACTACTAGCGACCGCGCAGTCTGATAGTTTATATATCAATGATGAAATCTTAACATTGCAACACATGCCAATACGGCCGGGTTAACTTATAAAGGGACATTTTAAATTTCCCACCACACTTCCGGTTGAAAACGTCTATGTATGATGACGTATGCGCGTGACGTCAATCGTTGAAACGGAAGTATTGGTACACATTTGAATACAATACAAAAAAGCTCTGTTTTCATCGCATAATTCCACAGTATTCTGGACATCTGTGTTGGTGAATCTTTTGCAATTTGTTTAATGAACAATGAAGACTGCAAAGAAGAAAGTTATAGGTGGGATCGGTGTATTAGCGGCTGGCTGCAGCAACACAACCAGGAGGACTTTGACTTGGATAGCAGACGCGCTATCCGACGCTAGCCGCCGACCGCACCGATGAAGTCCTTCGTCCTTCCGTCGATCGCTGGAACGCAGGTGAGTACGGGTGTTGAGGAGCAGATGAGGGCTGGCTGGCGTAGGTGGAGCGCTAATGTTTTTATCATAGCTCTGTGAGGTCCCGTTGCTAAGTTAGCTTCAATGGCGTCGTTAGCAACAGCATTGTTAATCTTCGCCAGGCTGGAAGGCATTAACCGTGTATTTACATGACCATGGTTTAATAGTATTGTTGATTTTCTGTCTATCCTTCCAGTCAGGGGTTTATTTCTTTTGTTTATATCTGCATTTGAGCCCGATGCTATCACGTTAGCTCCGCAGCTAAAGTGTTTCGCCGATGTATTGTCGTGGAGATAAAAGTCACTGTGAATGTCCATTTCGCGTTCTCGACTCTCATTTTCAAGAGGATATAGTATCCGAGGCGGTTTAAAATACAAATCCGTGATCCACAACAGAAAAAGGAGAAAGTGTGGAATCCAATGAGCCAGCTTGTATCTAAGTTACGGTCAGAGCGAAAAAAGATACGTCCTGCACTGCACTCTAGTCCTTCACTCTCACTTTCCTCATCCACGAATCTTTCATCCTCGCTCAAATTAATGGGGTAATCGTCGCTTTATTGGTCCGAATCGCTCTCGCTGCTGGTGTAAACAATGGGGAAATGTGAGGAGTCCTTCCTCCTGTGACGTCACGCTACTTCCGGTACAGGCAAGGCTTTTTTTTTTTTATCAGCGACCAAAAGTAGCGAACTTTATCGTCGTTGTTCTCTACTAAATCCTTTCAGCAAAAATATGGCAATATCGCGAAACGATCAAGTATGACACATAGAATGGATCTGCTATCCCCGTTTAAATAAATAAAAATCATTTCAGTAGGCCTTTAAAAGGGGGACTGTACTTTTAGGGGAATTTAGCCTGTCATTCCCAATCCTTATGTAAGACACGATCTTTTTCTCGTTTTAGGCATTCAAGTAAAATCTGATTTGTATCAGTCTCCAGTATAAATGCGAATGTGGCGTCGACGTCACTTGCATTCGCACTTCGACAATAACTATCAGAATTATTTTTTTTTTTATAAACCTTCATTTATAAATGTCAACATTTACAAGCAGTTAGTAATAAGTATCATAATGTTCCCAAAAAAGACACTTTAATGACGTGACGTCAGCACATCCCGGCTGTTTGACACAACTGCCTCCTAAGACAATTAGACTAAAAATGCGATCTTTTTGCAAGTCTCTAATGGTTATAATAACCACAGGTGTCATTGAAACACATTAAAACATTGACAATAACGTGAAAAAGCAGTTGGAAGTTGTCCTTACCAGCTAGATGCGGAGCTCGAAAGTCACTAGCGTGTAGCATGTAGCATCATCTTCTTCTATGGTATTCACATCCAACATAGCGAAACCAGCTGAAATGAGCACAGTCGCCCCCTAGTGTAGGAGAGGAACACTGACATTACACATAAGAGCATGGAAACTACAACTTCTCATCTTGCTGTGAAAATAGAAGAAACTCCATTATTTAGTACGTAGAAACGTACTGATGGTAAAAAAGTCACATAACAGGACAAGGCAGCAAAACAATCTTCAATGATTACTTTTAAACAAGTAAAAATGACATTTATATCATGTGTCAGTAGAAATGTTCACATTTCAGCTTCCAGGAATTCTAATTCAAACTAGAAAAAACATGTTGAAGTAAAGTGTAAATTAATTTTATGTTTTAGTATTTAGTATTTATTTCTTTCTTCGGTCAACGGTCAACAAAATAAACAAACAGTTTCACATAAACAAACAGTTGTACATTCATAAATTACAAATGTTGCAGACCGAAAGGGTTTAGGCTGAAGTTGAACACTTATTGTGCCTAACCCTATAAACAATGTCAAGTACAAGATGAGCTTCCAAAAATTATGACATTTCCTTTTCACAACATATTATAAATACACCTTGTACACAACATAAATACTGTTCAATTATGCACACAGTAAAGACATGTGAAATATCCGTATACACGTGTTAGTTAAACCTTTGCACAAATTTTATACTATATACAAGCAATTATACTTCCATTATTATTTATGTCCCATATTTAGTTTTTAATTAATATTGATCATAGTATTAACTACTGTGTTGATTCAAGAGTGATATATTTTTCCAAGACATTGGTCTTAAAGTGTTTTTTAAATGTGTGAATCGAACTGGAACTATTGAAGGAATCATCTAAGCCAGTGGTCACCAACGCGGTGCCCGCGGGCACCAGGTAGCCCGTAAGGACCAGATGAGTCGCCCGCTGGCCTGTTCTAAAAATAGCTCAAATAGCAGCACTTACCAGTGAGCTGCCTCTATTTTTTAAATTTTATTTATTTACTAGCAAGCTGGTCTCGCTTTGCTCGACATTTTTAATTCTAAGAGAGACAAAACTCAAATAGAATTTGAAAATCCAAGAAAATATTTGAAAGACTTGGTCTTCACTTGTTTAAATAAATTCATTATTTTTTTTACTTTGCTTCTTATAACTTTCAGAAAGACAATTTTAGAGAAAAAATACAACCTTAAAAATGATTTTAGGATTTTTAAACACATATACCTTTTTACCTTTTAAATTCCTTCCTCTTCTTTCCTGGCAATTTAAATCAATGTTCAAGTACATTTTTTTTTTTTATTGTAAAGAATAATAAATACATTTTAATTTAATTCTTTATTTTAGCTTCTGTTTTTTTGACGAAGAATATTTGTGAAATATTTCTTCAAACTTATTATGATTAAAATTCAAAAAAATTATTCTGGCAAATCTAGAAAATCTGTAGAATCAAATTTAAATCTTATTTCAAAGTCTTTTGAATTTCTTTGAAAATTTTTGTTCTGGAAAATCTAGCAGAAATAATGATTTGTCTTTGTTAGAAATATAGCTTGGTCCAATTTGTTATATATTCTAACAAAGTGTAGATTGGATTTTAACCTATTTAAAACATGTCATCAAAATTCTAAAATGAATCTTAATCAGTAAAAATGACTAATGATGTTCCATAAAAAGATTCGAATTAGCTAGTTTTTCTCGTCTTTTTTTCGGTTGAATTTTGAAT
Source organism: Entelurus aequoreus (assembly GCF_033978785.1). Taxonomy (NCBI): domain Eukaryota; kingdom Metazoa; phylum Chordata; class Actinopteri; order Syngnathiformes; family Syngnathidae; genus Entelurus; species Entelurus aequoreus. Next base: position 54,327,857 of record NC_084745.1, read on the forward strand.
TTTAAAGAGTCGAAATTGAAAATAAACTATGTTTCAAAATGTAATTGTCATTTCTTTGTGTTTTCTCGTCTTTTAAACCGTTCAATTAAGTGTAAATATCATTAATTATTAATAATGACATAGAGTTAAAGGTAAATTGAGCAAATTGGCTATTTCTGGTAATTTATTTAAGTGTGTGTCAAACTGGTAGCCCTTCGCATTAATCACTACCCAAGAAGTAGCTCTTGCTTTCAAAAAGGTTGGTGACCCCTGATATATATAGATTCCCAAAAATTTTGTTGAATACACCCTTTCTATCTCCATATCATCAATTTTACACACACACACACACACACACACACACACACACACACACACACACACACACACACACACACACACACACACACACACGCACACACACACATCCTTGTATTTCTTACCTTCTTGAGACCTCCAAAAAATACCTACCTCTTTAGGGCCACCCTTTCTAGATACATAAAGAAGTGTATTTACAACATTAATAATACATACATACTATGCAAATATAAAATGAGTTGGAATTTCACAAGAAAAAGGTCACAATGTCACAAGAAAAACTTTGAATTTTGGCAGTATTATAATAAGTCGTAACTTTACTCAGCGCAAGTCAACCTTTTACAAGAAAAACTGAACATTCGTGCAATATTATGATAAAAGTTGGAATTTTACTCCATAACAGTCGCAATTTTACAAGAGAAGCTTAACTTTTTGGCAATATATTAACAATAATCAGAATTTTACTTGGCAAAATGATGGCAAAAGTCATTATTTTACTCAAAAAATGTCACTATTTTACAAGAACAACCAAAAAAATTGGCAATATTGTGATAATAGTCAGAACTTTGTATGACAAGTGTCACCATTCTGCTGGCGAGCCGAGACGCGATGATGCGGGACCGGCAGTACATTGTGGCCCGCTGCCAGTAAAGCAGCAGAGGGCCACTTAGTTATGTGCTATCAAGCCGCCGCTAAAAACGACTTGTCTGCGTTAGCGCTGATAACAACAACATTGCTAATATATGGTACATATTCAGGTCACAAGATGTAAATAGAGTATTGTTTGCAGGTTTTGGATGGTTATTTAGAGAGTTTTGTGGGCAAAATAGAGAGCCTCCGTAAACTTCATTGTTACTATTAAACCATGAACATGTAAATACACGATTAATAATATTCCGCTTGGCGAAGCTAAAAAAACAGAAGCTAACCTAGCTGCGTAGCCAACGCGATAGCATAGCAGTCTCAAATGCAGATAGAAACTAAATTAAAAAAAACCCTGACTGGATGGATAGACAGAAGATCAATAATACTATTAAACCATGAACATGTAAATACACGATTAATAATATTCCGCTTGGCGAAGCTAAAAAAACAGAAGCTAACCTAGCTACGTAGCCAACGCGATAGCGTCAGTCTCAAATGCAGATAGAAACTAAATTAAAAAAAACCCTGACTGGATGGATAGACAGAAGATCAAAAATACTATTAAACCATGAATATGTAAATACACGATTAATAATATTCCGCTTGGCGAAGCTAAAAAAAATAGAATCTAACCTAGCTGCGTAGCCAACGCGATAGCATCAGTCTCAAATGCAGATAGAAACTAAATAAAAAAAAACCCTGACTGGAAGGATAGACAGAAGATCAATAATACTATTAAACCATGAACATGTAAATACACGATTAATAATATTCCGCTTGGCGAAGCTAAAAAAACAGAAGCTAACCTAGCTGCGTAGCCAACGCGATAGCATCAGTCTCAAATGCAGATAGAAACTAAATTAAAAAAAACCCTGACTGGATGGATAGACAGAAGATCAAAAATACTATTAAACCATGAACATGTAAATACACGATTAATAATATTCCGCTTGGCGAAGCTAAAAAAACAGAAGCTAACCTAGCTGCGTAGCCAACGCGATAGCATAGCAGTCTCAAATGCAGATAGAAACTAAATTTAAAAAAACCCTGACTGGATGGATAGACAGAAGATCAATAATACTATTAAACCATGAACATGTAAATACACGATTAATAATATTCCGCTTGGCGAAGCTAAAAAAACAGAAGCTAACCTAGCTGCGTAGCCAACGCGATAGCATAGCAGTCTCAAATGCAGATAAAAACTAAATTAAAAAAAACCCTGACTGGATGGATAGACAGAAGATCAATAATACTATTAAACCATGAACATGTAAATACACGATTAATAATATTCCGCTTGGCGAAGCTAAAAAAAAACAGAAGCTAACCTAGCTGCGTAGCCAACGTGATAGCATAGCAGTCTCAAATGCAGATAGAAACTAAATTTAAAAAAAGCCTGACTGGATGGATAGACAGAAGATCAAAAATACTATTAAACCATGAACATGTAAATACACGATTAATAATATTCCGCTTGGCGAAGCTAAAAAAACAGAAGCTAACCTAGCTGCGTAGCCAACGCGATAGCATAGCAGTCTCAAATGCAGATAGAAACTAAATAAAAAAAAACCCTGACTGGATGGATAGACAGAAGATCAATAATACTATTAAACCATGAACATGTAAATACACGATTAATAATATTCCGCTTGGCGAAGCTAAAAAAACAGAAGCTAACCTAGCTACGTAGCCAACGCGATAGCATCAGTCTCAAATGCAGTCGCTAGTAGTGGCTTTCAGTAGGCCTTTAATGCACAAACTCAAAGCCCGGGGGCCAAATCTGGCCCGCCACATTATTTTACGTGGCCCGCGAAAGCCTGGAAATAATATGCGTTAATAAAATGTTTAATCTTTTCTTACCAAATACATTTATTTGCCTTTTTACATGACAACTCATGTACTGCATGCAATTGCATATCTTTAAAATATTTATATTATCAAAATATATTATTATATTAGTATTTATTACATAAATAAACATATATATCCACACATACATATATAAATATATACATATAAATATCCATCCATCCATTTCCTACCGCTTGTCCCTTTCGGAGCCTATCTCAGCTGCATTCGGCCGGTACACCCGCCACCTCGTTATCATGTATTCCAAAAATTTTTTTGTTAAAATAAAAAAATGCTGTTCTAAAATATCTGCTTGACTTATGATTTCAAAACAAATTATCAATGAAATTGTAAACAATAAAAATTGGCAATATATTTTATCCACTTTGGTACTGTTTTTTTTCCATATACAGTAAGACACTAAAACATAAAAAAACAAGATTTTACGGTAAAAAAAC
>NC_084745.1:54336107-54421107 GCF_033978785.1 Entelurus aequoreus
AAATGAAGATATAAAACATAATATAACGGAAAAAAAAGAGAAATTGAAAAAATAAATGAATATAAAAAATGTGTGGATAATTGCCTTTTATTATTGTCAACTAGCATAACAAATGAAAGATAGATATGTATTAAGATGACAAAGAAATAAAAGAAATGAAGATATAAAACATAATATAACGTGAAAAAAAAGAGAAATTGAAAAAATAAATGAATATAAAAAATGTGTGGATAATTGCCTTTTATTATTTTCAACTAGCATAAGAAATGAAAGATAGATATGTATTAAGATGACTAAGAAGTAAAAGAAATGAAGATATAAAACAAAATATAACGGGGAAAAAAAGAGAAATTGAAAAAATAAATGAATATAAAAAATGTGTGGATAATTGCCTTTTATTATTTTCAACTAGCATAAGAAATGAAAGATAGATATGTATTAAGATGACAAAGGAATAAAAGAAATGAAGATATAAAACATAATATAACGGGAAAAAAAGAGAAATTGAAAAAATAAATGAATATAAAAAATGTGTGGATAATTGCCTTTTATTATTTTCAACTAGCATAAGAAATGAAAGATAGATATGTATTAAGATGACAAAGAAATAAAAGAAATGAAGATATAAAACATAATATAACGGAAAAAAAAGAGAAATTGAAAAAATAAATTAATATAAAAAATAAAAGAAATGCCTTTTTTTATTGTCAACTAGCATAAGAAATGAAAGATAGATATTTATTAAAATGACAAAGAAATAAAAGAAATGAAGATATAAAACATAATATAACGGGAAAAAAAAGAGAAATTGAAAAAATAAATGAATATAAAAAATAAAAGAAATGCCTTTTTTATTGTCAACTAGCATAAGAAAAAGAAATAAAAGAAATGAAGATATAAAACATAATATAACGGAAAAAAGAGAAATTGAAAAAATAAATGAATATAAAAAATAAAAGAAATGCCTTTTTTATTGTCAACTAGCATAAGAAATGAAAGATAGATATTTATTAAGATGACAAAGAAATAAAATAAATGAAGATATAAAACATAATATAACGAGAAAAAAAAGAGAAATTGAAAAAATAAATGAATATAAAAAATAAAAGAAATGCCTTTTTTTTATTGTCAACCAGCATAAGAAATGAAAGATAGATATTTATTAAGATGACAAAGAAATAAAAGAAATGAAGATATAAAACATAATATAACGGAAAAAAAAGAGAAATTGAAAAAATAAATTAATATAAAAAATAAAAGAAATGCCTTTTTTTTATTGTCAACTAGCATAAGAAATGAAAGATAGATATTTATTAAAATGACAAAGAAATAAAAGAAATGAAGATATAAAACATAATATAACGAGAAAAAAAAGAGAAATTGAAAAAATAAATGAATATAAAAAATAAAAGAAATGCCTTTTTTATTGTCAACTAGCATAAGAAAAAGAAATAAAAGAAATGAAGATATAAAACATAATATAACGGGAAAAAAAGAGAAATTGAAAAAATAAATGAATATAAAAATAAAAGAAATGCCTTTTTTATTGTCAACTAGCATAAGAAATGAAAGATAGATATTTATTAAGATGACAAAGAAATAAAATAAATGAAGATATAAAACATAATATAACGAGAAAAAAAAGAGAAATTGAAAAAATAAATGAATATAAAAAATAAAAGAAATGCCTTTTTTTTATTGTCAACCAGCATAAGAAATGAAAGATAGATATTTATTAAGATGACAAAGAAATAAAAGAAATGAAGATATAAAACATAATATAACGGAAAAAAAAGAGAAATTTAAAAAATAAATGAATATAAAAAATAAAAGAAATGCCTTTTTTATTGTCAACTAGCATAAGAAATGAAAGATAGATATTTATTAAGATGACAAAGAAATAAAATAAATGAAGATATAAAACATAATATAACGAGAAAAAAAAGAGAAATTGAAAAAATAAATGAATATAAAAAATAAAAGAAATGCCTTTTTTTATTGTCAACTAGCATAAGAAATGAAAGATAGATATTTATTAAGATGACAAAGAAATAAAAGAAATGAAGATATAAAACATAATATAACGAGAAAAAAAAGAGAAATTGAAAAAATAAATGAATATAAAAAATGTGTGGAAAACAGTATACTGAGTTTTTCACATTTTTTTTCTTATTTTTGTTGTAACAATGCACAACAGAGCTTGATAATCGTGTCAGAGCCTGATTTAAAGCGTCATGATCGCATCAAAGCGTAATAAAGTTCAATAAAGCGTAATAAAACGTATCAAAGCGTGATTTAAAGCGTATCAAAGCGGGATCAAATCGTGAGGAACGGTAACAAAGCGGCAACTAATTCGTATCAGAGCGTATCGGAGCATAACATTACTTCGGAGATCGGGATATTCGTGGAAAAATTGACGGCGCTTTGCTCGCCGCTTTAAAGCGCGGCAAGCGCCGGTGGTGTGAACCAGGCATTAGAGATAGGGTGAGAAGCTCCGTCATCCGGGAGGAGCTCAAAGTAAAGCCGCTGATCCTCCACATGGAGAGGAGCCAGATGAGGTGGTTCGGGCATCTGCTCAGGATGCCACCCGAACACCTAGGGCACGTCCGACCGGTATTTTGCCACGGGGAAGACCCAGGACAAGTTGGGAAGGCTATGTCTCCCGGCTGGCCTGGGGACGCCTCGGGATCCCCCGGGAGGAGCTGGACCAAGTGGCTGGGGAGAGGGAAGTCTGGGATTCCCTGCTTAGGCTGCTGCCCCCTCTGATAAGCGGGAGAAAATGGATGGATGGACGGACATTCCACCCGATAGGTTCCATTTGCATCCTCAGGAAAGACATTAATCAAATGTACAGACAAGCTACTTGGAAAATGTAGTAACAGTGTTTCCCACACATTCATTTATTTGTGGCGGCCCGCCACAAAAGAATTACGTCCGCCACAAATTTAAATTTTTTTTTTTTTTTTGTCCTGTCTAGCTTCTCAGGCAAATCATATAGTTGATGTAGATGCCCATATAGATTTACTTTACAAAAGAGAAGTGTAGGATACTTCTCTTGTTGCCTTATTTGTATTTGACCACTACTGTTTTCTGTTTATTTGTTACTGACTGTGGCAGGACACCTCTGCCTCTGTTTCACTTTATGTTGCTGGTAAATAATATGGTTATGTAGTAGTAGGCTAAAGTGAAATTATTTAGTATGCACTAATTAAAGGGGCAGAGCTTTAAGAGACATGTTAGCTTTTATATTTTATAAGATATGTTTTTTGTAAGAACCACAATTAATAAATATATTTCAGTGAATAACTGAAATCTGTATATAAATATGTACATAAAGTGTTGTAATTATATTGTAAATTGGATGGATGGATGGACGTTTAAAACAAAACTGTTATTATTAATTAGTAAGTATACATTTTTTTAGCCTTTTTAGAGAAAATCATATCATTGTAGTAAATTATGCAAATTACTCGCTGATGTCATGGTGACCACGCCCACAGCCACGCCCCCACCGCCACAGGTATCTTGGCAGTTTATGGGAAACACTGAGTAAGTTAAACTCCTCTCGATTAAATGCTACGGAGAATTAGAGCAAGCCACGAGCTACACGGCCAAAATAGCTTGCTACATTAAAGCTACATTTAACGACGTTTCTATCTACGGGTGCACGTGTAGCCATTTGTTGTCCCTGCAAGGCCATATTTAGAGAGACAGGAAGATAGGAGGCTTGTAATTACGCCACACTGTAATTTAAAGCAGCAAATCCCAGCAAGTTCTAATGACATTTGTTTTGGACTCTTAATTGCATTCAGGCGCACGATGTGTCAGCCATGTTCCAAAAATCCCTGTCTTAAAAACAGTAATTGGGGCCTTTTAAACAACCTGCTAGTTTCACCCGCAGTCACATTTTCCGCCGTCGAACAAATACGTCTGCGGCTTTTAACCAGCGAGTCTGTGCGCTACGATGTATAATTCCTACTTGGTTTACACAATTACACCCAGCTCTGGAGTTGAGGGGCGGATTATTTGAGCCAGGATGAAAGATTTGTGGATGAGGAACGTGAGAGTGAAGGACTAGAGTGCAGTGCAGGACGTATCTTTTTTCGCTCTGACTGTAACTTAGGTACAAGCTGGCTCATTGGATTCCACACTTTCTCCTTTTTCTATTGTGGATCACGGATTCGTATTTTAAACCACCTCGGATACTATATCCTCTTGAAAATGAGAGTCGAGAACGCGAAATGGACATTCACAGTGACTTTTATCTCCACGACAATACATCGGCGAAGCACTTTAGCTACGGAGCTAACGTGATAGCATCGTGCTTAAATGCAGATAGAAACAAAAGAAATTAAAGCTGCAAGCAGCGTTGGACGGGTCCGCCTTTTGGCAGGTGCTAGTCCTAGGTGTCCCAATACTTTTGTCCAGTGGTAGTCCTGAGTGAGACCTACATAGAGGTTTTTGTTGCATGTCTCTACGATATTCGTACTGGGAGTTAGAGGAAGTTGTGTCTGTGTTTTTTTCCTAGGTGCTGCGGCACAGTGGTTCTTTTCTTTGAAGGCTCGTAAAATCAAAACCGTAGCACTTATTAAAACGCTTTCGCCAACTTTTAATCAGAAGGGTTCAATCTCTCTCCTGTAGTAGTTTGAAGCCAAAACGACAAACGCGCTCAGAGGGGATAATGTTTGATGTTTGGTGACCGCTTTTTAAAAAAAATTTGTTTTGAAGTGGGGATATCAAACTTCCTGATGATTTTTGCTGAAGGATTTCAATCTATGAAATGTAGGTCTAAGTGAGACCTACATAGAGGTATTTGTCTTCATGTCTCTAAAACGTTCCTACCGGAAGTTACAAGCAGTTTTGTCTCTGTATAGCGCAATTTTGAGTTTTGGGGTTCTGTTTTTTTTTTAGATCGCAATTTCCACCAGTCCCAATGTGTGTAAAAATTTTGGTGAGTTTTGAAGTATTTTAAGGGGGTCAAATTACAGCACAAAGAGGCAAAAATGAGTGTTTTTAGTCATTTTTTGTGTTGAAGGGGAAATTGCCAACTTCCTGTTGGTTTTTGCCCGAGGATGTGAAATTATGAATTGTAGGTCTAAGTGAGACCTACATACAGGTTTTTGTTTCATGTCTCTACGACCTTCCTAGTGTTTTTTTCCTAGGGGGCGCAAGAGCGCAATTTTGATTTTTGGGGATTGGTTTTTTTACTAAAGTGTGCTGTCCCAGTTTTTCCATGTGTGTATAAAATTTGGTGAGTTTTGAAGCATGTTAAGGGGGGCAAAGTAGTGTGCAAAGCTGCGAAATAATAATCAACCTTACAATTTCAATAGGTTCCTTTGTACCTGTATAAAGGACTCCCTGTGGGAGTCCTTTATACAGGGTACAGGCGGACCCTAATAAACCCCTGACTGGAAGGATAGACAGAAGATCAACAATACTATTAAACCATGGACATGTAACTACACGGTTAATGCTTTCCAGCCTGGCGAAGCTTAACAATGCTGTTGCTAACGACGCCATTGAAGCTAACTTAGCAACGGGACCTCACAGAGCTATGCTAAAAACATTAGCTATCCACCTACGCCAGCCAGCCCTCATCTGCTCATCAACACCCGTGCTCACCTGCGTTCCAGCGATCGACGAAGGACTTCACCCGATCATCCGTGCGGTCGGTGGCTAGCGTTGGATAGCGCGTCTGCTATCCAACTCAAAGTCCTCCTGGTTGTGTTGCTGCAGCCAGCTGCTAATACACCGATCCCACCTACAACTTTCTTCTTTGCAGTCTCCATTGTTCATTAAACAAATTGCAAAAGATTCACCAACACAGATGTCCGGAATACTGTGGAATTTTGAGATGAAAACAGACGCTATTTGAAGTGGGGATATCAAACTTCCTGTTGATTTTTGCTGAAGGATTTCAATCTATGAAATGTAGGTCTAAGTGAGACCTACGTAGAGGTTTTTGTTTCATGTCTCTAAAACGTTCCTACCGGAAGTTACAAGCAGTTTTGTCTGTGTTTTCCTCTGAGAAGCAGTTTTGTCTCTGTTTTATTTTGACCCTCTGATGTTCTGTGTACCTACACTCTGTCCTTTTAATGCCTCCCAATCAAACACATTTATGTTAAAATACTGAACAGATGTTTACCTTATCCCAATAAACATCTGTTCAGTATTTGAAAGTGTTTGATTGTGAGGCATTAAAAGCCACAAAGTGCAACGGGTCCATCAGACCCACAAACGCTGGCTGAGTAACAACAATATGAACGTTACACAAGGGTTTCAAAGAATGCGAGTCTTGTGTCGAGCTATCAATCTCAATCCAGATCTCCGGGCGTCTACTGAAGCTTGTAGATGACGATTTTACCCTCTCACTAAAGGTTTACTTCTGGTGTTAAGACTGTGAGAAGAGTGGTCACTGGAAAGAGTTGACAGAGTCTAGAATTGAATCCACGGACAAGCACTGTGGAATCTGTTACACTCAGTAAGCTTTAGGAGCTTATACCCTAAAAGAGAGGAGCGTTAAAGATATAACACCTATGACTTGTGAAAAGTCAAGATAACCAGGATACGTGTTACACCATATGACGTTGCAATAATTGACATGTTATCATTCAAACGTTACCCTGAGGAGACAGTACGTTTTATAACAGGCGTGTCTTAGAATAGTCGACTATTTGACGATTTAATTGGGAGTAACTGCTCCCTGTTGGCAACAGCAGTGATCCTTCCATAGCTTCTCCTACGGAAACCTTATTATCACTAGTTCTTCCTCCACCGTGGATAGTCAAGTTTGATCGTCCTTTGGCCCTCAGCCCGAGCCCAAGCTGACCCCCGTCTTTGTTTAGCTTAGTGTTTTAGCCTTTTTTTTAATTTGAAGTGGAAAAAGTCATGAATGAGCTTTGTTTATTTATGGGAATCCCCGTTAGCTGTGTGCTTCAAAAAAAGTTTACCGCTGCAACAAATTAGATTGGTCTCTAAAAGTCCTTAGTCAGAGACAGCCATGTAAGTGTTCGCTGAAGTTTTAGTATGAAAATATAGACAAGGGACGGAAGGATTTGATGGATGGCAATATCGGGGAATTTTACCTGACAACTTGATACTTAGGGACGGGTATTTTTTACATTTGAACCGATGTGGTACCAATTGGCATGACGTTACAGTGCATCCGGCAGTGGAGGCTCCTCTATGGGGTCTTGGGGCACTAGGAGGTTAGAGGCCTACTGAAATGAAATGTTCTTATTTAAACGGGGATAGCAGATCCATTCTATGTGTCATACTTGATCGTTTCGCGATATTGCTATATTTTTGCCGAAAGGATTTAGTAGAGAACATAGACGATAAAGTTCGCAACTTTTGGTCGCTGATAAAAAAAAAGCCTGGCCTGTACCGGAAGTAGCGTGACGTCGCCGGTTGAAAGGCTCCTCACATCTGCACATTGTTTACAATCATGGACGCCAGCAGCGAGAGCGATTCGGACCGAGAAAGTGACGATTACCCCATTAATTTGAGCCATGATGAAAGATTCGTGGATGAGGAAAGGGAGAGTGAAGGATTAGAGTGCAGTGCAGGACGCCAGGATGTATCTTTTTTCACTCTGACCGTAACTTAGGTACAAGCTGGCTCATTGGATTCCACACTTTCTCCTTTTTCTATTGTAGATCACGGATTTGTAATTTAAACCACCTCGGATACTATATCTTCTTGAAAGTGAGAGTCGAGAACGCGAAATGGACATTCACAGTGACTTTTATCTCCACGACAATACATCAACGAAGCACTTTAGCTTCGGAGCTAACGTGATAGCATCGTGCTTAACTGCGGATAGAAACAGAAGAAACATGCCCCTGACTGGAAGGATAGACAGAAGATCAACAATACTACTATTACTTCTACTATCAGGAGACACCGAACCAAAACCTGGACCTGTAACCACACGATTAATGCTGTCCGGCCTGGCGAAGCCTAGCAATGCTGTTGCTAACGACGCCATTGAAGCTAACTTAGCTACGGGACCTCGACAGAGCTATGCTAAAAACATTAGCTCTCCACCTACGCCAGCCCTCATCTGCTCATCACGACCCGTGCTCACCTGCGTTCCAGCGATCAACGGCGCGACGAAGGACTTCACCCGATCATCGGTGCGGTCGGCGGCTAGCGTCGGATAGCGCGTCTGCTATCCGAGTCAAAGTCCTCCTGGTTGTGTTATGTGGTATCAATTGGCATGATGTTAAAGGGCATCTGGCAGTGGAGGCTCCTCTATGGGGTCTTGGGGCACTAGGAGGTTAACCCCTTTACTACTGTTACCCCAGGTGGCCCTTGGCAAAGGCGTAGTACCTGACTGCCCCCTAGCCAGGGATACGGTGAAGACCTCAACGGCGGAGCCGGCGGAAGACGGTAGATGTAAGAACTACCACAACGGCTGCGATGGCGGAAGAAGGCACCCCCACATCCATGTGGGCCCAGTTATGGGGAAATAACAAACCAAGACCTCAACGGTGGAACAGGCGGAGGATGATTGCTAACCCTATGGAGCCTGTAGAAGAAATGGGTCCCCAGTCGTCTTGGACTCCATGCCACTGGACCCTGACCCGGATCTGTCAAGGATGGTGTGGCGACCGTCTGTTAAACAAAGTCACGCACAGGCATCCTCCATAAAGGGATACCCCCCTACCAGGAGGGTCGTCATACTCGCTTCGAGTGACCGCCGATGATGACCAATTCCCGGTAACTAGGGGTCGATTTGACTTAGAAAATCCTTTGTCCAAGAGATCCTTATACCGCTAACTATTTTTGTATCAGTTTCTTTGGTTCATATGAGTTTTATTCTTGCCACTTCACCTTTAAAGATGCACGCCATTCTAACCAACACTCAACAAGTTGCTTTTTCCTTGTAATTACAAGCTCTCTAAAGCCAAAGCTGCTATCAAATACAGTCCTGGTGTTTTTCCCGCAACACAAATGACTCCGCCAGCAGCGAAGCGAACTCAATCCGAGCTGGTTTTGCCAACATTCCGAATAACAAAAAGGAGGATTGTGACTGTTTACAGCCACACGGCTGCTGATTGCGTCGGATCAAGCCTCTCATTGACTTGCAGTATAAAAGCCGTCACGTAACGTGCTCGTGAGTCAGAGGTTCCGAGGCCCTCAGCTGAGTGTTCCTCTGGGGTTTATCCAAAGTAGTGATTGGAAGGACGTGACTAAGCAGCAGGTCCCATAAGAAGAGCTGGGGATCCGTGTAATTACCGTTTATTTGTGCTTATTTTCATTTAACTGGGGGGAGTCAACTTTTACTAACAGACTGTGCAAACAGGCTCTCCTCTGGGGAGTCCGGTCGTGTAATCACCACTAATTAAGGTCAAAGAGGGTTTATTTTCCTAACTTATGTGGGCTTTCCTTCTCACCTGAGGTGAACTTTTGTTACCTGCCATGACCTTGCCTGGGGAGGAGGCCTCGTCATCAGGGCGAGTCAACTACAAACTGAAGAGGGCCGCGGTTTCAAGAGCCCAAGGACTCAGGGGCCGGGTATCGACATTTGGATGTTTCTTTAGAAAGTGCCTCCGCAGCAGGGCCGGCCCGTGGCATAGGCCGTATAGGCAAATGCTAAGGGCGCCGTCCATCAGGGGGCGCCACGCCAGTGCCACAAATGTTGGTGAAAAAAAAGAAAAAAAAAGTTGGTACTATTATTTCTAAATAAAAAAATAATCCCACGTTAATTAAAATGCAAAGTAAAGCCTATTTAATAGAAATATTATTTGTTACAACATTACGCCCCCCCGCGCACGGTGCGCCCCCTCCCTTCCCGTATCATGACTCTTTTTGGACGTCACCACATCAAAAAATCAACACAAGATGTCAAAACGGCCAAAACTGTCAAGTGCCCAGGGAAGAAAAAAGAGAAAAGAAGAGGAGAAACGAGAAAAAGACAGAGGTAGCAGGTAGGTAACGTTAGCCTACATGAAATTATTTGTCTGTTACCTACTCAGTGGCCTAGTGGTTAGGGTGTCCGCCCTGAGATCGGTAGGTTGTGAGTTCAAACCCCGGCCGAGTCATACCAAAGACTAAAACAATGGGAGCCATTACCTCCCTGCTTGGCACTCAGCATCAAGGGTTGGAATTGGGGGTTAAATCACCAAAAATGATTCCCGGGCGCGGCACCGCTGCTGCCCACTGCTCCCCTCACCTCCCAGGGGGTGAACAAGGGGATGGGTCAAATGCAGAGGACAAATTTCACCACACCTAGTGTGTGTGTGTGTGACAATCATTGGTACTTTAACTTTAACTTTAACTTTAATGTGATAGTAACCTGGCTTTTTAGCATTAAGCTAAAGTTACATGATTCGGCAATTGCTAATCAATAAATAGCTAGTTCTGTTTTAACGTCGGGTTAATATTGTGGAGGGGGCTAAATTGTTATGGAAAATAATAATGTAACGTTAGGTAATTACAGTACTCCCACCTTACATTCCTCAGGGACATTTGTATTAGATCTTTTAAGCAGGTGTTTTTTGTTTACATTGTTATTGCCTTCTGGTTAGCTAATGTTTGCCCTGCAGGTAATAGTCACTTTTCCACCCCTTTATATATTAGGTATAGTTGTAAGCCTAGTTGTTAAAGTGCACATCATTAATGTTAATTAAGCAATATCACATGAGAGGGAATGCTGTGTTTTCTATTTGAGCACTGCTGTGATTCGGTTAAAGATAATCATACACAACAACAGTGACAGCAACACGTGACAAAGAAGTTGGGAAAGGTGGCAATAAATACTGATAAAGTTGAGGAATGCTCATCCAACACTTATTTGGAACATCCCACAGGTGTGCAGGCTAATTGGGAACAGGTGGGTGCCATGATTGGGTATACAAGTAGATTCCATGAAATGCTCAGTCATTCACAAACAAGGACGGGGCGAGGGTCACCACTTTGTCAACAAATGCCTGAGCAAATTGTTGAACAGTTTAAGAACAACATTTTTCAACCAGCTATTGCAAGGAATTGAGGGATTTCACCATCTACGCTCCGTAATATCATCAAAGGGTTGAGAGAATGTGGAGAAATCACTGCACGTAAGCAGCTAAGCCCGTGACCTTCCATCCCTCAGGCTGTACTGCATCAACAAGCCACATCAGTGTGTAAAGGATATCACCACATGGAACACTTCAGAAACCCACTGTCAGTAACTATAGTTGGTCGCTACATCTGTACGTGCGAGTTAAAACTCTCCTATGCAAGGCGAAAACCGTTTATCAACAACACCCGGAAAAGCCGCCGGCTTCGCCGGGCCCGAGCTCATCTAAGATGGACTGATACAAAGTGGGAAAGTGTTCCGTGGTCTGACGAGTCCACATTTCAAATTGTTTTTGGAAACTGTGGACGTCGGAAAGAGGAAAAGAACCATCCGGAAAGTGTAAAAGGCAGCATGTGTGATGGTATGGGGGTGTATTAGTGCCCAAGACATGGGTAACTTACACATCTGTGAAGGCACCATTAATGCTGAAAGGTACATACAGCTTTTGGAGCAACATATGTTGCCATCCAAGCAACGTTACCATGGACGCCCCTGCTTATTTCAGCGAGACGATGCCAAGCCACGTGTTACATCAACGTGGCTTCATAGTAAAAGAGTGCGGGTACTAGACTGGCCTGCCTGTAGTCCAGACATTGAAAATATGAGAAGGGAGACTGTTGAACAACTTAAGCTGTACATCAAGCAAGAATGGGAAATAATTCCACTTCAAAAATGTGTCTCCTCACTTCCCAAACCTTTACTGGGTGTTGTTAAAAGGAAAGGCCATGTAACACAGTGGTGAACATGCCCTTTCCCAACTACTTTGGCACGTGTTGCAGCCATGAAATTCTAAGTTCATGATTATTTGCAGAAAAAAAAATAAAGTTTATGAGTTTGAACATGAAATATGTTGTCTTTGTAGCATATTCAACTGAATATGGCTTGAAAAGGATCATTGTATTCCGTTTATATTTACATCCAACACCATTTCCCAACTCATATGGAAACGGGGTATGTACATGTGCAAAGTGGTGATGCAGGGCTTGTAAGAAAGTGAAAGGTGCTGGAGCAACTCCTCCTCCTCCTCCTCCTCCTCCTCCTCCTCCTCCCCGCCCTCCCCCGCCGGCCCCTGCCCATGAACCGGCCTAAAGTATCCACAGTATGTTCGCAGCCTCCGCTTGTGTGCGAGGAAACATGAGCGCGGCGACATATTCAGAGTCCCGGGCGGAGCGGTGCAGGTCGGCGCATAAAGCCGCGGAGGAGCCGCGCAGCCCGGAGTTTGGAGTCGGGACCTCCGGAGGGGAGCAGATGAGCGGGGCATGGGCGAGAGGACACTGGATTACTGCTCTACACCGCGGACTGACTCAGGGGGAGGCAGACACAGGTAACGGAGACATTTGATCCATTTCTTTAATATATAGAATGAAGTGAGAATTCAAATATTGTTGGGAAGATTTGTCTGATTTACTTGATATGGTTTAGTTTTGCGGTGCAGAAAAAGTCCATGTACAGTGTTTTCAAACAAGTATTCACACCTTTTATGTTACAGTCTTATTCCCAAGTAAAAATACATACTTTTTCCCCCCTCAAAATTCTGCACACAATGACAATGTGGAACCTTTTTTTATTTATTGCACTGTTTTTTATTTGCACATTGCACATTTATTTCTGTGTTATACACGTTGACGTGTTTTAGTAGCGCAACCCATCAATTTAATACCGCTTGTCCCTTTTTTTTCTCCTTTTGCACTTGTGATTTTATATCAGATCGCCCTTAAAAAAATAAATTAAATAAACAAAGCGCATGCCTCAACATATTCAAAATATGTATTATTTTGTATTAAATTCCTACTTTGTTTACCGGACTGGAACATTTTTCTATTTATTTGGGGCTTAAAATAAATTACAGTTATTTTCCGTGAGCAGGTTTTGTTGCGTGTGACCGTATTTTTTTTTCTTCCCCTGCACTGTTTGGATTGGGTCATATAAATAAATGCTTTGCACGTATTCACATTGATATTAAAATTGATTGTGTTACTTTCATTGGCCACTAAGGGTGACAAAAGAGCAGCTATCGGACTGTTGACAAGTTGTATGCACCCATCCATTTTCTACCGCTTGTCCCTTTTTGTCTTTTTTTTTTTTTTTTTGCACTTGCAAATATTAATCAGATCGCCCTTAAAAAAATAAATAAAATAAACAAAGCGCATGCCTCAACATATTCAAAATATGTATTATTTTGTATTAAATTCCTACTTTGTTTACCGGACTGGAACATTTTTCTATTTATTTGGGGCTTTAAAATAAATAAAACCAGATAAATTACAGTTATTTTCCGTGAGCAGGTTTTGTTGCGTGTGACCGTATTTTTTTTTTCCCCCCTGCACTGTTTGGATTGGGTCATATAAATAAATGCTTTGCACGTATTCACATTGATGTTAAAATTGATTGTGTTACTTTCATTGGCCACTAAGGGTGACAAAAGAGCATCGGACTGTTGACGAGTTGTATCCACCCATCCATTTTCTACCGCTTGTCCCTTTTTTTCTTTCTTTTTTTTTTTTTTTGCACTTGCAAATATTCATCAGATCACCCTTAAAAAAATAAATAATAATAATAAACAAAGCGCATGCCTCAACATATTCAAAATCAAAAATATGTATTATTTTGTATTTAATTCCTACTTTGTTTACCGGACTAAAACATATTTTATATTTATTTTGGGCTTAGTTTCGCATAAAACCAGGTAAATGCTGGTATTTTCCGAGCAGGTTTTGTTGTGTGTGATCGTGTTTGTTGAATTTTCGCGCGGGTTGAATTTTTTTTTCCTCCGCACCGTTTGGATTGGGTCATACATATAAATGCTTTGCATGTATTCATTCACATTGATGCTAAAAATGATTGTGTTACTTCCATTGGCCACCAGAGGGTGACAAAAGAGCAGCTATCGGACTGTTGACGAGTTGTATCCACCCATCCATTTTCTACCGCTTGTCCCTTTTTTCTTTTGCACTTGTAAATATTCATCAGATCGCCCTTAAAAAAATAAAAAAATAAACAAAGTGCATACCTCAACATATTCAAAAATATGTATTATTTTGTATTTAATTCCGACTTTGTTTACCGGACTAAAACATTTTTTATATTTATTCTGGGCTTAGTTTCGCATAAAACCAGGTAAATGCTGGTATTTTCCGAGCAGGTTTTGTTGTGTGTGACCGTGTTTGTTGAATTTTCGCGCGGGTTGACTTTTTTTTTCCTCCGCACCGTTTGGATTGGGTCGTACAAATAAATGCTTTGCATGTATTCATTCACATTGATGCTAAAAATGATTGTGTTACTTTCATTGGCCACTAAGGGTGACAAAAGAGCATCGGACTGTTGACGAGTTGTATCCACCCATCCATTTTCTACCGCTTGTCCCTTTTTGTCTTTCTTTTTTTTTTTTTTGCACTTGCAAATATTCATCAGATCGCCCTTAAAAAAATAAAAAAATAAACAAAGCGCATGCCTCAACATATTCAAAAATATGTATTATTTTGTATTTAATTCCGACTTTCTTTACCAGATGGAAAAAAATGTAGATTTATTTTGGGCTTAGTTTCGCATAAAACCAGGTAAATGCTGGTATTTTCCGAGCAGGTTTTGTTGCGTGTGACCGTGTTTGTGGAATTTTTTTTCCTCTGCTTTGTTTGGATTGGGTCATACAGATAAATGCTTTGCACGCATTGACATTGATGTTCAAATTGATTGTGTTACTTTCATTGGCCACCAGAGGGTGACAAAAGAGCAGCTAATAATAATAATAATAATAATAATGGATTCGATTTTATATCGCGCTTTTCTATTATTAGATACTCAACTAGTTGTATCCATCCATCCATTTTCTACCGCTTGTCCCTTGACTAGTTGTATATTATATGAAAACACCCGGGCAAATTGCTTATTGGTCTCGTGGGCCAGTTTGAAGACGCTGCCGGAGCCCATTTTGGCCCGCAGGCCGCAGTTTGGACACCCCTGTTCTAGATCATAGCTAATGCTTCTCACCTGGATAGGAGAAGGAGGAGGATGTAATCCAACGAGTTTTAAAAGCGCACTGAAGAACATATCCATTTTTTTTTTTTGCACAATATTTATCAGATTGCCCTTAAAAAATTTTTTTTATAAATAAACAAAGTGCATGCCTCAACATATTCAAAAATATTTATTATTAAGTATTTAATTCCTACTTTGTTTGCCAGACTGAAACATGTTTCTATTTATTTTGGTTTGGCATAAAACCAGAGAGTTATTTCCCGACATTTGCGTTGATATTGTTGTTTTTTTGGTAAAAAAACAAACAAAAACCCCACTCTCCCTTCCACAGTGGCGCACTGTGACGCACCCGAGGGGACGCTGTCGTTTTTGCGCAAGTCGGAGACTATCTGGCCCAAGATGAACACCATCGTGTTCAACAAGCTGAGCGGACAAGTTCTGTTCGAGGAGAAGGCCAACGAGGTGGAGATGAGCAGCAGAAACTACCTGGAAGTCATGGACGGACAACATCCGGACCTCCTGCCGGGCAACCAGACCATCAGGGACAACCAGGCCATCAGACACCGGCGGAACGGGTAGGCGCAGCATTTGCATCAGTAAAGCACTTATATGATTGAATACATCGACTATATGGACGGTAAAATAATTACCAAGAGTGTTTAGAAGCAGGGGTCACCAACGCGGTGCCCGCAGGCACCAGGTACCCCGTAAGGACCAGATGAGTAGCCCGCTGGCCTGTTCTAAAAATAGCTCAAATAGCAGCACTTACCAGTGAGATGCCTCTATTTTCTAAATTGTATTTATTTACTAGCAAGCTGGTCTCGCTTTGCTCGACATTTTTAATTCTAAGAGAGACAAAACTCAAATAAAATTTGAAAATTTCAAGAAAATATTTTAAAGACTTGGTCTTCACTTGTTTAAATAAATTCATTAATTTTTTTACTTTGCTTCTTATTTCGGAAAGACAATTTTAGAGAAAAAATACAACTTTAAAAATGATTTTAGGATTTTTAAACACATATACCTTTTTACCTTCTAAATTCCTTCCTCTTCTTTCCTGACAATTTAAATCAATGTTCTAGTCAATTTATTTTTTTTATTGTAAAGAATAATAAATACATTTTAATTTAATTCTTCAACGAAGAATATTTGTGAAATATTTCTTCAAACTTATTATGATTAAAATTCAAAACAAATATTCTGGCAAATCTAGAAAATCTGTAGAGTCAAATTTAAATTTTATTTCAAATTCTTTTGAATTTCTTTTAAAAATTTTGTTCTGGAAAACCTAGAAGAAATAATGATTTGTCTTTGTTAGAAATATAGCTTGGTCCAATTTCTTATATATTCTAACAAAGTGCAGATTGGATTTTAACCTATTTAAAACATGTCATCAAAATTCTAAAATGAATCTTAATCAGGAAAAATTACTAATGATTCCAATTAGCTAGTTTTTCTCGTCTTTTTTTCTGTTGAATTTTAAAGAGTCGAAATTGAAAATAAACCATGTTTCAAAATTTAATTGTCATTTTTTTTCGTGTTTTCTCCTCTTTTAAACCCTTCAATTAAGTGTAAATATCATTACTTATTAATAATAACATAGAGTTAACGGTAAATTGAGCAAATTGGCTATTTCTGCCATTTTTAATTCTAAGAGAGACAAAACTCAAATAGAATTTGAAAATCCAAGAAAATATTTTAAAAACGTACTTGTTTAAATAAATTCATTATTTTTTTTACTTTGCTTCTTATAACTTTCAGAAAGACAATTTTAGAGAAAAAATACAACTTTAAAAATGATTTTAGGATTTTTAAACACATATACCTTTTTACCTTCTAAATTCCTTCCTCTTCTTTCCTGACAATTTAAATCAAGTAAATGTATTTTTTTTATTGTAAAGAATAATAAATACATTTTAATTTAATTCTTCGACGAAGAATATTTGTGAAATATTTCTTCAAACTTATTATGATTAAAATTCAAAAAAATTATTCTGGCAAATCTAGAAAATCTGTAGAATCAAATTTAAATCTTATTTCAAAGTCTTTTGGATTTCTTTTAAAAATGTTGTTCTGGAAAACCTAGAAGAAATAATGATTTGTCTTTGTTAGAAATATAGCTTGGTCCAATTTGTTATATATTCTAACAAAGTGCAGATTGGATTTTAACCTATTTAAAACATGTCATCAAAATTCTAAAATTAATCTTAATCAGGAAAAATTACTAATAATTCAAATTAGCTAGTTTTTCTCTTCTTTTTTTTGGTTGAATTTTGAATTTTAAAGAGTCGAAATTGAAAATAAACCATGTTTCAAAATTTAATTGTCATTTTTTTTTCGTGTTTTCTCCTCTTTTAAACCCTTCAATTAAGTGTAAATATCATTACTTATTAATAATAACATAGAGTTAACGGTAAATTGAGCAAATTGGCTATTTCTGGCATTTTTAATTCTAAGAAAGACAAAACTCAAATAGAATTTGAAAATCCAAGAAAATATTTTAAAAACGTACTTGTTTAAATAAATTCATTAATTTTTTTACTTTGCTTCTTATAACTTTCAGAAAGACAATTTTAGAGACAAAATACAACTTTAAAAATGATTTTAGGATTTTTAAACACATATACCTTTTTACCTTCTAAATTCCTTCCTCTTCTTTCCTGACAATTTAAATCAATGTTCAAGTCAATTTATTTATTTTTTTGTAAAGAATAATAAATACATTTTAATTTAATTCTTCAACGAAGAATATTTGTGAAATATTTCTTCAAACTTATTATGATTAAAATTCAAAAAAAATATTCTGGCAAATCTAGAAAATCTGTAGAATCAAATTTAAATCTTATTTCAAAGTCTTTTGAATTTCTTTTAAAATTTTTGTTCTGGAAAACTTAGAAGAAATAATGATTTGTCTTTGTTAGAAATATAGCTTGGTCCAATTTCTTATATATTCTAACAAAGTGTCAGTTGGATTTTAACCTATTTAAAACATGTCATCAAAATTCTAAAATTAATCTTAATCAGGAAAAATTACTAATGATTCAAATTAGCTAGTTTTTCTCGTCTTTTTTTCGGTTGAATTTTGAATTTTAAAGAGTCGAAATTGAAAATAAACCATGTTTCAAAATTTAATTGTCATTTTTTTTCGTGTTTTCTCCTCTTTTAAACCCTTCAATTAAGTGTAAATATCATTACTTATTAATAATAACATATAGTTAACGGTAAATTGAGCAAATTGGCTATTTCTGGCATTTTTAATTCTAAGAGAGACAAAACTCAAATAGAATTTGAAAATCCAAGAAAATATTTTAAAAACGTACTTGTTTAAATAAATTCATTAATTTTTTTACTTTGCTTCTTATAACTTTCAGAAAGACAATTTTAGAGAAAAAATACAACTTTAAAAATGATTTTAGGATTTTTAAACACATATACCTTTTTACCTTCTAAATTCCTTCCTCTTCTTTCCTGACAATTTAAATCAATATTTTTTTATTGTAAAGAATAATAAATACATTTTAATTTAATTCTTCGACGAAGAATATTTGTGAAATATTTCTTCAAACTTATTATGATTAAAATTCAAAAAAAATATTCTGGCAAATCTAGAAAATCTGTAGAATCAAATTTAAATCTTATTTCAAAGTCTTTTGAATTTATTTTTAAAATTTTGTTCTGGAAAACCTAGAAGAAATAATGATTTGTCTTTGTTAGAAATATAGCTTGGTCCAATTTCTTATATATTCTAACAAAGTGTAGATTGGATTTTAACCTATTTAAAACATGTCATCAAAATTCTAAAATTAATCTTAATCAGGAAAAATTACTAATGATTCAAATTAGCTAATTTTTCTCGTCTTTTTTTCGGTTGAATTTTGAATTTTAAAGAGTCGAAATTGAAAATAAACCATGTTTCAAAATTTAATTGTCATTTTTTTTCGTGTTTTCTCCTCTTTTAAACCGTTCAATTAAGTGTAAATATAATTAATTATTAATAATAACATAGAGTTAAAGGTAAATTGAGCAAATTGGCTATTTCTGGCAATTTATTTAAGTGTGTATCAAACTGGTAGCCCTTCGCATTAACCAGCTGCTTTAGAAGCAGGGTGCTGTTTCTGCTCATGTGCGTAATTACGCACGAACCAAGCGCATCACCACAGCGTTATTATTAGACGCCCTATAATACACCTAATTCCATTTTAATAATAATAATAATAGGTCATTCTTATAATTACCAAGTGTGTTTAGATTAAGCAGGGTGTTGCTATTGCTGATGTGCGTAATTACGCACGAACCAGGCGCATCACCACAAGGTTATTACTAGAGGCCCTATAATAAACCTAATTCCATAATAATAACAATAATAGGTCATTCTTATTCAGTAGCTGTCGAACGCATGTGTTTCTAATAATTCGCCCTTCAACTTTCTGTGTGGTCCGGTCCGTCACACTCACTCTTTTATTTAGTTTCTTTGACGGCGTAGCAGGTGGAAGAGAAGATTGTTTGGCGTGTTGTTTTGCTTAATTGAGCGGCCTTCAAAGGGAACATTATGATCTTTTATGCGCGTGTTTCCTATATGCCGTCAAAAATGTACTTCGGGGCGGACGCCGGAAAAAGAAAAACAAATGTGCAGAACAGGGAGTGAAATGTTTTTTTCGGATGTTCATTCCGATCTGGGTTACAAGAACAATATTTGCGGAGCAGCAGCAGACTTGAGGTTAGGCTGAAGTATGTTGCGTGTGCAGCGAGGAGCCCTTTAGGGAGATAAAGGCAGCAGCGGAGAGCTGCACCACACTGACATCTGCAGGGTCCTATAACTCCATTGCACAGGTGAAAGTTCCAGAAGAAGATTGATCTTTGGCCCTGCAGACTCATTTTGCTGCTTCTTGACTTTTTTTTCCCACAACTTAACTGCAAGCTTTTTGGCGGAAAAAAATGTCAATTATGGAGTGCTTACTTTATGGTTCATGACTGAACATGCTGCATGTACAGCATGATATGCTTCATGAATAAACACTTTATTATACTTTATGGCCTTTGCACCACTTCTGCATCAAGATTGAGCTTTCATTTTGAAAACAACAAAAAAAACCCTGCATCTAAGTTTTCAAAGATGAATTGCACGTTTTTTTTTTAATTTTTGCCAAAGACAAATGTATTATTTAAACGCATTCTAATGTGTAAATAAACTATATCTATTCCACCCATAAAATCCAACAAATAACCATCCAAAAAGCACCAAAAATGTACATTTGCTGACTTGAATATTAACAACTATTAGTGATATTGTTAATATCACAGACATCTTATAAGTAGACGCAGCATTGGCTGCTGTGACACGAGAAATTGGGCCGCCATTTTGAAGTGGTGATGAGGAGCGGGCGAGCAGCCTAAACTGACAGTTGACAGGTAGAAAACAAAGATGCTAAACTGACAGTTGACGGGTAGAAAACAAAGATGCCAAACTGACAGTTGACAGGTAGAAAACAAAGATGCTAAACTGACAGTTGACAGGTAGAAAACAAAGATGCTAAACTGACAGTTGACAGGTAGAAAACAAAGATGCCAAACTGACAGTTGACAGGTAGAAAACAAAGATGCTAAACTGACAGTTGACAGGTAGAAAACAAAGATGCTAAACTGACAGTTGACAGGTAGAAAACAAAGATGCTAAACTGACAGTTGACAGGTAGAAAACAAAGATGCCAAACTGATAGTTGACAGGTAGAAAACAAAGATGCTAAACTGACTTGACAGGTAGAAAACAAAGATGCCAAACTGACAGTTGACAGGTAGAAAACAAAGATGCCAAACTGACAGTTGACAGGTAGAAAACAAAGATGCTAAACTGACAGTTGACAGGTAGAAAACAAAGATGCTAAACTGACAGTTGACAGGTAGAAAAAAAAGATGCTAAACTGACAGTTGACAGGTAGAAAACAAAGATGCTAAACTGACAGTTGACAGGTAGAAAACAAAGATGCTAAACTGACAGTTGACAGGTAGAAAACAAAGATGCTAAACTGACAGTTGACAGGTAGAAAACAAAGATGCTAAACTGACAGTTGACAGGTAGAAAACAAAGATGCTAAACTGACAGTTGACGGGTAGAAAACAAAGATGCTAAACTGACAGTTGACGGGTAGAAAACAAAGATGCCAAACTGACAGTTGACAGGTAGAAAACAAAGATGCTAAACTGACAGTTGACAAGTACAAAACAAATATGCTAAACTGACAGTTGACAGGTAGAAAACAAAGATGGTAAACTGACAGTTGACGGGTAGAAAACAAAGATGCTAAACTGACAGTTGACAGGTAGAAAACAAAAAAGCTAAACTGACAGTTGACAGGTAGAAAACAAAGATGCTAAACTGACAGTTGACAGGTAGAAAACAAATATGCTAAACTGACAGTTGACAGGTAGAAAACAAAGATGCTAAACTGACAGTTGACGGGTAGAAAACAAAGATGCTAAACTGACAGTTGACAGGTAGAAAACAAAGATGCTAAACTGACAGTTGACAGGTAGAAAACAAATATGCTAAACTTACAGTTGACAGGTAGAAAACAAAGATGCTAAACTGACTTGACAGGTAGAAAACAAAGATGCTAAACTGACAGTTGACAGGTAGAAAACAAAGATGCTAAACTGACAGTTGACAGGTAGAAAACAAAGATGCTAAACTGACAGTTGACAGGTAGAAAACAAAGATGCTAAACTGACAGTTGACAGGTAGAAAACAAAGATGCCAAACTGACAGTTGACAGGTAGAAAACAAAGATGCTAAACTGACAGTTGACAGGTAGAAAACAAAAAAGCTAAACTGACAGTTGACAGGTAGAAAACAAAGATGCTAAACTGACAGTTGACAGGTAGAAAACAAATATGCTAAACTGACAGTTGACAGGTAGAAAACAAAGATGCTAAACTGACAGTTGACGGGTAGAAAACAAAGATGCTAAACTGACAGTTGACAGGTAGAAAACAAAGATGCTAAACTGACAGTTGACAGGTAGAAAACAAATATGCTAAACTTACAGTTGACAGGTAGAAAACAAAGATGCTAAACTGACTTGACAGGTAGAAAACAAAGATGCTAAACTGACAGTTGACAGGTAGAAAACAAAGATGCTAAACTGACAGTTGACAGGTAGAAAACAAAGATGCTAAACTGACAGTTGACAGGTAGAAAACAAAGATGCCAAACTGACAGTTGACAAGTAGAAAACAAAGATGCTAAACTGACAGTTGACAGGTAGAAAACAAAAAAGCTAAACTGACAGTTGACAGGTAGAAAACAAAGATGCTAAACTGACAGTTGACAGGTAGAAAACAAATATGCTAAACTGACAGTTGACAGGTAGAAAACAAAGATGCTAAACTGACAGTTGACAGGTAGAAAACAAAGATGCTAAACTGACAGTTGACAGGTAGAAAACAAAGATGCTAAACTGACTTGACAGGTAGAAAACAAAGATGCCAAACTGACAGTTGACAGGTAAAAAACAAAGATGCTAAACTAAAAGTTGACAGGTAGAAAACAAAGATGCTAAACTGACAGTTGAAAGGTAGAAAACAAAGATGCCAAACTGACAGTTGACAGGTAGAAAACAAAGATGCTAAACTGACAGTTGACAGGTAGAAAACAAAGATGCTAAACTGACAGTTGACAGGTAGAAAACAAAGATGCTAAAGATGCTCTGTAAGTTTGGCATCTTTGTTTTCTACCTGTCAACTGTCAGCTTAGCATCTTTGTTTTCTACCTGTCAACTGTCAGTTTAGCATCTTTGTTTTCTACCTGTCAACTGTCAGTTTGGCATCTTTGTTTTCTACCTGTACTCTGTAAGTTTGGCATCTTTGTTTTCTACCCGTCAACTGTCAGCTTAGCATCTTTGTTTTCTACCCGTCCTCTGTAAGTTTGGCATCTTTGTTTTCTACCTGTCAACTACAGGTAAGAGCCATCAATCTGTCAATCCTTTCCGTGTCCGGGCCAGGTAAGGTTCTCCGTGTTGTGTCAAATTAAGCCGCAGGCTCCACTCCTGGTGGTGCCCTTCCGTCAATTCCTTTAAGTTTCAGCTTTGCAACCATACTGGGTAACCCCCCCCCCCCCCCCTCTAGGGGAGACCGAAAGCAATGGATGTCTGACATAATATTGTGAAAGTCCAGTCCACAGTGGATCCAACACATCAGCGAAAGTCCAGTCCACAGTGGGGCCAGCAGGAACCATCCCGAGCGGAGACGGGTCAGTAGCGTAGAGATGTCCCCAACCGATGCACAGGCTAGCGGTCCACCCCGGGTCCCGACTCTGGACAACCAGCACTTCCTCCGTGGCCACCGGACACCGGAGATACAGTAGTGGCGGTCTGTATGATCAGTGTCAGAGCTTGGTCCGCATTGCCGGCAGTAAGTCGGACACGTTTCCAGTGAGGGTTGGACTCCGCCAAGGCTGCCCTTTGTCACCCATTCTGGTCATAACTTTTATGGACAGAATTTCTAGGCGCAGTCAGGGCGTTGAGGTGATCTGGTTTGGTGGCTGCAGGACTAGGTCTCTGCTTTTTGCAGATGATGTGGTCCTGATGGCTTCATCTGGCCAGGATCTTCAGCTCTCACTGGATCGGTTCGCAGCCGAGTGTGAAGCAACTGGGATGAGAATCAGCACCTCCTAGTCCGAGTCCATGGTTCTCGCCCGGGAAAGGGTGGAGTTCCATCTCCGGGTTGCGGAGGAGACCCTGCCCCAAGTGGAGAAGTTCAAGTACCTGGGAGTCTTGTTCACGAGTGAGGGAAGAGTGGATGGTGAGATCGACAGGTGGATCGGTGCGGCGTCTTCAGTAATGCGGACGCTGTATCGATTCATTGTGGTGAAGAAGGAGCTGAGCCGGAAGGCAAAGCTCTCAATTTACCGGTCGATCTACGTTCCCATCCTCACCTATGGTCATGAGCTTTGGGTCATGACCGAAAGGACAAGATCACGGGTCGAAATGAGCTTCCTCCGCCGGGTGGTGGGTCTCTCCCTTAGAGATAGGGTGAGAAGCTCTGTCATCCGGGAGGAGCTCAAAGTAAAGCTGCTGCTCCTCCACATGGAGAGGAGCCAGATGAGGTGGTTCGGGCATCTGCTCAGGATGCCACCCGAACGCCTCCCTAGGGAGGTGTTTAGGGCACGTCCGACCGGTAGGAGGACACGGGGAAGACCCAGGACACGTTGGGAAGACTATGTCTCCCGGCTGGCCTGGGAACGCCTCGGGATCCCCCGGGAGGAGCTGGACCAAGTGGCTGGGGAGAGGGAAGTCTGGGCTTCTCTGCTTAGGTTCATGCCCCCATGACCCGACCTCGGATAAGCCGAGGAAAATGGATGGATGGATGGAGTACGCTTTACTTTATTTACTTGCAATAAAACATTTTCATTTCTATAATCTATGGTCAAAGTATCGGCTCGGGACTCGAAACCAGATCTTATCCGAGGGCCAAAATGTAAATCGGGACATGAAAAATGTTGGGTTTGGTGAGTTGTGTGGCTGACCGTGTCTTACTTGTGCCCGCCAGGGGTCGTCCGGGCGGAAGCAAAGTCCGACACAAGCGTCAGGCCCTGCAGGACATGGCGCGGCCCCTCAAGCAGTGGCTGTACAAGCACCGGGACAACCCTTACCCCACCAAGACGGAGAAGATTCTGCTGGCTCTGGGCTCACAGATGACCCTGGTCCAGGTGGGTGCAGTCTGGGCTGGACACGCTTTTACAATGTCAACTCTTTGTTTATTGATGATTTCTACCTTCCTTTACACTTTATATGTGTGACTAAATCTGTTAACTACTTTTATCCTCAGCTTTGGTAGACCTTAAGTCCTTTTAAATGAACACATTTGATGTTTTGACAGCGTTGAGTTCCCCCAGAGATGGCCAGAGAC
The DNA here is from genome assembly GCF_033978785.1 of Entelurus aequoreus. Lineage (NCBI taxonomy): Eukaryota > Metazoa > Chordata > Actinopteri > Syngnathiformes > Syngnathidae > Entelurus > Entelurus aequoreus. The sequence goes on from NC_084745.1 coordinate 54,361,054, forward strand.
AATTCCGCTTGCTTATAGCAAGTTGCTCTTTAATAATAATAATAATAATGGATTAGATTTATATAGCGCTTTTCTAGACACTCAAAGCGCTTCACAGAGAAGTGAGAACCCATCATTCATTTTTACAACTCATTCATTCATCATTCATTCTCCGGTGTGAGCGGCACCGGGGGCAAGGGTGAAGTGTCCTGCCCAAGGACACAACGGCAGCGATTTTTGGATGGTAAGAGGCGGGGAGCGAACCTGCAACCCTCAGGTTTCTGGCAAGGCCGCTCTACCCACTACGCCATGCCGCCCCTAAATGCACCGTTATTTTAGTTAGTGTCGAGTCGGATTCAAGGTTGCCATAAGACATCCAGCCCGCCAAAGCTTTTAATTTGGCCCGCTCAAATAGTCTTGATGAAACCATTCAAAACAGGGTGCAGTACTCCCGCCACCCACAAGGGGGCAACAGCAAAGCATGTGTGTCACAATAAATCCGCAGTGAGTTAGTAGAAGAAGATGGCACTATCCACTCTGGAAAAAAAATCTAAATAAATCGCAAAAATCCGACATTTAACAGCGACCGGACAACGAAGTATGAATGTATTGAAATTGCTGACTTTGTGATGACTTTCGTATTGATGTGGTTTAACTCTGCCGATCAACACTGGTTAAATACTTGTGGCGCCAGTAGAAGGCGATAAAGCCACACCTTGGATTTAATTGTGTTAAACCACATGTGTGCAATGTTTGCTGTGTGCATTATGCATTACGTGTACTAAACCCATGTTATTTATGTAAAATTCCCATGATGTGAAATACACAATGGATGTTATGTTTCAAGTTTATTCACAATACCATATTTTAATTACAACAGTAGTGAAAACCCATTTAAGGATGGTGGTAAGTGAAAGGGTCGCCCAGATAAGCTAGAAGAAGCTTTTGGCAGGGGGTCCAGGGGTCAGTATATGCATGGAATGCTGAAACATGGTGGTAAGCACAAAGACGCAATATGACAAACACAAAATAGGAGCACTAAAGCAAGCATATACATACATACATACATACATACATACATACATACATACATACATACATACATACATACATACATACATACATTCAACCACGCACAACCCAACAGTAGTCTACCCCAGTGGTCCCCAACCACCGATTGGTACCGGGCCGCACAAGAAATTAAAAAAAAAAAAAAAAAAAAAAAAAAAAGGTTTTTTTTTTCTAAATTAAATCAACATAAAAAACACAATATATACATTATATATCAATATAGATCAATACAGTCTGCAGGGATACAGTCCATAAGCACACATGATTGTATTTCTTTATGGGGAAAAAAAAATTTTTTTTTATTTTTTTTAAAATACCGAATACTTCCGTTTAACTATTGACGTCACGCGCATACGTCATCATACATAGACGTTTTCAACCGGAAGTTTAGCGGGAAATTTAAAATGTCACTTTATAAGTTAACCCGGCCGTATTGGCATGTGTTGCAATGCTAAGATTTCATCATTGATATATAAACTATCAGACTGCGTGGTCGCTAGTAGTGGCTTTCAGTAGGCCTTTAAGAGAAGAAGCTTATAGGTGTCAAACTCTAAAGCTGTGGCCCGCCCCATCATTTTATGTGCATTAGTAAAGTATTTCATCTTTTTAACTCGATGTGATTGATCCTTTTTGACAAAAATGAATGCTTAGATATCTGCTCGTCGACTTGACTTGCGGTTTCAAAATGTGCACATAAAAATAGTCGACCGAGCAATCGTGCAACAATACGATGAGGTTACAAGTGGCCCTTATTGCAATAAAATTTGCTTGACGCTCCTGCCCGAGTAACTTGTGCCTGAATGGTATATTTCTAAATGTAGAGTACAGGCCAAAAGTTTGTGAAGTGAAGTGAATTATATAGCGCTTTTCTCTAGTGACTCTAGGCGCTTTTACATAGTGAAAGCCAATATCTAAGTTACATTTTTAAAGCAGTGTGGGTGGCACTGGTGGGTAATGTGTCTTGCCCAAGGACACGGCGGCAGTGACTAGGTTGGCAGAAGCAGGGATCGAACCTGGAACCCTCAAGTTGCTGGCACGGCCACTCTACCAACCGAGCTATACCTAGGGATGATACTCGAAACCGGTTTTCCCGGTTGTTCGATAAGAAAAGAACCGAGTCCTCGGACTCGAATCCCTTTTTGAGAACCGGTACCCGTTATCGAGACCACTATAGTAAAGGAAAAGAGTTGATTCTTTATTCGAATCCCGTCCCGACCAGAAATGCTCCGTGGGACATCACAAGAAATGACGTCACGTAGCTCAGTCATTAGGCGCAGATAGCGAAAGCAGGAAAACAATGGACGGGAAAAAGCGCTCCAAGGTGTAATAAAGTTCAAAACAAAAGCTATAATCCATCGAATAACTTTACTGAGAGATTTGAGCAGGGTAAAACACATGACCAACACTTTTACGACCAACCGGAAACATAGCAACCAGGCTAGCACCGCACCTCCTTCACGGCAGCTGTCGCAACCTTCTTAAAACAACCGCAGCACATACATATATATACAACACTGCATCACATACATATATATACAACACTGCAGCACATACATATATATACAACACTGCAGCACATACATATATATACAACACTGCAGCACATACATATATATACAACACTGCATCACATACATATATATACAACACTGCAGCACATACATATATATACAACACTGCAGCACATACATATATATACAACACTGCAGCACATACATATATATACAACACTGCAGCACATACATATATATACAACACTGCAGCACATACATATATATACAACACTGCAGCACATACATATATATACAACACTGCAGCACATACATATATATACAACACTGCAGCACATACATATATATACAACACTGCAGCACATACATATATATACAACACTGCAGCACATACATATATATACAACACTGCAGTACATACATATATATACAACACTGCAGCACATACATATATATACAACACTGCAGCACATACATATATATACAACACTGCAGCACATACATATATATACAACACTGCAGCACATACATATATATACAACACTGCAGCACATACATATATATACAACACTGCAGCACATACATATATATACAACACTGCAGCACATACATATATATCACACATCTCCCTTTTTGAACTTTTGTTTTTCTTTCCTTGTAAACGTTACAAAATCACACTGTATATGTGTTGTCGGTCTAATTATAAATAATGCAGACGAGGCGTGTTGGCTGAGTTCTTGACGTTTACTTTCACAGCGTGGCAACATGCAACACTTTTCGGGGCTACCGCGCATGCTCGTAACTCCCGTTGCATGCTGGGTTGTGTAGTTGTTGTATTCTCTAGCTCATAACATTTTTCCCCCATAAAGAAATAATGTTAACTTGATAAAGTGTATTTCTTTTTTTAGCTTTAACTTTTCATTTTTTAGCATTGTAACCACATTAGCAAACAACTTTTCTCTTCGTAGAATTTTCTTTCAATAAAGAAATAAAGTGCAAAAATGTCAAAGCATCATAACAAACAGTTATGTTCCAATAGCAGCAGAAGTGCACTTTTTGGAGATCTGTATTATTTTCAGTTTTGTGCCCAAGGGACTGATTTTATTGAACACTATATTATTATTTATACACCTATAGTGATCACAGAGACAGCTTGTTTTTGTGTTACTGTATATATTTGTTTCTCTGAAAAATCCCACTTAATATACTTTGGGTAACAACAGTCAATATTTATTTTTTTTATTTTATTTTTTTAGGTGGGTAACAGTCAATATTTATTTATTTATTAGATTTTATTTTTTTTATTATATAATAAAAGTGAGCTTTTGTTAAACCGAATATTGTGTGTTTTTTTTCCATATACAACAACCAATCTGGACTCCATAAGAGAATCGATAAGGAATCGGTTCGATAAGAGGATTCGATAATAGACTCGACCTCCATAATTTCTTATCAAACATCATCCCGAGCTATACCGTTATAAGTTTGGACACACCTTCTCATTCAATGTGTTTTCTTTATTTTCACAACTATTTACATTGTCGATTGTCACGTCGAAACTATGAATGAACACACGTGGAGTTATGTACTTGTCAAAATGTCAAAGCATCATAACAAACAGTTATGTTCCAATAGCAGCAGAAGTGCACTTTTTGGAGAGCTGTATCATTTTCAGTTTTGTGCCCAAGGGACTGATTTTATTGAACACTATATTATTATTCATACACCTATAGTGATCACAGAGACAGGTTGTTTTTGTGTTACTGTATATATTTGTTTCTCTGAAAAATCCCACTTAATATACTTTGGGTAACAACAGTCAATATTTATTTATTTTATTTTATTTTTTTAGGTGGGTAACAGTCAATATTTATTTATTTATTAGAATTTATTTTTCTTATTATATAATAAAAGTGAGCTTTTGTTAAACCAAATATTGTGTGTTTTTTTTCCATTTACAACAACCTATCTGGACTCCATAAGAGAATCGATAAGGAATCGGTTCGATAAGAGGATTCGATAATAGGCTCGACCTCCATCATTTCTTATCAAACATCATCCCTAGCTATACCGCTATAAGTTTGGACACACCTTCTCATTCAATGTGTTTTCTTTATTTTCACAACTATTTACATTGTCGATTGTCACGTCGAAACTATGAATGAACACACGTGGAGTTATGTACTTGTCAAAATGTCAAAGCATCATAACAAACAGTTATGTTCCAATAGCAGCAGAAGTGCACTTTTTGGAGAGCTGTATTATTTTCAGTTTTGTGCCCAAGGGACTGATTTTATTGAACACTATATTATTATTTATACACCTATAGTGATCACAGAGACAGCTTGTTTTTGTGTTACTGTATATATTTGTTTCTCTGAAAAATCCCACTTAATATACATACAAAGGTGAAATAACATGTTTTATATATTCTAGTTTCTTCAAAATAGCCACCCTTTGCTCCGATTACTGTGTTGCACACTCTTGGCATTCTCTCGATAGATGGCTGGATGGATGGATGTACAGTATCATCCGGGTCTTTTACGTAGACAGTAAGGTGTATTCTCCGACTGTGCGGTTTCAGCCGTGAGTACGGTATAAGCCCTCAGACGAGGTCTGTTTGGGGGTGAGCCACGGTGAGTAATCTGCTTCTCATTTAGGATGAAGGCGTTTGTTTTGGTGAAGGAGAGTAAAGTGTGGAGGAATGCTGCTTGCTTTCAATGCCAGCAGCACTGGGTCAGCTTTTATTCAATGACATTATTCTTAATTGTGTTGTTTACATCTGTCCGGGGGCTAACATCAATCAGTGGCAAATTCGAATCTTTTTATGGAACATCATTAGTAATTTTTCCTGATTAAGATTAATTTTGGAATTTTGATGACATGTTTTAAAATAGCTCAAATAGCAGCACTTACCAGTGAGCTGCCTCTATTTTTTAAATTGTATTGATTTACTAGCAAGTTGGTCTCGCTTTGCTCGACATTTTTAATTCTAAGAGAGACAAAACTCAAATAGAATTTGAAAATCCAAGAAAATATTTTAAAGACTTGATCTTCACTTGTTTAAATAAATTCATTAATTTTTTTACTTTGCTTCTTATAACTTTCAGAAAGACAATTTTAGAGAAAAAATACAACCTTAAAAACGATCTACACTTTGTTAGAATATATAACAAATTGGACCAAGCTATATTTCTAACAAAGACAAATCATTATTTCTTCTAGGTTTTCCAGAACAAAAATTTTAAAAGAAATTCAAAAGACTTTGAAATAAGATTTAAATTTGATTCTACAGATTTTCTAGATTTGCCAGAATAATTTTTTTGAATTTTAATCATAATAAGTTTGAAGAAATATTTCACAAATATTCTTCGTCGAAAAAACAGAAGCTAAAATGAAGAATTAAATTAAAATTTATTTATTATTCTTTACAATAAAAAAATTAAATTTACTTGAACATTGATTTAAATTGTCAGGAAAGAAGAGGAAGGAATTTAGAAGGTAAAAAGGTATATGTGTTTAAAAATCCTAAAATCGTTTTTAAGGTTGTATTTTTTCTCTAAAATTGTCTTTCTGACAGTTATAAGAAGCAACGTAAAAATATTAATGAATTTATTTAAACAAGTGAAGATCAAGTCTTTAAAATATTTTCTTGGATTTTCAAATTCTATTTGAGTTTTGTCTCTCTTAGAATTAAAAATGTCGAGCAAAGCGAGACCAGCTTGCTAGTAAATAAATACAATTTAAAAAATAGAGGCAGCTCACTGGTAAGTGCTGCTATTTGAGCTATTTTTAGAACAGGCCAGCGGGCTACTCATCTGGTCCTTACGGGCTACCTGGTGCCCGCGGGCACCGTGTTGGTGACCCCTGTGCTACAGTGTATTAAAAAAATCAAATAAAAAGATAATACAAATAAATAAAAATAAAAACTAGAACTAGCATGCATATATCTAAAAAAAAAAGGCTTTTTTAAAAAAAAGAAGGGTTTTTAAGCCTTTTTTAAAAGCATTCACAGTCTGTGGTGCCCTCAGGTGGTCAGGGAGAGCGTTCCACAGACTGGGAGCGGCGGAGCAGAAAGAGTTACTCTTTTCTGTGAAATAAATAAAGGCGTTATGTTGCTGTGATATGTACTTCCCCATATTTCTGCACAATAATTGAAATTAGGAAGACTAATTGAGCAATATAACATTATACGGGAAACCATATTTAACCTTGTTCAAAATAAATACGCTTTTAGACACCTTATTTTTCACGGGAGCTTTCCGTGTCAACTTTTCATCTAAGATGACCCCAAGAAAAATCTGATTTCAGACACCTTCACAATGTTCACATTGTTTACGGACAAACTAGCTAATGCTAATTGATGATGCAACACATTGTTTACATGAAGGCATTTTCCGTACCAAGTTTGTGTCGTGCTGACCTGAAATATTGACTTCACCTTGTTGGTTTGTGTGGTGTTTAGTGGGATTGGGCAAAAACTACACAATGCGATGCACATTTTGCTGCAAGTCGGAATAAAAATGTGGATATAGTGGCGGATTAGAAAATGGTTTGATCATTTCTGTGCTACTCTGCAGCTTCTGGTTTGACAAGTGGTTGCTTCTAGTTTGTTGTAGTTGTAATAACACGCATGACGTGCTGCGTCTATCATGGGCAATAATAAAGTATGTAAAGCGCTTTGAGTCCCTAGAGAAAAAGCGCTACAGAAATATAATTCACTTCACTTCAGTCGGGATGTTTCCTGTTGATTTCTGGTAAGCACTCCATTTATGTTGAAATAGCTTGTCTCCAAGTTCCCTATTTATAGCCTCAAAATGGCTTTCATCCCGTCTGCTCCAACGTCTCACTCTTCCTTGGTGCTCGCTTCTATAAGCAGCAGTATATTCAGCTTCAAAAATATATAAGGTTGTAAATCCTCATTTGTCCAAAAATAGTGGTCTTCGTTGTTTGTTACCAAGTCTGCCATGATTAGAAAACCCTCGTGTTTGATTCCGGAAGTAGGAACACACCAGAAGTCAGACATGCGCTGCTATGGGAAAGGAAATTATTAAAATGACCAAAATTCAGCAAATATTGTACATATTCCATATTGTTATGAAGGTGTCTGTTACTACATTATATATATACTTGCAGTGTGTATATTGTACATATTATATATTGCTATGAAGGTGTCTGTTAGTACATTATATATATACTTGCAGTGTGTATATTGTACATATTACATACTGTTATGAAGGTGTGTGTTACTACATTATATATATACTTGCAGTGTGTATATTGTACATATTACATATTGTTATGAAGGTGTCTGTTACTACATTATATATATACTTGCAGTGTGTATATTGTACATATTACATATTGTTATGAAGGTGTCTGTTACTACATTATATATATACTTGCAGTGTGTATATTGTACATATTACATATTGTTATGAAGGTGTCTGTTACTACATTATATATATACTTGCAGTGTGTATATTGTACATATTACATATTGTTATGAAGGTGTCTGCTACTACATTATATATATACTTGCAGTGTGTATATTGTACATATTACATATTGTTATGAAGGTGTCTATTACTACATTATATATATACTTGCAGTGTATATATTGAACATATTACATAATGTTTTGAAGGTGTCTGTTACTACATTATATATATACTTGCAGTGTGTATATTGTACATATTACATAATGTTATGAAGGTGTCTATGTTACTACATTATATATATACTTGCAGTGTGTATATTGTACATATTACATATTGTTATGAAGGTGTCTATTACTACATTATATATATATATACTTGCAGTGTGTATATTGTACATATTACATATTGTTATGAAGGTGTCTGTTACTACATTATATATATACTTGCAGTGTGTATATTGTACATATTACATATTGTTATGAAGGTGTCTGTTACTACATTATATATATACTTGCAGTGTGTATATTGTACATATTACATATTGTTATGAAGGTGTCTGTTACTACATTATATATATACTTGCAGTGTGTATATTGTACATATTACATATTGTTATGAAGGTGTCTGTTACTACATTATATATATACTTGCAGTGTGTATATAAAATGTTGATGGAGGGTTTCGAAGTTGTTTAGAGACTTTAAATGCTACAACTGTGAATTCCAACAACCACATCTTTCAAGCATTTTTTATTATCTTTAAAATCGTAAACTTAAAGCCGGGTGTTCTGGTCTCTCAAAATGATTGTAAGGGGAACTGGACAATGTGGAATGTATCCTTTTTTGACCAACATGAAAGCTCCCGGAAGGATCGGAGCAATAAGTCCTCCAACATAAGTCCTTGAAGTCTATTGAGCGTGATAAGTTATTCTAGTATAACATGGAATAATCATATTTTCCAGTAAAAGGAAGAACAGGCGTTGGAGCCAAGCTCTATCGAAAGGAGACCGTGAGTGAACCCGGAATAAAAATAGAAGTCCACATTTATCAAGAAGACTTGAGTGGAGAAAAGATGAAGTGGAACTTTCTGAAATTCCTTGCAGTGATTTGGATTGTTTCAGTCTGTCAGGCCTAAGATGACAATTTTTTAATGAAGGATGCATTTTTTGTTGAAGGGAAGCAATCCTTGCATTTGCAATCTCAGGTTGGTGTGTTTTGAAGTTACCCTTAAGGATCCTAAATCTTAACAGTCGTGTACAAGAGGAGAAAATGTCAATTTACCATGTTCAGTATGGACTATTTCAGTGTTTTTCAACCTTTTTGGAGGCAAAAAAAAAAATACGGAGGCACACCACCGTGTTACCTTGAATTGATGAACGTGGACCCGGACTTAAACAAGTTGAAAAACTTATTGGGGTGTTACCATTTAGTGGTCAATTGTACGGAATATGTACTGTACTGTGCAATCTACTAATAACAGTTTCAATCAATCAATCAAAATCAGCAGAAAAGGTTAAAAAATGAAACTCCACCAGATTGTCGTGCCTTATTTTGAGTTTGTTGCTGTTTCCTGTGTGTAGAACTTTAGCCACTTGGTCCAGCTCCTCCCGGGGGATCCCGAGGCGTTCCCAGCCGGGAGACATAGTCTTCCCAACGTGTCCTGGGTCTTCCCCGTGGCCTCCTGCCGGTCGGACGTGCCCTAAACACCTCCCTAGGGAGGCGTTCGGGTGGCATCCTGAGCAGATGCCCGAACCACCTCATCTGGTGGCAGAGCTTCTCACCCTATCTCTAAGGGAGAGACCCACCACCCGGCGGAGGAAGCTCATTTCGACCCGTGATCTTGTCCTTTGGGTCATAATCCAAAGCTCATGACCATAGGTGAGGATGGGAACGTAGATCGACTGGTAAATTGAGAGCTTTGCCTTCCGGCTCAGCTCCTTCTTCACCACAACGGATCGATACAGCGTCCGCATTACTGAAGACGCCGCACCGATCCGCCTGTCGATCTCACCATCCACTCTTCCCTCACTCGTGAACAAGACTCCGAGGTACTTGAACTCCTCCACTTGGGGCAAGATCTCCTCCCCAACCCGGAGATGGCACTCCACCCTTTCCCGGGCGAGAACCATGGACTCGGACTGGGAGGTGCTGATTCTCATCCCAGTCGCTTCACACTCGGCTGCGAACCGATCCAGTGAGAGCTGAAGATCCTGGCCAGTTGAAGCCATCAGAACCAGATCATCTGCAAAAAGCAGACACCTAATCCTGCAGCCACCAAACCGGATCCCCTCAACGCCCTGACTGCGCCTAGAAATTCTGTCCATAAAAGTTATGAACAGAATGGGTGACTCAGGGCAGCCTTGGCGGAGTCCAACCCTCACTGGAAACGTGTCCGACTTACTGCCGGCAATGCGGACCAAGTTCTGACACTCTATATATATATTTTCTAATCAGCCGGACCTTAGACTAAAGCAGGGGTCACCAACGCGGTGCCCGCGGGCACCAGGTAGCCCGTAAGGACCAGATGAGTCGCCCGCCGGCCTGTTCTAAAAATAGCTCAAATAGCAGCACTTACCAGTGAGCTGCCTCTATTTTTTAAATTTTATTTATTTACTAGCAAGCTGGTCTCGCTTTGCCCGACATTTTTAATTCTAAAAGAGACAAAACTCAAATAGAATTTGAAAATCCAAGAAAATATTTTAAAGACTTAGTCTTCACTTTTTTAAATTCATGAATTTTTTTACTTTGCTTCTTATAACTTTCAGAAAGACAATTTTAGAGAAAAAATACAACCTTAAAAATGATTTTAGGATTTTTAAACACATATACCTTTTTACCTTTTAGATTCCTTCCTCTTCTTTCCTGATAATTTAAATCAATGTTCAAGTATTTTTTTTTTTTTATTGTAAAGAATAATAAATACATTTTAACTTAATTCTTCGTTTTAGCTTCTGTTTTTTCGACAAAGAATATTTGTGAAATATTTCTTCAAACTTATTATGATTAAAATTCAAAAAAATTATTCTGTCAAATCTAGAGCATCTGTAGAATCTAATTTAAATCTTATTTCAAAGTCTTTTGGATTTCTTTTAAAATTTTTGTTCTGGAAATTCTAGAAGAAATATTGATTCGTCTTTGTTAGAAATATAGCTTGGTCCAATTTGTTATATATTCTAACAAAGTGCAGATTGGATTTTAACTTATTTAAAACATGTCATCAAAATTCTAAAATTAAGTTTAAATAAGTTTAGTAAATTTAAGTTTTTCTCTTCTTTTTTTCGGTTGAATTTTGAATTTTAAAGAGTCGAAATTGAAGATAAACTATGTTTCAAAATTTAATCGTAATTTTTTCGTGTTTTCTCCTCTTTTAAACCGTTCAATTAAGTGTAAATATCATTAATTAATAATAATAACGTCAAATGTAAATTGAGCAAATTGGCTATTTCTGGCAATTTATTTAAGTGTGTATCAAACTGGATGCCCTTCGCATTAATCACTACCCAAGAAGTAGCTCTTGCTTTCAAAAAGGTTGGTGACCCCTGGACTAAAGTGTATCTATCATTGTGATTAACAAATGGTTTCGAGGTTGTAAATTAAGTAGATGAATGTGATTAAAAACAAGAATAAGATGATTAATTTAGTGTTGATATTTGAGTGATCCGTAGAGGAAATGTTGGGCCCCCCCAGGGCAAAAAGGTGTAAACAATAACGCTGTATCCACCTCTGTTTGCCTGTCAGGTTTCCAATTGGTTCGCCAATGCCAGGAGACGTCTGAAGAACACGGTGAGGCAGCCCGACCTGAGCTGGGCGCTCAGGATCAAGCTGTACAACAAGTACGTGCAAGGCAACGCTGAGAGACTGAGCGTCAGCAGCGACGACAGCTGCTCAGACGGTACGACATCAACACACCTTTCCCGCTCTCAGGGGCCTTGCGTTGATGAAAGCAGCCTTTTTGCAAATGGTAGATTCTGGGTAAGGATGGAAAATGTACTTAGGCCCAGTCCCAATACACCCCCCTCGCCCTACTTTGTAGCCCTATCCCTACATTTTTGCGCATTCCCGTGAAGGCAACGGCTCTTTGCATGTAGGGGTAGTGGGCATACCGAGGAGTAGTGGGTATAAATCTAGCCCTTTCAGAGTGACTCGCTCAAGTCGGGCCTGAGACAAATCCACAATTTCTGCATAAGTTATACAACATATTACATGTTAGTTTGGTATGCTAGTTTGTAATGGCAACCAGCTAGCTGACATTAGGCTAAAATACTAAATGATAATACCATACTTGCCAACCTTGAGACCTCCAATATCGGGAGGTGAGGGGGTAGGGGGTGGTGGGGGGCTTGGTCGGGGGTGGGGGTTGGGGGGGTATTGGGGGCGGGGGGCGTGTTTGGGGGTGTGGTTATTTACAGCTAGAATTCACCAACTCGAGTATTTCATATATATGTATATATATGTATGAAATACTTGACTTTCAGTGAATTCTAGCTATATATATATATATATATATATATATATATATATATATATATATATATATATATATATATATATATATATATATATATATATATATATATATATATATTTATTTTATTTACATAAAATAAATACTTGAATTCCATTATTTGGCAGTATTGTCCTGTTTAACTTCTCCGTTCATGATGAGTATATCATTTCGGCCACCGTGTTCAATGGAGAAGTCTGTTCTACATATTTACAGGCAACATACCCCTTCCCCTTCGTACCGTCCTGGATGAACCGAAATTCTTGTTTCCTTTCGTTTTGGAACGTGCGAGCGTATTTCTTCATCTTGCTCGTCGACGGCGTCGCCATGACTGTAATTTCCTCGTTCTTCCGCTTCGTCTCCTTGTTGTGTGCGCAGTTGTGCACTCTACTCTCTAAAAGCCCTAGATCAGGGGTCACCAACCTTTTTGAAAGCAAGAGCTACTTCTTGGGTAGTGATTAATGCGAAGGGCTACCAGTTTGATACACACTTAAATAAATTGCCAGAAATAGCCAATTTGCTCAATTTACATTTGACGTTATTATTAATAATTAATGATTTTACACTTAATTGAACGGTTTAAAAGAGGAGAAAACACGAAAAAATGACTATTAAATTTTGAAACATAGTTTATCTTCAATTTCGACTCTTTAAAATTCAAAATTCGACCGAAAAAAAGAAGACAAAAACTTAAAACAAGAATTTATGGAACATCATTAGTCATTTTTCCTGATTAAGATTAATTTTAGAATTTTGATGACATGTTTTAAATAGGTTAAAATCCAATCTGCACTTTGTTAGAATATATAACAAATTGGACCAAGCTATATTTCTAACAAAGACAAATCATTATTTCTTCTAGATTTTCCAGAACAAAAATTTTAAAATAAATTCAAAAGACTTTGAAATAAGATTTAAATTTGATTCTACAGATTTTCTAGATTTGCCAGAATAATTTTTTTGAATTTTAATCATAATAAGTTTGAAGAAATATTTCACAAACATTCTTCGTCTATAAAACAGAAGCTAAAATGAAGAATTAAATTAAAATTCTTTACAATAAAAAAAATTTTTTTTACTTGAACATTGATTTAAATTGTCAGGAAAGAAGAGGAAGGAATTTAAAAGGTAAAAAGGTATATGTGTTTAAAAATCCTAAAATCATTTTTAAGGTTGTATTTTTTCTGTAAAATTGTCTTTCTGAAAGTTATAAGAAGCAAAGTAAAAAAATGTATGAATTTATTCAAACAAGTGAAGACCAAGTCTTTCAAATATTTTCTTGGATTTTCAAATTCTTGAGTTTTGTCTCTTAGAATTAAAAATGTCGAGACCAGCTTGCTAGTAAATAAATACAATTTAAAAAATAGAGGCAGCTCACTGGTAAGTGCTGCTATTTGAGCTATTTTTAGAACAGGCTAGCGGGCTACTCATCTGGTCCTTACGGGCTACCTGGTGCCCGCGGGCACCGCGTTGGTGACCCCTGTCTTAAATAGACTTTGCTCAACAAATTAATCCATTAGTTTACGACGTCAATGAGCAGCTGGTTCTGCTGTGAGAAGGAACTTGTGTTTGCGTCTTTGTGACGCACACAGCAACAAAATGAAATTAAAAGAAAGAAACAGCTCACAACAGCAACTCAGTCCTAACGCAATGTTCACGTAAATGAGCCAGGCAATAGATTTGATTTGTTTGTGAATGTCACAACGGTCCGGTTTTTAAATCAAATTTGGTTCTCTAACATTGCTAAAACATCTATTTTAACCAAGACCGCAGCACAAATAGATTTCACATCAAATACACCTAAAACAACCATAAACTACAGATACAAATGAACATAAACCTGATACAAATAGTTATAAATCAATACATCCTAAGTAGGGATGTCCAATAATGGCTTTTTGCCGATATCCGATATTCCGATATTGTCCAACTCTTTAATTACCGATACCGATATCAACCGATATATTTGCAGTCGTGGAATTAACACATTATTATGCCTAATTTGGACAACCAGGTATGGTGAAGATAAGGTACTTTTTAAAAAAAATTATAAAATAAAACAAGATAAATAAATTAAAAACATTTTCTTGAATAAAAAAGTAAAACAATATAAAAACAGTTACATAGAAACTAGTAATTAATGAAAATGAGTCAAATGAAGTGTTAAAGGTTAGTACTATTAGTGGAGCAGCATGTGTGCTTACGGACTGTATCCCTTGCAGACTGTATTGATATATATTGATATATAATGTAGGAAGCAGAATATTAATAACAGAAAGAAACAACCCTTTTGTGTGAATGAGTGTGAATGGGGGAGGGAGGTTTTTTGGGTTGGTGCACTAAATGTAAGTGTATCTTGTGTTTTTTATGTTGATTTAATAAAAATAAAAAAATCACAAAAAAAAACAAAAAAACGATACCGATAAAAAAAACAACTGTACCGATATTTTCCGATATTACATTTTAAAGCATTTATCGGCTGATAATATCAGCAGGCCGATATTATCGGACATCTCTAGTCCATTGTGTATTTTACATAAATAATGTCCATTGTGTATTTTATATAAATAATGTCCATTGTGTATTTTACAGAAAGTCCATTGTGTATTTTATATAAATAATGTCCATTGTGTATTTTATATAAATAATGTCCATTGTGTATTTTACAGAAAGTCCATTGTGTATTTTACATAATGTCCATTGTGTATTTTATATAAATAATGTCCATTGTGTATTTTACATAAATAATGTCTATTGTAGGGATGTCCGATAATGGCTTTTTGCTGATATTGTCCAACTCTTTAATTACAGATACCGATATCAACCGATACCGATATATACAGTCGTGGAATTAACACATTATTATGCCTAATTTGGACAACCAGGTATGGTGAAAATAAGGTCCTTCTTTACAAATTTAATAAAATAAAATAAGATCAATAAATTAAAAACATTTTCTTGAATAAAAAAGAAAGTAAAACAATATAAAAACAGTTACATAGAAACTAGTAATTAATGAAAATGAGTAAAATGAAGTGTTAAAGGTTAGTACTATTAGTGGAGCAGCATGTGTGCTTACGGACTGTATCCCTTGCAGACTGTATTGATATATATTGATATATAATGTAGGAAGCAGAATATTAATAACAGAAAGAAATGGGGGAGGGAGGTTTTTTGGGTTGGTGCACTAATTGTAAGTGTATCTTGTGTTTTTCATGTTGATTTAATAAAAAATAAAAATAAAAACCGATACAGATAATAAAAAAAACGATACCGATAATTTCCGATATTACATTTTAACGCATTTATCGGCCGATAATATCGGCCTGCCGACATCCCTAATCCTAATCATGGTTCAGACAGAGGACGTGTGCATATGATAGTAAAATACTCCATTTTATTGTTGTATCGCCCCAAATCTGGGAGATCATCCAAATGAGGACATTTCCGTAGTTTTCAGCAGGATGAGACTGTGAAGAGGAGGACTGCTCTCTAAGTGGCTCCGTTCACTCCGCCGATAACTCAACTCACAGCGGCAGTACACTACCGTTCAAAAGTTTGGGGTCACATGGAAATGTCCTTATTTTGGAAGGAAAAGCACTGTACTTTTCAATGAAGATAACTTTAAACTAGACTTAACTTGAAAGAAATACACTCTATACCAGGGGTCAGCAACCTTTTTGAAAGCAAGAGCTACTTCTCGGGTAGTGATTAATGCGAAGGGCTACCAGTTTGATACACACTTCAATAAATTGCCAGAAATAGCCAATTTGCTCAATTTACCTTTAGCTCTATGTTATTATTAATAATTAATGATATGTACACTTAATTGAAGGGTTTAAAAGAGGAGAAAAAACGAACAAAATGAGAATCAAATTTTGAAACATAGTTTATCTTCAATTTCGACTCTTTAAAATTCAAAATTCAACCGAAAAAAAGAAGAGAAAAACTTAAAAAAAGAATTTATGGAACATCATTAGTCATTTTTCCTGATTAAGACAATTTTAGAATTTTGATTAAATAGGTTAAAATCCAATCTACACTTTGTTAGAATATATAACAAATTGGACCAAGCTATATTTCTAACAAAGACAAATCATTATTTCTTCTAGATTTTCCAGAACAAAAATTTTTAAAAGAAATTCAAAAGACTTTTAAATAAGATTTAAATTTGATTCTACAGATTTTCTAGATTTGCCAGAATAATTTTTTTGAATTTTAATCATAATAAGTTTGAAGAAATATTTCACAAATATTCTTCGTGGAAAAACAGAAGCTAAAATGAAGAATTGAATTAAAATGTATTTATTATTCTTTACAATAAAAAAAATACATTTACTTGAACATTGATTTAAATTGTCAGGAAAGAAGAGGAAGGAATTTAAAAGGTAAAAAGGTATATGTGTTTAAAAATCCTAAAATCATTTTTAAGGTTGTATTTTTTTCTCTAAAATTGTCTTTCTGAAAGTTATAAGAAGCAAAGTAAAAAAAATTAATGAATTTATTCAAACAAGTGAAGACCAAGTCTTTAAAATATTTTCTTGGATTTTCAAATTCTATTTGAGTTTTGTCTCTCTTAGAATTAAAAATGTCGGGCAAAGCGAGACCAGCTTGCTAGTAAATAAATACAATTTAAAAAATAGAGGCAGCTCACTGGTAAGTGCTGCTATTTGAGCTATTTTTAGAACAGGCCAGCGGGCTACTCATCTGGTCCTTACGGGCTACCTGGTGCCCGCGGGCACCGCGTTGGTGACCCCTGCTCTATACATTGCTAATGTGGTAAATGACTATTCTAGCTGCAAATGTCTGTTTTTTGGTGCAATATCTACATAGGTGTATAGAGGCCCATTTCCAGCAACTATCACTCCAGTGTTCTAATGGTACAATGTGTTTGCTCATTGGCTCAGAAGGCTAATTGATGATTAGAAAACCCTTGTGCAATCATGTTCACACATCTGAAAACACTTTAGCTCGTTACAGAAGCTACACAACTGACCTCCCTTTGAGCAGATTGAGTTTCTGGAGCATCACATTTGTGGGGGTCAGTTAAACGCTCAAAATGGCCAGAAAAAGAGAACTTTCATCTGAAACTCGACAGTCTATTCTTGTTCTTAGAAATGAAGGCTATTCCACTAAATTGTTTGGGTGACCCCAAACCTTTGAACGGTGGTGTAGATGGAAATAACTCTGGTCTTGTGGCAGAGAGCGACCTGCCAGGGTTTTCAGCTACACTCCGCCATTCAAAACACACTTTTTTGTTCATTTCTGCACGATGTTCATGACTCAACATCAGCTGCAGTTTTTCACCCGGTATTGACCGAGCGAGCACAAGCAGGTTAATCGCTCATTCAAAATAATTGTGTCGTTAAAGGACATGGTTGTTAACTTATTACCACGTCAACTTTGCCAGCCCTACTATGGTTTTAAAGCGTTATATCGCACACTCTTAGAAACTTTTAGTACATAATGAATACCATGAATTGATTAACGTGGACCCCGACTTAAAGGCCTACTGAAAGCCACTACTAGCGACCACACAGTCTGATAGTTTATATATCAATGATGAAATCTTAACATTGCAACACATGCCAATACGGCCGGGTTAACTTATAAGGTGACATTTTAAATTTCCCGCCACACTTCCGGTTGAAAACGTCTAGATATGATGACGTATGCGCGTGACGTAAACAATTGATAGAAGTATCGGTACCCCATTGAATACAATACAAAAAGCTCTGTTTTCATTTCATAATTCCACAGTATTCTGGACATCTTTTGCAATTTGTTTAATGAACAATGGAGACTGCAAAGAAGAAAGCTGTAGGTGGGATCGGTGTATTAGCGGCTGGCTGCAGCAACACAACCAGGAGGACAGAGATGGATAGCAGACGCGTTAGCCGCCGACCTCACCTTAAAGGCCTACTGAAAGCCACTACTAGCGACCACGCAGTCTGATAGTTTATATATCAATGATGACATCTTAACATTGCAACACATGCCAATACGGCCGGGTTAACTTATGAAGTGACATTTTAAAATTCCCGCCACACTTCCGGTTGAAAACGTCTATGTATGATGACGTATGCGCGTGACGTCAATTGTTGAAACGGAAGTATTCAAGTCCAATACAAAAAAGCTCTGTTTTGATCGCAAAATTCCACAGTATTGTGGACATCTGTGTCGGTGAATCTTTTGCAATTTGTTTAATGAACAATGGAGACTGCAAAGAAGAAAGCTGTAGGTGGGATCGGTGTATTAGCGGCTGGCTGCAGCAACACAACCAGGAGGACTTTGACTTGGATAGCAGACGCGCTATCCGACGCTAGCCGCCGACCGCGTCGATGATCGTGGTGAAGTCCTTCGTCGCGCCGTCGATCGCTGGAACGCAGGTGAGCACGGGTGTTGATGAGCAGATGAGGGCTGGCTGGCGTAGGTGGATAGCTAATGTTTTTAGCATAGCTCTGTGAGGTCTTGTAGCTAAGTTAGCTTCAATGGCGTCGTTAGCAACAGCATTGTTAAGCTTCGCCAGGCTGGAAAGCATTAACCGTGTAGTTACATGTCCATGGTTTAATAGTATTGTTGATCTTCTGTCTATCCTTCCAGTCAGGGGCTTATTTCTTTTGTTTCTATCTGCAGTTAAGCCCGATGCTATCACGTTAGCTCGTAGCTAAAGTGCTTCACTGATGAGATAAAAGTCACTGTGAATAATAATAATAATAATAATAATAATAATAATACCTGGGATTTATATAGCGCTTTTCTAAGTACTCAAAGTCGCTTTACATGTTAAAAACCCATCATTCATTCACACCTGGTGGTGGTAAGCTACTTTCGTAGCCACAGCTGCCCTGGGGGAAGACTGACGGAAGCGTGGCTGCCAATTTGCGCCTACGGCCCCTCCGACCACCACCTATCATTCATTCACCGGTGGGAGTGGCACCGGGGGCAAGGGTGAAGTGTCCTGCCCAAGGACACAACGGCATGGTAAGAGGCGGGCGCTCTACCCACTACGCCATGCCGTCCATTTCGCGTTCTCGACTCTCATTTAGAGAGGATATAGTATCCGAGGTGGTTTAAAATACAAATCCGTGATCCACAATAGAAAAAGGAGAGAGTGTGGAATCCAATGAGCCAGCTTGTACCTAAGTTACGGTCAGAGCGAAAAAATTTACGTCCTGCACTGCACTCTAGTCCTTCACTCTCACATTCCTCATCCACAAATCTTTCATCCTGGCTCAAATTAATGGGGTAATCGTCGCTTTCTCGGTCCGAATCGCTCTCGCTGCTGGTGTAAACAACGGGGAAATGTGAGGAGCCTTTCAACCTGTGACGTCACGCTACTTCCGCTACAGGCAAGGCTTTTCTTTATCAACGACCAAAAGTTGCGAACTTTATCGTCTATGTTCTCTACTAAATCCTTTCAGCAAAAATATGGCAATATCGCGAAATGATCAAGTACGACACATAGAATGGATCTGCTATCCCCGTTTAAATAAGAAAAACTTCATTTCAGTAGGCCTTTAAGCAAGTTGAAAAACGTATTGGGGTGTTACCATTTAGTGGTCAATTGTACGGAATATGTACTGTACTGTGCAATCTACTAATACAATTTTCAATCAATCGGTCAATCAATGACGTAACTACGCCCGTACGTACGCTTGTTTGTTGTTAGGTTACGCGCTAGGGCTGAGTGAATATTGGCAAACACGCTACGGACCCTAACTGTGTGAATAACAACTACAACAACGCAGCTCAGGAACAAACTATTATAGAGACCGACATCATTTATATGAACATGTAGAGAATTAGGTACGCACAATAAACACACTTCACAAAAGTCAGTTCAGTGCAAAAGGTTCGACTTTGGAGTTCATATTGAAAAGGAGAAACGATAAATTGATCAAATGAAAGAAGGAAGGGGTGAAAAATCACTGTCTCTTACCGTGAAGTGGTGGGTTGGTAGCTCGCCGTCATGTCAGGAAGATGAACAAACCTTAACAGGTTCAGAAAACGCAAATTAGCAATCAAATATGGAGTTGTAAACAACATGACAAGTCCATGTCTATACATTAAGTCATTACTGCCACATGCCATACAGCAGGGGTCACCAACGCGGGCACCAGGTAGCCCGTAAGGACCAGATGAGTCGCCCGCCGGCCTGTTCTAAAAATAGCCCAAACAGCAGCACTTACCAGTGAGCTGCCTCTATTTTTTAAATTGTATTTATTTACTAGCAAGCTGGTCTCGCTTTGCCCGACATTTTTAATTCTAAAAGAGACAAAACTCAAATAGAATTTGAAAATCCAAGAAAATATTTTAAAGACTTGGTCTTCACTTGTTTAAATAAATGTATTAATTTTTTTACTTTGCTTCTTATAACTTTAAGAAAGACAATTTTAGAGAAAAAATACAACCTTAAAAATGATTTTAGGATTTTTAAACACATTACCTTTTTACCTTTTAAATTCCTTCCTCTTCTTTCCTGATAATTTAAATCAATGTTCAAGTATTTTTATTTTTTTTTATTGTAAAGAATAATAAATACATTTCAATTTAATTCTTCATTTTAGCTTCTGTTTTTTCGACGAAGAATATTTGTGAAATATTTCTTCAAACTTATTATGATTAAAATTCAAAAAAATTATTCTGTCAAATCTAGAACATCTGTAGAATCTAATTTAAATCTTATTTCAAAGTCTTTTGAATTTCTTTTAAAATTTTTGTTCTGGAAATTCTAGAAGAAATATTGATTTGTCTTTGTTAGAAATATAGCTTGGTCCAATTTGTTATATATTCTAACAAAGTGCAGATTGGATTTTAACCTATTTAAAACATTTCATCAAAATTCTAAAATTAATCTTAATCAGGAAAAATGACTAATGATGTTCCATAAATTCTTGTTTTAAGTTTTTCTCTTCTTTTTTTCGGTTGAATTTTAAAGAGTCGAAATTGAAGATAAACTATGTTTCAAAATTTAATCGTAATTTTTTCGTGTTTTCTCCTCTTTTAAACCGTTCAATTAAGTGTAAATATCATTCATTATTAATAATAACGTCAAATGTAAATTGAGCAAATTGGCTATTTCTGGCAATTTATTGAAGTGTGTATCAAACTGGTAGCCCTTCGCATTAATCACTACCCAAGAAGCAGCTCTTGCTTTCAAAAAGGTTGGTGACCATACAGCAATATCAAAACATCACAGGTAAAACCAAAAAATCTAATATTATGCAAAAGTCCAAACTAATATGATATAAACTCATTATTTATAATTTTAATGATCATGGCTTACAGTTTTTGACATTGCAAAATTTGGAGATTTTCAATTGAAAAGGCTGAAAGCCATAATCCTCAAAATGATATCAACAGAAGGCTCGAAATATCTTGAGTCGCATGTTACGAGCCAGCGTCATATGTTAGTTTCACCTTGTCAATCTGTATTAGGACGACGCTAAACATGTTACACAGAGAGCAATACTTCAATAGCTAAATTAGCATCTTAACTGGCTAGAAACAACAAAATAAATGAGATTAAATTTTAAGTTACTAATAATCACTTCTATTATGGCAAATTAAGTGCATTTCTAAGTTAATATCTTGTGTATCATTATCAGATATTGTCAAGTATTAGGACAATGCTAAACATGTTACACAGAGAGCAATACTTCAATAGCTAAATTAGCAGCTTAGCTGGCTAGAAACAACAAAATAAATGAGTGCTTAAGGAAGTGTGGATGGAAAGGGACAAGTGGTACAAAATGGACGGATGGGTGGAATAATGCTACACAGATTGTCGCTACATGTAATATGGTAGATATACTTGCAACAAGTGTGACCTCGCTAAGAGGCGCTGAGGCTTTAACACGCTGTCATTAAGACACCCAGCTGAGCCAACCTCTGTCTTCCAGTCTGCAATTGGGAAGGACTGACTCTCTTCCCAGCTCTGTATTTACTGCAAACGCACGCTGCTTCCTGGCCACACAGGGAACACCGCCCGGGGAATAAATACATCCACAACAAACGTACACACTGGAGTAGTGAGAGATAGAAGAACGGCTGTGGCGTCAGGAATCTTTCATTCTTTTTTTTTGGAAGGGTTTAGAGGCTGAGCGTGTGGCGGGAGAAGAATGTTGTTTGCATTGTGTCCGCCACATGCCATTGTACCGCCACATGCCATTGTACCGCCACATGCCATTGTACCGCCACATGCCATCGCTAGATCTCCCACACTCTGCGCCTCGGTCACATTATGGTTGTGAAGTTCTCCGCAGCTTAATCCCACATTTGACCCGCGCGCTGAAAGGCCGGCCATGGTTTTGCTCCAGAAGCTATTTATGTGGATGCATGACCCCGCTGACCCAAACATGGACTCTTCTGGTCCAGCTTGTCTTGTAGCTGTACTCGCACGTTTCAGAGAAAAGAAAACATGTTCTATCACACCGTGAAACGTTTCATTAAAAAGGTACGAGAACCGAATCGTACGTTTATAAATACCGACCAAATTCTGAATCCAGAGTAGGGATGATACTCGAAACCGGTTTTCCCGGACTCGAATCCCTTTTTGAGAACCGGTACCCGTTATCGAGACCACTATAGTAAAGGAAAAGAGTTGATTCTTTATTCGAATCCCGTCCCGACCAGAAATGCTCCGTGGGACATCACAAGAAATGGCGTCACGTAGCTCAGTCATTAGGCGCAGATAGCGAAAGCAGGAAAACAATGGACGGGAAAAAGCGCTCCAAGGTGTAATAAAGTTCAAAACAAAAGCTATAATCCATCGAATAACTTTACTGAGAGATTTGAGCAGGGTAAAACACATGACCAACACTTTTACCACCAACCGGAAACATAGCAACCAGGCTAGCACCGCACCTCCTTTACGGCAGCTGTCGCAACGTTCTTAAAACAACCGCGGCACATACATATATATACAACACTGCAGCACATACATATATATACAACACTGCAGCACATACATATATATACAACATATCTCCCTTTTTGAACTTTTGTTTTTCTTTCCTTGTAAACGTTACAAAATCACACTGTAGATGTGTTGTCGGTCTAATTATAAATAATGCAGACGAGGCGTGTTGGCTGAGTTCTTGACGTTTACTTTCACAGCGTGGCAACATGCAACACTTTTCGGGGCTACCGCGCATGCTCGTAACTCCCGTTGCATGCTGGGTAGTGTAGTTGTTATATTCTCTAGCTCATAACATTTTTTCCCCCTATAAAGAAATAATGTTAACTCAATAAAGTGTATTTCTTTTTTTTAGCTTTAACTTTTCATTTTTTAGCATTGTAACCACATTTGCAAACAATTTTTCTCTTCATAGAATTTTCTTTCAATAAAGAAATAAAGTGCAAAAATGTCAAAGCATCATAACAAACAGTTATGTTCCAATAGCAGCAGAAGTGCACTTTTTGGAGAGCTGTATTATTTTCAGTTTTGTGCCCAAGGGACTGATTTTATTTAACACTATATTATTATTTATACACCTTTAGTGATCACAGAGACAGCTTGTTTTTGTGTTACTGTATATATTTGTTTCTCTGAAAAATCCCACTTAATATACTTTGGGTAACAACAGTCAATATTTATTTATTTTATTTTATTAGGTGGGTAACAGTCAATATTTATTTATTTATTAGATTTTATTTTTTTATTATATAATAAAAGTGAGCTTTTGTTAAACCAAATATTGTGGTTTTTTTTTCCATATACAACAACCTATCTGGACTCGATAAGAGAATCGATAAGGAATCGGTTCGATAAGAGGATTCGATAATAGGCTCGAACTCCATAATTCCTTATCAAACATCATCCCTAATCCAGAGTACCGATCCACGTAAAGTCAGAGGTGAATTTGAGACCTGGGTTTTGCTTCATCTGACCATAGAACTTTCCTTCAGAATGGTAAATAGTCTGGGCTTCCATGCTTAGGCTCGGATAAGCGGAAGAAAATGGATGGATGGATGTTCATGCAACCGATTAGCATTAGCGGTTTACAAACACCTCCAAAATGTGGTAATTAAACAGCTAATGTGTAAAAAGTACAATACTTAAATGTACTTAGTAAGACCAGCTATGGATTACCAGGTACTGGGGATTGGTACCATATCAGTGGAAATGCAAAAGGCACCATTCTCTAATCATAGGAGGTGCCAGACTGGGATGTGATGTTTTGTTTGGATGGGTTTTAAACAGTGTTGTTTTTGTCAACGATGACGACGACGAAATCATTTCGTTGACGCCACTTTTTTTTAGGTTTTGTTACGCTAACGTCAATTCATGATGTGTGTGTTACTTTAGCAGCATGTTTAGCCATGTTTACATTCAGTGATGGTGTGGTTATCTCTTTGTGAGTACGTTCTGTCAGCACGTAACTTGATACGTTAAACAGGTGGAGTTACTGTTATACGTAGAGTCTGCTAGCTTTAGCCTAAAAGCCTCTAAGTCATACAGGGCCGGCCCGTGGCATAGGCCGTATAGGCAAATGCTAAGGGTGCCGTCCATCAGGGGGCGCCACGCCAGTGCCACAAATGTTGGAGGAAAAAAAATTAAAAAAAATTAAAAAGTTGGTACTATTATTTCTAAATACATAAAATAATCCCACGTTAATTAAAATGCAAAGTAAAGCCTATATATAGAAATATTATTTGTTACAACATTACGCCCCCCTCCCCCGGCACGGTGCGCCCCCTCCCTTCCCGTATCATGACTCTTTTTGGATGTCACCACGTAAAAAAAATCAACACAAGATGTCAAAACGGCCAAAACTGTCAGGTGCCCAGGGGAGAAAAGAAGAGGAGAAACGAGAAAAAGACAGAGGTAGCAGGTAGGTAACGTTAGCCTACATGAAATTATTTGTCTGTTACAGAATGTGATAGTAACCTGTATTTTTAGTATTAAGCTAATGTTACATGATTCGGCAATTGCTAATCAATAAATAGCTAGTTCTGTTTTAACGTCGGGTTAATATTGTGGAGGGGGCTAAATTGTAATGGAAAATAATAATGTAACGTTAGGTAATTACAGTACTCCCTGGTGTACAGTCATTTGTAAGTCATTCTAGTTAATGCAATATTAAAAAGCACAAATAGAGAACTCTGTAGGATCCCCTTTTTTTGTAATATAGTTGTTAAAGTCATACTGGTTTGATATCTTGTTTTGTGCAGTGCCTTATTTATATTGTATTTTTAATTTATTTCATGCAACTTGTTGACACGTTTTATTTTGTGTTTATGTATGTAAAAAATATTGTATTTCATATATTCATTTTTTATTTTTTTGTATTCATTTATTTATCCATATTTTCATCTTGTTAACTATTCAGATTGTTAATTTGCTTTCTTTAAGTTAAAAAAAAGGTCAAAGACAAAGCTATTCGGTTTCTTGTGAGTATATACACTTCACTGCCGATGTGGGGGGTGGGGGGGGGGGCACCTAAAATCTTGCCTAGGGCGCCAGATTGGTTAGGGCCGGGCCTGAATTCATATTAAACACTGTTGTTGTTGTTTTTATTTATTGAATTTACGAGTGTTTACAGTATTTACAGGGTGGTCTATTTTGTTCCAAAAACTTACGAACATGTTTGTTTCATACTTTCAAGTATGTACAGTATAAGTCTCTGGTATAACTTACGACCTACCGCACTGTACCTCAGGAATGAATTGATTATTTTATTACATGGTTTGCACAAATGAAAGAGAGTGGGGTTGTATGATATCTGTTGTACCGTAATTTCCGGACTATAAGCCGCACCTGAGTATAAGCCGCACCAGCTAAATTTAGGGGAAAATACAGATTGCTCCATATATAAGCCAAAATGTGGTAATTAAACAGCTAATGTGTAAAAAGTACAATACTTAAATGTACTTAGTAAGACCAGCTATGGATTACCAGGTACCGGGGATTGGTACCATATCAGTGGAAATGTAAAAGGCACCATTCTCTAATTATAGGAGGTGCCAGACTGGGATGTGATGTTTTGTTTGGATGGGTTTTAAAATGAAAAGTGGCTTTCAAAGGACACTATGAGATCTGTAATTGTAATCTAGCCTCGACGGAGTACACACCCGTGCTAACTACACAAGGCTCCGTGCTAACTTCCCTACTGACGTTGGAGTTTCCAGAGCACTTTTTTTAACCCACTTTCTGCACGTATTTCATCAGGTGGAGGCCTCGTTTAATTTGATTAGCTTAGCGGCGCACTGTCATGGTATGGTACGCTCTCAAAGTGCAGTGGATGGATTGGAAACAGCCGAGCAGCACTTTGTGGTTAGCGCTCACATTTCTCAGCCGCTTCGCCAACGGAAATTCAACATTAGTTGAAATTTATTGAGCTTTTTCGTCATTTTTGCAGCGCGGCCCGAAGCCTTTTAAATCAGTTAATAGGATTTATTTGGAAAGACAAAACATATTTGTCATCTCGACAGCATTGAAAAGTACCAACGTAGTATTATACAAACCCCGTTTCCATATGAGTTGGGAAATTGTGTTAGATGTAAATATAAACGGAATACAATGATTTCCACATCCTTTCAAGCCATATTCAGTTGAATGCACTACAAAGACAACATATTTCATGTTCAAACTCATAAACGTAATATTTTTTTTGAAAATAAAACGTCCACAGTTTCCAAAAACAATGTGAAATGTGGACTCGTCAGACCACAGAACACTTTTCCACTTTGCATCAGTCCATCTTAGATGAGCTCAGGCCCGGCGAAGCCGACGGCGTTTCCGGGTGTTGTTGATAAACGGTTTTCGCCTTGCATAGGAGAGTTTTAACTTGCACGTACAGATGTAGCGACCAACTGTAGTTACTGACAGTGGGTTTCTGAAGTGTTCCATGTGGTGATATCCTTTACACACTGATGTGGCTTTTCGATGCAGTACCGCCTGAGGGATGGAAGGTCACGGGCTTAGCTGCTTACGTGCAGTGATTTCTCCACATTCTCTGAACCCTTTGATGATATTACGGAGCGTAGATGGTGAAATCCCTCAATTCCTTGCAATAGCCGCTTGAGAAAGGTTGTTCTTAAACTGTTCAACAATTTGCTCAGGCATTTGTTGACAAAGTGGTGACCCTCGCCCCGTCCTTGTTTGTGAATGACTGAGCATTTCATGGAATCTACTTTTATACCCAATCATGGCACCCACCTGTTCCCAATTAGCCTGCTCACCTGTGGGATCTTCCAAATAAGTGTTTGATGCGCATTCCTCAACTTTATCAGTATTTATTGCCACCTTTCCCAACTTCTTTGTCACGAGTTGCTGCCATCAAATTCTAAAGTTGATGATTATTTGCTATGTTTATGAGTTTGAACATCAAATATGTTGTCTTTGTAGCATATTCTACTGAATATGGCTTGAAAAGGATTTGCAAATCAACCGGTTTTCCCGGTTGTTCGATAAGAAAAGAACCGAGTCCTCGGACTCGAATCCCTTTTTGAGAACCGGTACCCGTTATCGAGTCCACTATAGTAAAGAAAAAGAGTTGGTTCTTCATTCGAATCCCTGGGAACGAATCCCTTCCCACAGGAAATGCCCTGTGACACAATGTTATGCCCATTTGATTGTAGACTCTTACTGACACATTGTGGCGATATGAAAATACTACGCGTCATTAGTTTGGGCACTTCCGGGTTGGCGAGTCAGTCCAGTTCATGAGACAATTGAGATGTAGACAAGTTGTGTTAGCTCTTACAAGCCTTGGAAAAGATAAGTCTGTAAGTAAACTGTTTAACTTGTTTATGTAACGCAATATTAAGGTGGAAAGTGTTTCAATTTGATAGTAAGATGTTTATTGAAATACGATTTTTGTGCACTGTTTCAATGGATGTTTTGAGGACTTAAAATGGCTGCCAGTCGTGAATTAATTTATTATTTTCAAAATAGTTTCAACACTCAGAAGTATTTGTTTGATGCTAGTACTGTATATGTGTGTGAAGCTAATATTTACATATTATGTATTACATTTCAGTATGTTAATTGAATCACATAGCTTATACATTTGTCATTGTGTGTATTTCTGTTTTAAAAAAATAAAAAATAACAGTCCAGTGCAAGACAAAAGTAAAGATAGGAAAAGACAAAGCAAGATCAACAACAAGAAAGAACCTAAATGGATTCATCTGCTTTGGAACTTTATTAGACGTTAGCTGTCTGCCTGTGTGTTTAGTTAGTATGTTCCAATAGCAGCAGAAGTGCACTTTTTGGAGAGCTGTATTATTTTCAGTTTTGTGCCCAAGGGACTGATTTTATTTAACACTATATTATTATTTATACACCTATAGTGATCACAGAGACAGGTTGTTTTTGTGTTACTGTATATATTTGTTTTTCTGAAAAATCCCACTTAATATACTTTGGGTAACAACAGTCAATTTTTTTTTTTTTTTTTTTTTTTTTTAGGGGGGTAACAGTCAATATTTATTTATTTATTTTATTAAAATTTTTTCTTATAAAACAAAAGTGAGCTTTTGTTAAACCAAATACTGTGGTTTTTTTCCATATACAACAACCTATCTGGAATCGATAAGGAATCGGTTCGATAAGAGGATTCGATAATGTGCTCGAACTCGATAATTTCTTATCAAACATCATCCCTACCCCTGATCCAGTGGGTCGGAAGTGGTATCTTTAGGAAGGAGATTTTTTCCCCGTCATGAGAACCTGGAGCTTCAAAACTGACCGTTTGAGCACCTCTTCTCTCAAAAGTGAGATGACATGATCTGACCCCGCTAAAAATCACGTTTTCAGTTCAAACATTCAACTACGGTTTGCATTCAAACTCTTGAGCATTGTTCAAAGGGTGCAGCTCTTAAATGGCGTGCAAAACCCAGAAGGAGGGCAAAGATAAATGGTGTATTGATATTACTTGACAAATGTATGCTTCCAGACGGGGACAACCCTCAGAGGAGCCAGAGCGTCCCCGGGGAGCTGACCAAGCCCATGTACCAGAGTGTCATCAAGAAGGAGGGCTCGGCCATGATGGGCATGGCCATGGGCATGACCATGGGAGCCGGCCTGCGCTCGGCCACCGACGCCGCCTCGCTGGCCGACGACTACGTGTCCCCGCCCAAGTACAAGAGCAGCCTGTTGCACCGCTATCTCAACGACTCGCTGCGCCACGTCATGGTGGCCAACGCCGTCATGGACGCTCGCAAGCGGAACCACTCGGGCTCCTTCAGCTCCAACGAGTACGACGACGAGCTGCTCTCGCCGACCTCCTCCGAGGCAGAGGCCAACTTTGTTTATCGCGCTGGTAAGGAGCCACGTTTTCTCGCATGTTTAACTCCATGTCCCTTCCGTCTGCACACGCTGTTTGACTCCTTGCAGCTGCTCGGTTGTTCCCCCGCCTGTTAATCACACTCACATCCCATCTCAACTTCTTTTATTTGATACGGCGCTTGTGTGGAGGAATGCGGTCTTCATAATGCAGTTATGAGTCCCAGCAGCTCCCACACACACACGCATTGGAAACCACACAGTAGACAAGGAACTCCCCCCCAGCCAGCTCCTCTACCAAGCCAGACACAACACGGCTGAGTGGAACATCCCAACACTACCGTTTGGCCTCTTTTTCACATGTCCTGTACCCTTTACAAGTCATTAGTGAGCAATATCCCAATTTTGCTCGACGGTAGATTGACCTACAAGTTATTGCCATTATTTTTTTGCAGACCAAATAAACCCCTGATGTAATGACAATAAATAATCATGGAAGTTTACCATTTCAAATGCAATTAAAGCTGCAAGCAGCGTTGGTCGGGTCCGCATTTTGGCAGGTGCTAGTCCTAATTAGATCGCAATTTCCGCCAGTCCTGATGAGTGTAAAAAGTTTGGTGAGTTTTGAAGTATTTTAAGGGGGTCAAATTACAGCGCAGAGGCAAAAATGTGTGTTTTTATGAAACTTTTGTTTTGAAGGGGTGATTGCCAACTTACTGTTGATTTTTGCTGAAGGATGTCAGTGTATGAAATGTAGCTCTAAGTGAGACCTACATAGAGGTTTTTGTTTCGTGTCCCTACGATATTCGTACTGGGAGTTAGAGGAAGTTGTGTCTGTGTTTTTTTCCTAGGTGCTGCGGCACAGTGGTTCTTTTCTTTGAAGGCTTGTAAAATCAAAACCGTAGCACTCATTAAAACGCTTTCGCCAACTTTTAATCAGAAGGGTTCAATCTCTCTCCTGTAGTAGTTTGAAGCCAAAACGACAAACGCGCTCAGAGGAGATAATGTTTGATGTTTGGTGACCACTTTTTAAAAAAAAATTGTTTTGAAGTGGGGATATCAAACTTCCTGTTGATTTTTGCTGAAGGATTTCAATCTATGAAATGTAGGTCTAAGTGAAACCTACGTAGAGGTTTTTGTTTCATGTCTCTAAAACGTTCCTACCGGAAGTTACAAGCAGTTCTGTCTGTGTTTTCCTCTGAGAAGCAGTTTTGTCTCTGTTTTATTCAAAAATTGCGCTATAGCGCAATTTTTAGTTTTGTTTTCGTTTTTTTTTAGATCACAATTTCCACCAGTCCCAATGTGTGTAAAAATTTTGAAGTATTTTAAGAGGGTCAAATTATAGCTCAAAGAGGCAAAAATGAGTGTTTTTAGTCATTTTTTGTGTTGAAGGGGAAATTGCCAACTTCCTGTTGGTTTTTGCCCGAGGATGTGAAATTATGAATTGTAGGTCTAAGTGAGACCTTCATACAGGTTTTTGTTTCATGTCTCTACGACCTTCCTAGTGGGAGTTACAGGCAGTTTCTTTTTGTTTTTTTCCTAGGGGGCGCTAGAGCGCAATTTTGATTTTTGGGGTTTAGTTTTTTTTAACTAAAGTGTGCTGTCCCAGTTTTTCCGTGTGTGTATAAAATTTGGTGAGTTTTGAAGCATGTTATGGGGGGCAAAGTAGTGCGCAAAAGGTTCCTTTGTACCTGTATAAAGGACTCCCTGTGAGAGTCCTTTATACAGCGTACATGCGAACCCTAATTAAAGCTGCAAGCAGCGATGGATGGGACCGACTTTGACGGCACATAAAATCCAAACCGGAGCAGTAATTAAAACTCTTTCGTCAACTTTTAATCGGAAGGGTTCAATCTCTCTCCTGTGCTAGTTTGAAGCCAACACGACAAACGCGCTCAGAGGAGATAATGTTTGAAAAAAGGAGAACCGGTTTTTACAAAACTTTTATTTTGAAGGGGTAATTGCAAACTTCCTGTTGAGTTTTGCTGGGGGTTGTCAATACATGAAATGTAGGTCTAAGTGAGACCTACATAGAGGTTTTTGTTTCATGTCTCTACGACATTCCTACTGGAAGTTACAGGCAGTTTTGTCTGAGTTTTCTTCCTAGGAGCAGTTGTGTCTGTGTTTTTTTCCTAGGGGGCGCTAGAGCGCAATTTTGAGTTTTGGGGTTGGGTTTTTTATTAGGTCGCAATTTTCGCCAGTCCTGATGTGCGTGTCCAGTTTGGTGAGTTTTGAAGCATGTTAAGGGGGTCAAATTACAGCTCAAAGAGGCAAAAATGACTATTTTTACTAAAATGATGTATTGAAGGGGAAATTGCAAACTTCCTGTTGATTTTTGCTGAAAGATGTCATTGTATGAAATCTAGGTGTAAGTAAGACCTACATAGAGGTTTTTGTTTCATGTCTCTACGGCATTCCTATTGGAAGTTACAGGCAGTTTTGTCTGTGTTTTTTCCCTAAGGGGCGCAATTTTGAGTTTTGGTTTTTTATTAGATCGCAATTTTCGCCAGTCCTGATGTGTGTGTCAAATATGGTGAGTTTTGAAGCATGTTAAGGGGGTCAAATTACAGCTCAAAGAGGCGGCGGAATAATAATAAAACGTTACAATAACAATAGGGTCCTCTGTCCCAAACATTGCGGTCCCTAATTACCGTATTGTTCCGACTATAGAGGCGCACTTAAAAATCCTTTAGTTTTCTCGAAACTCGACAGTGCGCCTAATGTACGGAATAATTTTGGTTGCGCGTACCGACCTCGAAGCTGTTTTATTTGGTACATGGTGAAAAAATAAGTGTGACCAGTAGATGGCAGTCACACATAAGAGATATGTGTAGACTGCCATATGACCCAAGTAAACAGCCAAAATTGTTACACACGGCGCTCAAAAATCTCTCAAAATGTTTAAGTAGGACTTTGGTAAGCTATGAAGCCGCCCCGCTTGATGGATTGTACTGTGCTTCAACATAGGAGTATTATTCATCATCATCATCGAACGAGTAGGGGTGTATCCCTTTATGGAGGATGCCTGTGCGTGACTTTGTTTAACGTGGGGAGACTGGTGCACAGACGGTCACCACACCATCCTTGACAGAAATCGGGCCAGGGTCCAGTGGCATGGAGTCCAAGATTACTGGGAACCCTTTTCTGCTGCAGCTTCTTCCGCCATCGCAGCTGTTGTAATAGTTCTTACATTTACCGTCTTCCGCCTGCTCCGCCGTTGAGGTCTTCACCGTATCCCTGGCTCGGGGGCAGTCAGGTACTAGGCCTTTGCCAAGGGCCACCTGGGGTAACAGTAGTAAAGGGGTTAACCTCCGAGTGCCCCAAGACCCCATAGAGGAGCCTCCACTGCCGGATGCACTTTAACGTCATGCCCAGGATATAGGAGTATTATTATGGTGTGTGTATAAGGTAAGACATTATCTGGCGTTTTGTTTCGCAATATTATTCAAAAGCAACTTTTCTTACCTTCTGGTACCTGCTGATCTGTATTTGGGATCTGCATAAGTCCTGAAATCTAGCGCGCGTCCGCCCTTTGTAGTCCGTGCCGACGCCGTAGTCGATAAGCTTCTTCTTTTTCTCTATCTTCTTGTTATGTGACATTCATCCTCCACTGTTGCCATTTCTAATATAAAGTAGTGTAAAGTTCTTACTTATATCGGTCAGTAAACTCGCCATGAAAGCGCTAAAACATACCGGTGTGGTGAGTTTACATTATTCACCCAAGGAACTTTAGTTGGTAGAGAGTTCCGGTCGGACGGTTTTTCACGGGACACATTTCCGGGCTGCTCCGTTGTTAATGTCATTAAAACAGTTAGCGCCATGTTGAAGCACAGTACAATCCATCAAGTGGTGTGGCTTCATAGCTTACCAAAGTCCTACTGAAACATTTTGATAGATTTTTGAGCGCCGTGTGTAATGTTCTGTATTTTCAATGGAACGTATAAAATGTTGGTGTTGTTTACTTGAGTCATATTGCAGTCTACACACATCTCTTATGTGTGGCTGCCATATACCAGTCACACTTATCAATTAGCCATGTACCAAATAAAATAGCTTCGAGGTCGGTAAGCACAACCAAAATGATTCCGTACATTAGGTCAGTGTTTTTCAACCACTGTGCCGCGGCACACTAGTGTGCCGTGAGATACAGTTTGATGTGCCGTAACCATGTAATACTCTTTCATATCAGTAGGTGGCAGCCGGTAGCTAATTGCTTTGTAGATGTCGGAAACAGCGTGAGGCAGTGTGCAGGTAAAAAGGTGTCTAATGCTTAAACCAAAAATAAACAAAAGGTGAGTGCCCCTAAGAAAAGGCATTGAAGCTTAGGGAAGGCTGTGCAGAGCGAAACTAAAACTGAACTGGCTACAAAGTAAACAAAAACAGAATGCTGGACGACAGCAAAGACTTACTGTGGAGCAAAGACGGCGTCCACAAAGTACATCCGAACATGACATGACAATCAACAATGTCCCCACAGAGAAGGATAAAAACATACTAAAATATTCTTGACTGCTAAAACAAAGTAGATGCGGGAAATATCGCTCAAAGGAAGACATGAAACTGCTACAGGAAAATACCAAAAAAAGAGAAAAAGCCACCAAAATAAGAGTGCAAGGCAAGAACTAAAACACTACACACAGGAAAACAGCAATAAACTCCAAATAAGTCAGGTGTGACAGGTGGTGACAGTACACCTACTTTGAGACAAGAGCTATAGTGATGCATGCTTGGTTATGCTTTAAATTCATATCCAACACTTGCGACAACGACTTTTTACTGTCAGCTGAGTTTCGTTTTTTAATGATTTCTCCTGGTGGTGTGCCTCCGCAATTTTTCAACGCAAAAAACGGTAGCACGTATCAAAAATCCGTACAGACAGCTTAATCAGAAGGGTTCAATCTCTCGCCTGTAGCAGTTTGAAGCCGAAACGACAAACGCGCACAGAGGAGATAACGTTTGATGTTTGGTGACCGGTTGTAACAAAAATGTTGTTTTGAAGGAGGAATAGCAAACTTCCTGTTGATTTTTGCTGAAGGATGTCAATCTATGAAATGTAGGTCTAGGCAAGACCTAAATAGAGGTATTTGTTTCATGTCTCTAAGACGTTCCTACCGGAAGTTACAAGCAGTTTTGTCTGTGTTTTCCTCTGAGGAGCAGTTTTTTCTCTGTTTTTTTCAAAAATTATGTAGAGCACAATTTTGAGTTTTGGGGTTCGGTTTTTTTTTTAGATCGCAATTTTTCAACGCAAAAAATGTGCCTTGGCTCAAAAAAGGTCGAAAAACACTGCATTAGGTTATAAGGCGCACTGTCGAGTTTTGAGAAAATGAAATGGTTTTTCGTGCGCCTTATAGTCCGAAAAATACGGGAGTTGCCTTACACTTTCAGTTCGTAAGAGACCCAGAACATTCTTCAAGACACAACCTTTCTCCTGGCACATTCTTTTGTACAATTCCTGCCTGCGGATCAATGGGGACCGGTCAAAGCCGAAGTGGCGTGCCTGGCAACCGGGGGGGCGGGGGGCTTGCGGGGGTCTATCAGTGAACGCCGCGTTATCTGTGACTACAGAGGGCAGTCAGACGTGGCAGGAGATGGAGGGTGTAGATTTACCCCAATGGAAAACTAAACTTCTGCTGGCTTGAAATACCTCACACACACGCCTACCATTCACAAGCCACACACACACAAGGTCCAGTACAAACACACACCTACAGTCCAAAGCCTTTGGGGAATTTCATTGAAGGCAAGGAACAGTAGAATTCCATCACACATGCCAGGGGCTCCGTCCAAATGAGCCTTTAATGGCATATTAAATGGCAGGAATCTGGTGTTTTTCTTCTTGCTCCGTGCTAGATTCCGCCTCGTCCGGTATCGTATAGATCATTATTCCCTAAATAAGTCCCGACGTACCTGCCAGAGGAGACTGATTGATCTTGGTCAGACGTATTACACAAGTCTGACACGAGGATACGTGGCCAGAAGTTCTCTCTTACAGCCTGATGGTGAATGGAGTGCAAGCGAGCCACTGATGTGGAAAAGTCCAGAATGTTGGCGGTCGCTATTATCAGCAATAATAACCACCATGTCGCGGTCAACTTCCTATGTAGGACGCGGCGTGTCGACTTCAAAGGAAGAACGGAAGACCTGTCGTCATTGGAAGGAGATAAAGAAGTCCTCAGACCTGTGAGTGCTGGAAGTGTAGATATAGTTCTCGCTTGATTGACCATTGTGATTACGCAGAAGCCAAAAACGTCTTTCTCATGAACGTACTCGAGTAATTCTGGTCACCACAATGTGGAGTCCTTCGGGGACGGTGGGAAGAACTGAAGGGTGGCAAGAGTTCTAACCGTCACTCTTGCGGAGATGTGTTTGTTTATAGGCAGCTCATACCGACCTGATGCTTTCTCAATCCTCAAACAATCGGGTCACGGCATTCCCAGATGCCTGCGGGGGGAAAACTGAAGTGTTTCCAAGGTAATCAAAAAGGTTAACCAACGAACGAGATTTCTCTACAGAATTTCCTCTCTGGTCAACAAAAGCACCTTGAGGATTCTGGCGGGAACTCTCGTTCAACCCTTTTTCGATTATGCATGCACCTCCTGGTACCCTAGCACCTCCAAAACCCTCAAATCTAAACTCCAAACATCTCAGAACAAGCTAGTCAGGTTACTTCTAGACCTCCACCCCAGATCCCACCTCACCCCTACCCACTTCTCTAAAGTGGGCTGGCTTAAGGTGGAGGACAGAGTTAAACAACTTGCACTGAGCCTAGTCTATAAAATCCGCTACACCTCCCTGATACCGAAGTACATGTCAAACTACTTCCTTAACGTAAATGACCGCCATAACCACAACACCAGGGGGAGCTCCACTAACCACGTTAAACCCAGATTCCGAACTAACAAAGGTCTTAACTCATTCTCTTTCTATGCCACATCAATGTGGAATGCGCTCCCAACAGGTATAAAAGAAAGGGCATCTCTATCCTCCTTCAAAACCGCAATAAAAGTTCACCTCCAGGCAGTTACAACCCTAAACTAACACCCTCCCCGGATTGCTAATAATCAAATGTAAACAATCAAATGCAGATACTTTTTCTCTTTCTTATGCCTTCTGATCTCTCTCTCTCTCTCTCTCTCTCTCTCTCTCTCTCTCTCTCTCTCTATGTCCACTACTTGATGTCCAAATCCCCCCCCCCCCTCCACACCCCTGATTGTAAATAATGTAAATAATTCAATGTGATTATCTTGTGTGATGACTGTATTATGATGATAGTATACAGTATATGATAGTATATATCTGTATCATGAATCAATTTAAGTGGACCCCGACTTAAACAAGTTGAAAAACTTATTGGGGTGTTACCATTTAGTGGTCAATTGTACGGAATATGTACTTCACTGTGCAACCTACTAATAAAAGTCTCAATCAATCAATCAATCCAGTGTAGGCAGCGAGCTACTGTATGTGTACAACACCCGGTGCACTTTGACTGGGAGGAACACAAACGAGGTCCACCACTGTAAAACGAGGCTTCGTTGGACTGAACTGATGATGCTTACACTTGGAGCCCACGCGGTTCGAACATAACGTTCCAGTCGAAAGTCAACAAAAAACAAGCCTTGAAATGTGTTGCATTAGTGGTATGCTATAGTTGATATGGTGAAAGTCACAGCGCGCTGAAAACAAACCGTTTGACCAAACAACCTCACAGTCGGGCTGCAGATATAGATCATTTTAGTCATCGTGTAATCCAGAGGTAGCCAAACTACAGGAAGGAGTTGAACTTTCACATACTCTTAATAACCAATTATGATATATATTAATTGTATATATATATATGAATAATTATACACACACACACACACACACACACACACACACACACACACACACACACACACACACACACACACACACACACACACATGTATATATATACTTGTATGCATAGACACATACACATGTATATACATATATCTATACATTAGAGATGTCCGATAATATCGGTCTGCCGATATTATCGGCCGATAAATGCGTTAAAATGTAATATCGGAAATTATCGGTATCGTTTTTTTTATTATCAGTATCGTTTTTTTTTGGTTTTTTTTTATTAAATCCACATAAAAAACACAAGATACACTTACAATTAGTGCACCAACCCAAAAAACCTCCCTCCCCCATTTACACTCATTCACACAAAAGGGTTGTTTCTTTCTGTTATTAATATTCTGCTTCCTACATTATATATCAATATATATCAATACAGTCTGCAAGGGATACAGTCCGTAAGCACACATGATTGTGCGTGCTGATGCTCCACTAATAGTACTAACCTTTAACAGTTAATTTTACAAATTTTCATTAATTACTAGTTTCTATGTAACTGTTTTTATATTGTTTTACTTTCTTTTTTATTCAAGAAAATGTTTTTAATTTATTTATCTTATTTTATTTGATTCATTTTTTTAAAAAGTACCTTATCTTCACCATACCTGGTTGTCCAAATTAGGCATAATAATGTGTTAATTCCACGACTGTATATATCGGTTGATATCGGTATCGGTTGATATCGGTATCGGTAATTAAAGAGTTGGACAATATCGGCATATCGGATATCGGCAAAAAGCCATTATCGGACATCCCTACTATACATACATAAAAAATATACACATATATACATATACATACATAAAAAATATACACATATTTACATATACATACATACACATGTATATACATATACATACATACACATGTATTTACATATCCACATTTATATATATATATATATATATATATATATATATATATATATATATATATATATATATATATATATATATATATATATATATATATATATATATATATATATATATATATATATATATATATATACACACATACGTATATACATATACACACACATATATATACACATTTAAGTATAAATATACACACAGACACACACACATGTATATATACACATTTATACATAGACACTTACTGTATACACATACACATGTATATACATACACATATATACATATACACATATCTATACATACATATACACATATATACATATACATAAGTACACATGTATATACATAATATACATATCCACATTCATATTTATATACATCAATCAATCAATGTTTATTTATATAGCCCTAAATCACAAGTGTCTCAAAGGGCTGCACAAGCCACAACGACATCCTCGGTTCAGAGCCCACATATACATATACACATATATATATACAAACATATACACATTTAAGTATAAATACACACACACACACAGACAGTTACTTTCCATATTTTTTAAGCCCACTACGGCCCCCAAGTCAAAAGGTTTGTACACCCCTTATGTCTATTTTTTAAATGTTGCAGCTACACAGGTCAATCACCATGAAGTGAGCAGCCTTGCGGAAACTATGTCCACATATTTAAAAGTTCTAGGCACTACACGTGGTCCAGATTTGATACATTTTAATAGTTAAACTCAAAACAATTTATCAAAGAAACAAAATACAAATCAAAGTTTTTTTCTCATCGAATAATCGGTTTTATTGCTGCAGCCTTATCTCATTGCAGTGTTTCCCACACATTTATTTGTGGCGGCCCGCCGCGAAAGAATTACGTCCGCCACAAATAGATTTTTTTTTTTTTTTTGGTCCTGTCCAGCTTCTCAGGCAAATCATATAGTTGATGTAGATGCCCATATAGGCTGTTCAGATTTACTTTACAAAAGAGAAGTGTAGGATACTTCTCTTGTTGCCTTATTTGTATTTGACCACTACTGTTTTCTGTTTATTTGTTACTGACTGTGGCAGGACACCTCTGCCTCTGTTTCACTTTATGTTGCTGGTAAATAATATGCTTGTAGTAGTAGGCTAAAGTTAAATTATTTAGTATGCACTAATTAAAGGGGCAGAGCTTTAAGAGACATTTTAGCTTTTATATTTTACAAGATATACTTTTTGTAAGAACCACAATTAATAAATATATTTCAGTGAATAACTTATTGTTCAAATCTGTATATAAATATGTACATAAAGTGTTGTAATTATATTGTAAAATGGATGGATGGATGGATGGGCGTTTAAAACAAAACTGTTATTATTAATTAGTAAGTATAAATTTTTTGAGCCTTTTTAGAGAAAATCATATCATTGTAGTAAATTATGCAAATTACTCGCCGGGAGGTTGTCGGGAGAGGCGCTGAATACCGGGATTCTCCCGCTAAAAACGGGAGCGTTGGCAAGTATGATTTTAGGTAACACTGCATTGAGTGCTTTGATATTTTCATACAGTTTTCCATGTAGAACAGGGGTCACCAACGCGGTGCCCGCGGGCACCAGGTAGCCCGTAAGGACCAGATGAGTAGCCCGCCGGCCTGTTCTAAAAATAGCTCAAATAGCAGCACTTACCAGTGAGCTGCCTCTATTTTTTCAATTGTATTTATTTACTAGCAAGCTGGTCTCGCTTTGCCTGACATTTTTAATTCTAAGAGAGACAAAACTCAAATAGAATTTGAAAATCCAAGAAAATATTTTAAAGTCTTTACTTGTTTGAATAAATTCATTATTTTTTTTTACTTTGCTTCTTATAACTTTCAGAAAGACAATTTTAGAGAAAAAAATACAACCTTAAAAATGATTTTAGGATTTTTAAACACATATACCTTTTTACCTTTTAAATTCCTTCCTCTTCTTTCCTGACAATTTAAATCAATGTTCAAGTAAATTTATTTTTTTTTATTGTAAAGAATAATAAATACATTTTAATTCAATTCTTCATTTTAGCTCCTGTTTTTTCGACGAAGAATATTTGTGAAATATTTCTTCAAACTTATTATGATTAAAATTCAAAAAAATTATTCTGGCAAATCTAGAAAATCTGTAGAATCAAATTTAAATCTTATTTAAAAGTCTTTTGAATTTCTTTTAAAATTTTTGTTCTGGAAAATCTAGAAGAAATAATGATTTGTCTTTGTTAGAAATATAGCTTGGTCCAATTTGTTATATATTCTAACAAAGTGCAGATTGGATTTTAACCTATTCAATCTAAAATTGTCTTAATCAGGAAAAATTACTAATGATGTTCCATAAATTCTTTTTTTTAAGTTTTTCTCTTCTTTTTTTCGGTTGAATTTTGAATTTTAAAGAGTCGAAATTGAAGATAAACTATGTTTCAAAATTTGATTGTCATTTTGTTCGTGTTTTCTCCTCTTTTAAACCCTTCAATTAAGTGTAAATATCATTAATTATTAATAATAACAGAGTTAAAGGTAAATTGAGCAAATTGGCTATTTCTGGCAATTTATTGAAGTGTGTATCAAACTGGTAGCCCTTCGCATTAATCACTACCCAAGAAGTAGCTCTTGCTTTCAAAAAGGTTGCTGACCCCTGATGTAGAACAAGCTGGTGGTACAAGAAATAAATAGCATACATATACAGTGGTACTTCGGGATAGAAGCGCCCAAGCTGGAAAGTTTGTACAACAGCCATCTTAGCTTGGTCGACCACCACTGGTTTTCACTTCCGGGAAGAAGTCACGTGTCGGAATAGAAGCTACAGACACCTGCTTTGAGTAAACGCCTGGGGCCGTACTTATCAAGCTTCTTAGAGTGCCATTTTACACTTAAGTCCTGAGAATTTGCGAAATTTAGTCCTACTCTCAAACTTAAGAATAAAAGCTTTTTATTAACGTTCTTAAGTCTAAGAATCACTCCTACTCTCCACGATATTTAAGAGACCTTCAGAGGTGTCTTAAGTGGTTAGGAGTTGCCAGCAGGGGGTGGCACTGAGGCGAGAGAGACGTGCGCGAACGTTCAGGGAACGGAACAATGTTTGTTGTTTTTTTTTATGACGAGCAGCTGATCAAACGGTATCGTTTAGACAGAGCGGATATTATTTTTGTCACAGATTTAATACTTTTCGATTCCTTGTTGATTTCTGCATGTGACTGCAGTGGGCTAGTATATATAGAGCCACCCACACCAGTTTCAAATTAGTTGCCTAATTAATGAATTGGAAAGAAAATGTTATGACAGTAGCGTATGTGTGTGGCCGTGAGGTGAGTGACGTCAGTGAGTGTGTGGGCGAGAGAAGAGAGGGAGCGGTAGCGTGATAGTTTGTTTTGTATTATTTTGTAGTTTATTGTCAAAATATACACTCCCATTGTCCACTTAAATATTTCCAAGATATTTCTTTATTCTTAGACAAGGGATTCCCTTCCGTGATTGGTCATTTCTATGGACACAGAAATGACGTCACCTAAAATTGCGTTTACGGCACATAGTAATGTCGTAATTCAGCTCTGAGTGTGACACTTAAGATTCAGTCCTACACTTCGCTGAAAGTGTGAGTAAGACGCTTGATAACTAACTTTTAAGTGCAGCTTTCAGCCAAGAATTTATTTACTCTTAAGTCAACTCTTAGCAGACTTCTTAGGAGTCATTCTAAGAAGCTTGATAAGTACGGCCCCTGGTATTTATTCTCTGCAGTCATGAAATGCCCATCGCAGCAGTATTTGAACGTGGTAACAGGATCATCCGCGGTGGTTTACTTTAGTGACTCATGTGCCGTGAGGCGACATGACATAAACCCTGATCTTCTTCATCATGATAGTCTGCTGTTTGTCTGCGTTCCAGGGCCCTCGCCTTGACGACATATTTACTCGCTCTTGTCTTCCCGATACACGGGCGCTCTGATTACTCGCACCAGTGTAAACACGGCGACAGCCGGCCGCTGTTTCAACAGAGGAAATGTGCCTTTTAGCATCTAACTCGGACTAATTCCTCACTCCTGTTCCTTGAAGCCCCCTTGACAAGGTGACGTCTGCCAGACACACACAGCAGCAACGTAGTAAAGTGTATAACGAGGTCATTGTTGCTCAGTTGTGTCCGTCCAATGTCTCTGGCGGGAGGACTACAAGGACAAATGTCAAAGTCCAGTTGGCAGTATCTGCCTTTGACATTGTTCAACATTACAGATCTTTGAGGAAGTCTGAGCTCCAGCCAGCCCGGAGGCATCTGTGGTCCCTCGGTGCCGCGTCTCGCAATCAGGACTCCGTTGGTTTGAAATGAGAAAGCGCATCATTAACGCCTGCGGGGTTGGGTGTGAAGTCCAAGCACATCCAGCAGTTTGGAGTCAGACTTCAGCAAACGTTACCTCATGAACGCAATGTGTGTTCCATCCCCGGACCTTTAATGACGGTAACCCCTGACTCATCTTCTGCTGCCTGAGACATCCAAAAGTAATTACAGTGATCGGGTCCAGTGTTGACCTGCGGTCACAGGTTAGTGGTGAGCACATGGGCCGTGAGATGTTCGAGTGGAAATCTGTTCACCTCATCGCTGTTTTTGGATGTTTTGGTTTGGAATTGTGTTCAAGTCGTCGGAAGAATCTTGTGATTGGCAAAGTTCCCTCAACGTTTAATTTTGACTTTGGCAAAAAGCAACAGGGATCTTCCTTTCTGCGTTAAATTCATTTTAACTAGAAACTAAATACAATAGTCTGTTCCCAATGAATATGTTTACCCGCCCCCAAAAAAATTATGTAAATCAAATTAACATCCCAATATTTTGGACTTCGACTTCGACTTCCTTTTTATTGTCATTCAAATTTGAACTTTACAGTCCAGATAAGAACGACATTTCGTTACATTAACTCATGGTAGTACAGGATAAAAAAGCAATAAGGTGCATATACACTAGCGTTCAAAAGTTTGGGGTCACATGGAAATGTCCTTATTTTTGAAGGAAAAGCACTGTACTTTTCAATGAAGATAACTTTAAACTAGTCTTAACTTGAAAGAAATACACTCTATACCAGGGGTCACCAACGCGGTGCCCGCGGGCACCAGGTAGCCCGTAAGGACCAGATGAGTAGCCCGCTGGCCTGTTCTAAAAATAGCTCAAATAGCAGCACTTACCAGTGAGCTGCCTCTATTTTTAAAATTGTATTTATTTACTAGCAAGTTGGTCTCGCTTTTCCGACATTTTTAATTCTAAGAGAGACAAAACTCAAATAGAATTTGAAAATCCAAGAAAATATTTTAAAGACTTGGTCTTCTTTTGTTTAAATAAATTCATTAATTGTTTTACTTTGCTTCTGATAACTTTCAGAAAGACAATTTTAGAGATAAAATACAACCTTAAAAATGATTTTAGGATTTTTAAACACATATACCTTTTTACCTTTTAAATTCCTTCCTCTTCTTTCCTGACAATTTATATCAATGTTCAAGTACATTTTTTTTTATTGTAAAGAATAATAAATACATTTTAATTTAATTCTTCATTTTAGCTTCTGTTTTTTCGACGAAGAATATTTGTGAAATATTTCTTCAAACTTATTATGATTAAAATTTAAAAAAAAGTATTCTGGCAAATCTAGAAAATCTGTAGAATCAAATTTAAATCTTATTTCAAAGTCTTTTGAATTTCTTTTAAAATTTTTGTTCTGGAAAATCTAGAAGAAATAATGATTTGTCTTT
Source organism: Entelurus aequoreus (assembly GCF_033978785.1). Classification (NCBI taxonomy): domain Eukaryota; kingdom Metazoa; phylum Chordata; class Actinopteri; order Syngnathiformes; family Syngnathidae; genus Entelurus; species Entelurus aequoreus. Next base: position 54,405,300 of record NC_084745.1, read on the forward strand.
GTTAGAAATATAGCTTGGTCCAATTTGTTATATATTCTAACAAAGTGTAGATTGGATTTTAACCTATTTAAAACATGTCATCAAAATTCTAAAATTAATATTAATCAGGAAAAATTACTAATGATGTTCCATAAATTATTTTTTTTAAAATTTTTTCAAAAAGATTCGAATTAGCTAGTTTTTCTCTTCTTTTTCTCGGTTGAATTTTGAATTTTAAAGAGTCGAAATTGAAGATAAACTATGTTTCAAATTTTAATTGTCATTTTTTTCGTGTTTTCTCCTCTTTTAAACCATTCAATTAAGTGTAAACATCATTAATTATTAATAATAACATAGAGTTAAAAGTAAATTGAGCAAATTGGCTATTTCTGGCAATTTATTGAAGTGTGTATCAAACTGGTAGCCCTTCGCATTAATCACTACCCAAGAAGTAGCTCTTGCTTTCAAAAAGGTTGGTGACCCCTGCTCTATACATTGCTAATGTGGTAAATGACTATTCTAGCTGCAAATGTCTGCTTTTTGGTGCAATATCTACATAGGTGTATAGAGGCCCATTTCCAGCAACTATCACTCCAGTGTTCTAATGGTACAATGTGTTTGCTCATTGGCTCAGAAGGCTAATTGATGATTAGAAAACCCTTGTGCAATCATGTTCACACATCTGAAAACACTTTAGCTCGTTACAGAAGCTACAAAACTGACCTTCCTTTGAGCAGATTGAGTTTCTGGAGCATCACATTTGTGGGGTCAATTAAACGCTCAAAATGGCCAGAAAAAGAGAACTTTCATCTGAAACTCGACAGTCTATTCTTGTTCTTAGAAATGAAGGCTATTCCACTAAATTGTTTGGGTGACCCCAAACTTTTGAACGGTAGTGTATAAATAAATAAATAGGTTACTGTACAGATAAATATATTGCACTTTTTCATATGCATCCACGTTTATGGATGTATGTTATATTGTCTTTTTTATTCCAGCGAGTTAATCCATTTTGGGGGGTATTGAGGGGATAATTATGATGCGTTCAAACTGCGTTTATAAAGAACAATTACAGTTAGCTGCTTGCACAATTCCCCTTCCAGCTGTGCTCTCCTAGAACAGAGTGGTATATATGAAGGTACATGCCGAGACGTATCTACAACAGGAAGTGCACCCACTTGACATCGCATCAACTAGAAATGGAGCACGCCATTTTGCCTTGACCATGAAAAAAAAACACTCTAAAAACCTTAACAAATCAAAATAAAAGAAGATAAACATATTCAAATACTGCCAAGGAATTCATATTGTGTATGTTTATTTAAAGAAAAAAAAAAAACCTTAGTTAAAAATGTAAGTTTGTGTAAAAATAAGTATATTTTCACAATATGGTGATCATTTTGGTCATAATAACCATCCACCCATCCATCCATTTTCTACCGCTTATCCCTTTCGGGGTCACGGGGGGTGCTGGAGCCTATCTCAGCTACAATCGGGCGGAAGGCGGGGTACACCCTGGACAAGTCGCCACCTCATCACAGGGCCAACACAGATAGACAGACAACATTCACACACTAGGGACCATTTAGTGTTGCCAATCAACCTGTGCATGTCTTTGGAGGTGGGAGGGGCCTAGCCCCAGGTGCAGGTCTTTGGAGGTGGGAGGGGTCTATCCCCAGGTGCATGTCTTTGGAGGTGGGAGGGGCCTATCCCCAGGTGCATGTCTTTGGAGGTGGGAGGGGCCTATCCCCAGGTGCATGTCTTTGGAGGTGGGAGGGGCCTATCCCCAGGTGCATGTCTTTGGAGGTGAGAGGAGCCTATCCCCAGGTGCATGTCTTTGGAGGTGGGAGGGGCCTATCCCCAGGTGCATGTCTTTGGAGGTGAGAGGAGCCTATCCCCAGGTGCATGTCTTTGGAGGTGGGAGGGGCCTATCCCCAGGTGCATGTCTTTGGAGGTGAGAGGAGCCTATCCCCAGGTGCATGTCTTTGGAGGTGGGAGGGGCCTATCCCCAGGCGCATGTCTTTGGAGGTGGGAGGGGCCTATCCCCAGGTGCATGTCTTTGGAGGTGGGAGGGGCCTATCCCCAGGTGCATGTCTTTGGAGGTGAGAGGAGCCTATCCCCAGGCGCATGTCTTTGGAGGTGGGAGGGGCCTATCCCCAGGCGCATGTCTTTGGAGGTGGGAGGGGCCTATCCCCAGGCGCATGTCTTTGGAGGTGGAAGGGGCCTATCCCCAGGCGCATGTCTTTAGAGGTGGGAGGGGCCTATCCCCAGGCGCATGTCTTTGGAGGTGGGAGGGGCCTATCCCCAGGTGCATGTCTTTGGAGGTGGAAGGGGCCTACCCCCAGGCGCATGTCTTTGGAGGTGGAAGGGGCCTATCCCCAGGCGCATGTCTTTAGAGGTGGGAGGGGCCTATCCCCAGGCGCATGTCTTTGGAGGTGGGAGGGGCCTATCCCCAGGTGCATGTCTTTGGAGGTGGAAGGGGCCTATCCCCAGGCGCATGTCTTTAGAGGTGGGAGGGGCCTATCCCCAGGTGCATGACTTTGGAGGTGGGAGGGGCCTATCCCCAGGTGCATGTCTTTGGAGGTGGGAGGGGCCTATCCCCAGGTGCATGTCTTTGGAGGTGGGAGGGGCCTATCCCCAGGTGCATGTCTATGGAGGTGGGAGGAAGCCGGAGTAGAACCCACGCAGTCACGGAGGAGAACATGCAAACTCCACACAGAAAGACCCCGAGCCCGGGATTGAACCCAGGACCTTCGCATTGCGAGGCAGACGCACTAACCCCTCTGCCACCGTGCTGCCCCCCAATAACCCCGATATATGAAATATTCACATCTCCACGGAAGACCGTGTCACACGAAAGGTGGGGTGTACCAGAACCAAGGTCCCACAGTACTAAAGGAAATGTGATCCATGCCAAAGAACATGTACTGACTTTCTTTTCAAGTTTAGCCCAACTCAAACCTTTTTAGTCAAACATTCTTCAGCCGGCACCCAATTAGCAACTAGACGCCCTTCATAATCACTTCTTGTTCCGAGTTCACCAAATCAGACAATGTTTGAAGCTTGTTTTCAACATGTAGGCCAGGGGTCACCAACGCGGTGCCCGCGGGCACCAGGTAGCCCGTAAGGACCAGATGAGTCGCCCGCCGGCCTGTTCTAAAAATAGCTCAAATAGCAGCACTTACCAGTGAGCTGCCTATATTTTTTAAATTGTATTTATTTACTAGCAAGCTGGTCTCGCTTTGCCCGACATTTTTAATTCTAAGAGAGACAAAACTCAAATAGAATTTGAAAAAATCCAAGAAAATATTTGAAAGACTTGGTCTTCACTTGTTTAAATAAATTCATTAATTGTTTTACTTTTCTCCTTATAACTTTCAGAAAGATAATTTTATAGAAAAAATACAACCTTAAAAATGATTTTAGGATTTTTAAACACATATACCTTTTTACCTTTTAAATTCCTTCCTCTTATTTCCTGACAATTTAAATCAATGTTCAAGTAAATTTATTTTTTTTATTGTAAAGAATAATAAATACATTTTAATTTAATTCTTCATTTTAGCTTCTGTTTTTTCGACGAAGAATATTTGTGAAATATTTCTTCAAACTTATTATGATTAAAATTCAAAAAAATTATTCTGGCAAATCTAGAAAATCTGTAGAATCAAATTTAAATCTTATTTCAAAGTCTTTTGAATTTCTTTTAAAATTTTTGTTCTGGAAAATCTAGAAGAAATAATGATTTGTCTTTGTTAGAAATATAGCTTGGTCCAATTTGTTATATATTCTAACAAAGTGCAGATTGGATTTTAACCTATTTAAAACATGTAATCGAAATTCTAAAATTAATCTTAATCAGGAAAAATGACTAATGATGTTCCATAAATTATTTTTTTTAATTTTTTCAAAAAGATTCGAATTAGCTAGTTTTTCTCTTCTTTTTTTCGGTTGAATTTTGAATTTTGAAGAGTCGAAATTGAAGATAAACGATGTTTCAAAATTTATTTGTCATTTTTTTTCGTGTTTTCTCCTCTTTTAAACCGTTCAATTAAGTGTAAATATCATTAATTATTAATAATAACATAGAGTTAAAGGTAAATTGAGCAAATTGGCTATTTCTGGCAAGTGTGTATCAAACTGGATGCCCTTCGCATTAATCACTACCCAGAAAGTAGCTCTTGCTTTCAAAAAGGTTGGTGACCCCTGATGTAGGCCATTACTACCACACCTTTTAAAGTACCAGCTTGTCTATTCATCTTGGTTCCTGCTGAGATGTAAATAAGAAGCTGAATAACAGCTCTTACTGGAACCAGTTTATTGGGTTGTCTACAAATTAGAGGACACACTAACCCGAGTCACTGACGTTCCACTCGTGTGTTCCACACTTAATTATTCATCCGGACCGCCGTGGAGCTCGACCCAGTCTTGCCTGATTGCAGCAACTTCCAGTTTACACCTTATAATGTCTTTATTTCATCTTTGTGTCTTATCTTTGCACTTCTAAAGCCCGCTCAGCTGCTCCTCGTCGTCATGGGAAAAGCCGCCCACTCGTACTTTTTCCCTTTGAGGCAACATATAATTTGGGGAGAATTGACACTTGGGTTACTGGGGATGATCTCACCAGAGGCTCGCCGCACGTAGCAAATACAAAAGTGGGCCTTTATTTGCGGTCCTAATGCAACGGCGTGTTTATTGTCGCTAACAACGGCGCCACATGAGAACCAGGACAGAACTCGCCCCAACAGGTGGAACCTCATCCTCTCTTTCATTTGCATTAATTTCCCCCCTCATTTTCCGGAGGTTTTGCCCTCTTTCGGCGCCTGCCAGCATCCCCCCCCCCTCCCCCCGCAGGGATGTTAAGCGAGCTGGTATTTTTGGACCTCCAGCCTCATGCCAGAAACCATCAGACTTCTTAGCTTTCCCTTTCGCTGTGCCGTGAAAGCCGAGCTCGTAGGCAACAACAGTGTTCAGGAGAAGTGAAACATCACCGACCAAAGTATTTATAGTCTTTGGCGTAGCTTTAAAATATCTGGCTTTTAGATGTTTTAGGCACGGAGACTTGGAAGGTTTTTTTCTGGGCCAGCGGCGGGTACCTGGGTTCAGCAGGAGAATAAGGAGGGCCACTTGTTATCGCCCCAGTTTGAAGGAAACATTTAAGAAGTTAAAGGTATACTGCGGGGATAGCAGATCCATTCTATGTGTCGTACTTGATCATTTCGCGATATTGCCATATTTTTGCTGAAAGGATTTAGTAGAGAACATCGACGATAAAGTTCGCAACTTTTGGTCGCTGATATAAAAAAAAGCCTTGCCTGTACCGGAAGTAGCGTGACGTCGCAGGTTGAAGGGCGCCTCACATTTCCCCGTTGTTTACACCAGCAGCGAGAGCGATTCGGACCGAGAAAGCGACGATTACCCCATTAATGTGAGCGAGGATGAAAGATTCGTGGATGAGGAACGTGAGAGTGAAGGACTAACGTATCTTTTTCCGCTCTGACCGTAACTTAGGTACAAGGTCTCATTGGATTCCACACTCTCTCCTTTTTCTATTGTGGATCACGGATTTGTATTTTAAACCACCTCGGATACTATATCCTCTTGAAAATGAGAGTCGAGAACGCGAGACGGACATTCACAGTGACTTTTATCTCCACGACAATACATCGGCGAAGCACTTTAGCTACGAGCTAACGTGATAGCATCGGGCTTAACTGCAGATAGAAACAAAATAAATTAAAGCTGCAAGCAGCGTTGGTCGGGTCCGCATTTTGGCAGGTGCTAGTCCTAGGTGTCCCAATACTTTTGTCCAGTGGTAGTCCTGAGTGAGACCTACATAGAGGTTTTTGTTTCATGTCTCTACGATATTCGTACTGGGAGTTAGAGGAAGTTGTGTCTGTGTCTTTTTCCTAGGTGTCGCGGCACAGTGGTTCTTTTCTTTGAAGGCTCGTAAAATCAAAACCGTAGCACTTATTAAAACGCTTTCGCCAACTTTTAATCAGAAGGGTTCAATCTCTCTCCTGTAGCAGTTTGAAGCCAAAACGACAAACGCGCTCAGAGGAGATCATGTTTGATGTTTGGTGACCGCTTTTTAAAAAAAAATAGTTTTGAAGTGGGGATATCAAACTTCCTGTTGATTTTTGCTGAAGGATTTCAATCTATGAAATGTAGGTCTAAGTGAGACCTACGTAGAGGTTTTTGTTTCATGCCTCTAAAACGTTCCTACCGGAAGTTACATGCAGTTTTGTCTGTGTTTTCCTATGAGAAGCAGTTTTGTCTCTGTTTTATTCAAAAATTGCGCTAGAGCGCAATTTTGAGTTTTGGGGTTCGGTTTTTTTTAGATCGCAATTTCCACCAGTCCCAGTGTGTGTAAAAATTTTGGTGAGTTTTGAAGTATTTTAAGGGGGTCAAATTATAGCTCAAAAAGGCAAAAATGAGTGTTTTTAGTCATTTTTTGTGTTGAAGGGGAAATTGCCAACTTCCTGTTGGTTTTCGCCCGAGGATGTGAAATTATGAATTGTAGGTCTAAGTGAGACCTACATACAGGTTTTTGTTTCATGTCTCTACGACCTTCCTAGTGGGAGTTGCAGGCAGTTTGTTTTTGTTTTTTTTCCTAGGGGGCGCTAGAGCGCAATTTTGATTTTTGGGATTTGTTTTTTTTACTAAAGTGTGCTGTCCCAGTTTTTCTATGTGTGTATAAAATTTGGTGAGTTTTGAAGCATGTTAAGGGGGGCAAAGTGGTGCGCAAAGCTGCGGAATAATAATCAACCGTACAATTTCAATAGGTTCCTTTGTACCTGTACAAAGGACTCCCTGTGGGAGTCCTTTATACAGGGTACATGCGGACCCTAATAAACCCCTGACTGGAAGGATAGACAGAAAATCAACAATACTATTAAACCATGGACATGTAAATACACGGTTAATGCTTTCCAGCCGGGCGAAGCTTAACAATGCTGTTGCTAACGACGCCATTGAAGCTAACTTAGCAGAGCTATGCTAAAATTATTAGCTATTCACCTACGCCAGCCCTCATCTGCTCATCAACACCCGTGCTCACCTGCGTTCCAGCGATCGGCGGCGCGACGAAGGACTTCACCCGATCATCCGTGCGGTCGGCGGCTAGCGTCGGGTAGCGCGTCTGCTATCCAAGTCAAAGTCCTCCTGGTTGTGTTGCTGCAGCCAGCCGCTAATACACCGATCCCACCTACAACTTTCTTCTTTGCAGTCTTCATTGTTCATTAAACAAATTGCAAAAGATTCACCAACGCAGATGTCCAGAATACTGTGGAATTTTGCGATGAAAACAGAGCTTTTTTGTATTGGATTCAATGGGGTCTGAATACTTCCGTTTAACCATTGACGTCACGCGCATACGTCATCATACATAGACGTTTTGAACTGGAAGTTTGGCGGGAAATTTAAAATGTCACTTTATAAGTTAACCCGGCCGTATTGGCATGTGTTGCAATGTTAAGATTTCATCATTGATATATAAACTATCAGACTGCGTGGTCGCTAGTAGTGGCTTTAATTTTTGTGGCATTTTCCAGGAAAGTACCTGACTGATTTGAATGCGTGTACGACTGAAATCTTCCATTAAACAACTCATGCCGTTATTTGTAAAAACAGCCTTCCTGTTCTTCGACACATCGTACTGAAAGTGTTCTACTTCTTAAGTGCAATGACAACAAAGTTCCATTCCGGTCGATGATGATTATTTTTTAACAGCGCAGTTGAACGTCACATTTTGTCAAAGATGAATTAATCTTTACAGCAGATGGTCGAGTCATTGACGACTTGTACAGAACTGTTTTACTGAATCACGAGCACTGATGCTCAGCCAGTTTCTGAGCTAGCACACTTTTGACGAGTGACTCAAAAAAAACTTGAGTCAGGGAAGAAAGGAGTCCAGCTTCCCATCAGCAGTCTGCTGGATTCATAGCAGTAACATAACAATTTAGTCCTTAAATGAAATAGTGAACATACTAGACAACTTGTCTTTTAGTAGTAAGTAAACAAACAAAGACTCCTAATTAGTCTATGCAGTAACATATTGTGTCATTTATACACCTATTATTTTGTACACATTATGAGGGACAAACTGTAAAAATGTATTATTAATCTACTTGCTCATTTACTGTTAATATCTGCTTATTTTCTGTTTTAACATGTTCTATCTACACTTCTGTTCAAATGAAATAATCACTTATTCTTCTCTTCTTTGATACTTTACATTAGTTTTGGACGATACCACACATTTAGGTATCGATCCGATACCAAGTAGTTACAGGATCATACATTGGTCATATTCAAAGTCCTCATGTGTCCAGGGACGTATTTACTGACTTTATAAACATAATATGAATACTTTTTTTTTTTTTAAACGGTAAAAAAAATATCGATTTAATCATAGTAGTATCAACTAGATACGCTCTTGTACTTGATATCATTACAGTGGATGTCAGGTGTAGATCCGCCCATGGCGTTTGTTTACATTGTGACGGCGGTGAGCTATTGTATCGTCCTACGGTGTGTAGTGAAGCATGTTTAGCTATTCCTCGTCCTGCAGTGATAATGATACTTGTAAGAAACTTACTTTATTTGTCGCCATGGAGGCCAGGATTAGTGATTCAGAAGTAGCTAAAACACTGTGGATGGATGTTAGCTGCTAGCTAGCTCGCCATGTTTTAAAGTTTCAGTTTCAGTTTTATAGCTTCACATTTATTGTTAGTTTTTAAGCCAAAGTGCGTCCATTGTGTTTGCTCCTCTGCTCGTACAAAAAAAAATGGTACCAGTGTTTTTCAGAGGCAGTATAGTACTGTATTTAAAAGATTAGTAGCGGTATACTGTACAACCCTACTATGCACTTTAGCCGCCAGATGGCAGTAGAGTGTTGAATATCTTAAAATGTGTTTTGTGGCAATTACTACTTTGACCACAGCGTCAGTTGCTATGTAGAGTGGCGCTTTCCATCATTTTCAGCAGAATGCATTGCATAATGATTAACCAACCCCCCCCCCGCCCGCCATGTGAATCCCTTCCCTACTGTAGATCTCTAGCAAGCTAGCATCTCTGATAGCTCGCTAGCAGCTAGTGATGCTGATTGCTAACATGAATACAAGACTAATGTCCAAGAAACTTTATTGTTGTCGCAAGTTGTTGGTGACGGACCCCAAGACGCAGAGAAGGCAGGCTTGGTGCAGGAAAACATGATTGAATGTCCATAAAATAAGGCAAAACACAAACCAGGAAACAGGCACAGGGAACAGGAACCAGCAAACAGGAAAACAAGAAACTAGGAGCTAGGAGACAGCAAACTCTAAATAGCAATTGGGACAGCTTATAGCAAACAAAGACATCGACAAGTATTAGCGACATCGACAGGTAGCGATGACAATTAAATAGACAAACATGTTTTCCTGCACCAATCCTGCCTTCTCTGCATCTTGGGGTTCGTCACCAACAACTTGTGACAGAATACTCCAGCCGAACACGAACCCCGCGGAGATCTCGATGGCAGAGAGGCTTAACAATGCTTTAACACATTGATGGCCGAATCCAAAAAAAGCTTTTCCTCTTTTTGTAATCCCTCCCACCCGTCCCTGTCCTGTGTTGGCTTCTCGGGGGAGGTCTGGGATCCGTCCCTTGAGGGGGGCGGCTATGAGTAGCTGTGCAGCTGGGGAGGCACAGCTACTTCTCTACCCAGTGGAACATTCTGTCACAAAGTGTTGGTGACGAACCCCAAGATGCTGAGAAGGCAGGATTGGTGGAGGAAAACATGATTGTCATTGTAGTACTCGTTGCTGTCGATGTCATAACTACCTGTCCTTGTCGCTGTCGTCATAGCGGTAAGCTGTTCCTTATAGCTATTTTATGTAGTTTGTTTTCTCCTAGCTTCTTGTTTTCCTGTCAGCCAGATCCTGTTAGCCGTTAGCTATTTCCAGTTTTTCTGTTTTCTGGTTCCTGTTTCCATTTAGCCTGTTCCTAGTTCCTGGTTGTCATGTCTGCATGATCATGTTTTGTTTCGGTTATGTTCGGTTTGGTTTTTGGACCCTTTGTGCACTCTTGTTTGTTTTGTTTCCATGACAACCCATTAGTTTTCACCTGTCTCACGTTTTTCACTCGCGCACCTGTCACTGATTATGTCACACTGTTTACGTCACGTTCTGACCAAGTAAGTGTTCATGTTCTATGCCGTAGCTTCTGCTAAATAGTAGCTTCATGTGTTTTAGGCACGCTTGCCTTTTTTGTTGTTGTTGTTTGTGTTTTTGGTAGTTGAGTGATTTATGTTAATAAATCCAATCCTACCTTTACGCCTTCGTCCGCAGCCGTCTTTTTGCATCTTGAAAGAACAACCGCGCAGCAAGCTGCGACCCCCCCCCCCATCGTGACAGAATGAAACCAGCATTCAGTTCTTTCAAGATGCAAAAAGAGGGCTCCGGACGAAGGCGTAAAGGTAGGATTGGATTTATTAACATAAATCACTCAACTACCAAAAACACAAACAACAACAACAAAAAGGGCAAGCGTGCCTAAAACCATACTTGCCAACCCTCCCGTTTTTAGCGGGAGAATCCCGATATTCAGCGCCTCTCCCGACAACCTCCCGGCAGAGATTTTCTCCCGACAAACTCCCGGTATTCAGCCGGAGCTGGAGGCCACGCCCCCTCCAGCTCAATGCGGACCTGAGACTGAGTGGCGACAGCCTGTTCTCACGTCCGCTTTCCCACAATATAAACAGCTTGCCTGCCCAAAGACGTCACGACATCTAGGGCTTTTATAGAGTGCACAACTGCGCACACAACAAGGAGACGAAGCAGAAGAACGAGGAAATTACAGACATGGCGGCCGAAATGATATACTCATCATGAACGGAGAAGTTAAACAGGACAATACTGCCATCTAATGGATAGCCACTGGAACACTGAAATTCAAGTTTTTTTGTTTTTTTTTCTATGTAAATAAAATAAAATTTTAAAAAAATATATATAGCTAGAATTCACTGAAAGTCAAGTATTTCATATATATATATATATATATATATATATATATATATATATATATATATATATATATATATATATATATGAAATATATATGAAATACTCGAGTTGGTGAATTCTAGCTGTAAATAACCACGCCCCCCGCCCCCAAACGACGCCATTGAAGCTAACTTAGCAACTTAGCAACGGGACCTCACAGAGCTATGCTAAAAACATTAGCTCTCCACCTACGCCAGCCAGCCCTCATCTGCTCATCAACACCCGTGCTCACCTGCGTTCCAGCGATCGGCAGAAGGACGAAGGACTTCACCCGATGCGTTTGGCGGCCCGGAGACGTAGGAAGTCAAGGTGAGGTCGGCGGCTAGCGCGGCTAGCGCTCCAACAAAGTCCTCCTGGTTGTGTTGCTGTAGTCCGCTGCTAATACACTGATCGCACCTACAACTGTCTTCTTTGCAGCCTTCATTGTTCATTAAACAAATTGCAAAAGATGTCCAGAATACTGTGGAATTATGAAATGAAAACAGAGCTTTTTGTATAGGATTCTACGGGTACCATAACTTCCGTTACTCTGACTTCGTCACGCGCATACGTCATCATACCGCGATGTTTCAGCCGGATATTTCCCGGGAAGTTTTAAAAGTCACTTTATAAGTTAACCCGGCCGTATTGGCATGTGTTGCAATGTTAAGATTTCATCATTGATATATAAACTATCAGACTGCGTGGTCGGTAGTAGTGGCTTTCAGTAGGCCTTTAAATCATGTTTTCCCGCACCAATCCTGCCTTCTCTGCATCCTGGGGTTCGTCACCAACAACTTTGTGACAATTGTCGTATCAGAGACATGCGATGGCACAAGACTGAGTACTTTGATTTAGCCCTATGAGTTTGACAAGAAGGATAGCGTGTACTACTATGAATAGAGTTTATAAATAGCACAGGTTAACAGTTGATAGAAGTTATAAATACATCCTAGTGTGCAAATATAATGTAAAAACAAACAAAATAAACCTCAGAATCCAAATAGCCCTGCCTGATCATTCTTATAATAAAGTGGATGTTCGAAATAGCTTGTGTGGAAAGTGCCTACCTCAAACACACACACACACACACACACACACACACACACACACACACACACACACACACACACACACACACACACACACACACACACACACACACACACACACACACACACACACACACACACTGGTGCTGTGTGTCTTTCATGTCCCTGAAGTCAGGCTACTTGCTGCTGTTGTCGCTGCTAACGACTATGACCCCGGCAGTAAACACTGAGCTAATATATCTCAGGAACATAAGCACCATGTGACGATTGGCCCTGTAATTACTCTGCTGGCATCATGGAGAATGTGGCCAATCAACCGCCTGCGAGACAAAAACTTAAGAAACCCGAATGAGGACGCGTCCGTGGTCTACGAGCAGTCACGGATCAAACCGTGAAACGGCCAACAAAAATCACATCGTTGAAGATTGGAGCTCCGTGCCTCAAAAGCTTTCATAAAAAATATTGTGGAATTGTACAAGAAGTGCTGATTCGGGACGGAGCGCCGAGTCCAAACACTGACAGGAAGCCTCGCATTTATTTTGGCGGGGCACCGCGTAGAACAGCGCGTCGATCCAGGAGTGCAGAGGTGAACAAGACGAGCGCAGGGACCTGAACTAAGTCAACCAGGCCAAATACCTGGCTGATAAAAGCCAAACAGACTGATCGGACGTCAGGGAGAATCCGATGGATTTATTTGGAGAGCTTTCAGGCACTAAAAGTCAAAACTGTATTTGGACTTCTGGCCTAAGTCCCAGGTTCTTCTCGTGTCGGCATAGAGAGCTGCGGCGTGGAGTCTTGGTCCTAACGAGGCCCACGTTTGCTGTTGTCAGTGTGTACCGTGACCAAGTATTTACAAGGCGTACATGTCCCAAGTCCTCCATGAGGTCTACACGTGTCCTAACGGATGTTTGGGATTACGCAAAACCCGCAAAAAAACTGCAAATGTTGGACTTTTTATGGAAATGATGCCAGTTCTCGTACAACTTCTTCACTTCCATCCAGCCATCCATTTTCTTCCGCTTATTCGAGGTCGGGTCCAGACTTCCCTCTCCCCAGCCACTTGGTCCAGCTCCTCCCGGGGGATCCCGAGGCGTTCCCAGGCCAGCCGGGAGAGATAGTCTTCCCAACGTGTCCTGGGTCTTCCCCGTGGCCTCCTGCCGGTCGGACGTGCCCTAAACACCTCCCTAGGGAGGCGTTCGGGTGGCATCCTGACCAGATGCCCGAACCACCTCAACTGGTTCCTCTCCGTCACCCTATCTCTAAGGGAGAGACCCGCCACCCGGCGGAGGAAACTCATCTGGGCCGCTCGTACCCGTGATCTTGTCCTTTCGGTCATAACCCAAAGCTCATGACCATAGGTGAGGATGAGAATGTAGATCGACCGGTAAATTGAGAGCTTTGCCTTCCGGCTCAGCTCCTTCTTCACCACAACGGATCGATACAACGTCCGTATAACTGAAGACCTTGCCTGTCGATCTCTCCCGATACTAATATTGGTGTGACCATCCGTCACATTCACCGCCTATGAATTGTCCTCGGTATCGGCTCAGCAAGAAAATCAGTGGTATCGCACGTCACTACATTTGATCTGCATTACTTTAACGTACTTAAATAATGGATATTTGGATTCTCCAATGCGTCACCATTATGGCTCATTTCCCCCGAGCCCTCCTTCTAGGTCTAACCAGGACACTCCTGGTTTTACATCTGTTTGGGACGCTTTATGGCAGGCACAAGCAAGAAGTCAACTCTTGAGGGACAGGTTGGCTCAAAATACCATTTCATGTTTTTCGCTAGATCTTGGTCAAAAGTGAGGTTCTTTAAGGTCCTCGTCGCCTCGGCTGTGTTTAGGGAGCTTAGGCTGGCGGGTCCAGATGTTCTGCTCTCTCCTCGGGCTTCTTTAAAGCCAAAGGAGTGTCATCGTGTACAAACACACACACACACACACACACACACACACACACACACACACACACACACACACACACACACACACACACACACACACACACACACACACACACACACACACACACACACACGTACTAGTATTTCTTACCTTCTTGAGACCTCTTTAGGATCCGCCTACCTCTTTAGGACCAGCCTTTCTAGATATATAAAGATGTGTATTTACTACATTAATAATATATACGTACTATGCAAACATAACAAAGGTAAGCTTTTAGTTTTTTTTATTTTATTTTTTGTTTTTAATCTTCATTATTTACTTGAAGTTATTACAGTATGTTTCTATATACATATTTATTTGATTTTTTATTAATTTTGGCCAAAGGGCATTTCAATTTCTTACACACACTTGTTATTTCATATGTTGACCAGAAGGGGAGCACTTTTAAAAGCGACACACAGGCAATTTGAAAAATTCCTCCTTTTTGGGACCAAAATACCTTTTCCGTATTAGGACCATGATTTATGTCATCACTTGTTCACACCTCCTCATATGGAAGATACTTTTCCTTGTTGATGTCTCAAGAAGGGTAGAAATAAAAGAACACACACACGTACTAGTATTTGTTACCTTTTTGAGACCTCCGAATAATTCCTACCCCTTTAGGACCACCCTTTCTAGATATAAAAAGATGTGTATTTACAACATTAATAATATATACATACTATGCAAATATAACAAAGGTAAGCTTTTAGTTTTTTTTACTTTATTTTATTTTTAATCTTCATTATTTACTTCAAGTTATTACAGTATGTCTCTATATACATATTTCTTTTATTTTTTATTAATTTTGGCCAAAGGGGGGCATTTCAATTTCTTACACACACTTGTTATTTCATATGTTGACCAGAAGGGGAGCACTTTTAAAAGCGACACACAGTCAATTACAAAAATCCCTCCTTTTTGGGACCAAAATACATTTTCCGTATTAGGACCATGATTTATGTCATCACTTGTTCACACCTCCTCATATGGAAGACACTTTTCCTTGTTGATGTCTCAAGAAGGGTATAAATACAAGAACACACACATACTAGTATTTGTTACCTTTTTGAGACCTCCGAATAATTCCTACCCCTTTAGGACCAGCCTTTCTAGATATAAAAAGATGTGTATTTACAACATTAATAATATATACATACTATGCAAATATAATAAAGGTAAGCTTTTAGTTTTTTTAATTTTATTTTATTTTTTGTTTTTAATCTTCAATATTTACTTCCAGTTATTACAGTATGTCTCTATATACATATTTATTTGATTTTTTATTAATTTTGGCCAAAGGGGGCGCATTTCAATGTCTTACACACACTTGTTATTTCATATGTTGACCAGAAGGGGGAGCACTTTTAAAAGCGACACACAGTCAATTTGAAAAATCCCTCCTTTTTGGGACCAAAATACCTTTTCCGTATTAGGACCATGATTTATGTCATCACTTGTTCACACCTCCTCATATGGAAGATACTTTTCCTTGTTGATGTCTCAAGAAGGGTAGAAATAAAAGAACACACACACGTACTAGTATTTGTTACCTTTTTGAGACCTACGAATAATTTCTACCTCTTTAGGACCAGCCTTTCTAGCTATATAAAGATGTGTATTTACTACAGTAATAATATATACATACTATGTAAATATAATAAAGGTAAGCTTTTAGTTTTTTTTATTTTATTTTATTTTTTGTTTTTAATCTTCATTATTTACTTGAAGTTCTAACAGTATGTCTCTATATACATATTTATTCTATTTTTTATTAATTTTGGCCAAAGGGGGCGCCTTTC
>NC_084745.1:54426107-54553607 GCF_033978785.1 Entelurus aequoreus
TTGCAGGAAAAAACATTTTTCAGACAAATTGTATTTTAAGTCTTATTTTCTGTAGATAAATATATTTTCATTTTAATAACCAACAGTTATTTTACTATAAAAATTAAGTCAGATTTTTTCATTAAAAAAAAACATCTTAAAATACATTTCAAAAGTGATTTTTGTCGGGATAGTGATTTCTAGATATTTTAAGTTATTTTCTTAAAATAAACAACACATTTTAATTTTCCTGAAGGAATCAATAAAGTATTATCTATCCATCTATGTTATTTTAAGTTATTTTCTTCAAATAAACATGCACATTGACGAATGAAAAAGACTGAAATCTCATTTGTATTTTTTTAAATAAATGTCAATCTTAAAATACATCTTAAATGGGTGGGGATTTTTAAGAATTTTTTTTTTTGCAGGAAAAAAAACCTTTTCAGACAAAATGTATTTTAAGTCTTATTTTTGTAGGTAAATATAATTTCATTTTAATAACCAACATAGTTATTTTACTATAAAAACTTAAATCAGATTTTTTTTTAAAAAAAAGAAAAAATCTTAAGATACATTTTAAAAGTGATTTTTGTCGGGATAGGGATTTCTAGATATTTTAAGTTATTTTCTTAAAAAAAAAAAAACATTTTAATTTTCCTGAAGGAATCAATAAAGTACTATCTATCTATCTATGTTATTTTAAGTTATTTTCTTCAAATAAACATGTACATTGACGAATGAAAAAGACTGAAATCTCATTTGTATTTTTTTAAATAAATGTCAATCTTAAAATACATCTTAAATGGGTGGGGATTTTTAAGAATATTTTTTTTTTGCAGGAAAAAACATTTTTCAGACAAAATGTATTTTAAGTCTTATTTTCTGTAGATAAATATATTTACGTTTTAATAACCAACATAGTTATTTTACTATAAAAATTAAGTCAGATTTTTTAATTTTAAAAAACCATCTTAAAATAAATTTCAAAAGTGATTTTTGTCGGGATAGTGATTTCTAGATATTTAAAGTTATTTTCTTAAAATAAAACACACATTTAAATTTTCCTGAAGGAATCAATAAAGTACTATCTATCTATCTATGTTATTTTAAGATATTTTCTTCAAATAAACATGTACAAATGAAAAATACTGAAATCTCATTTAAATTTAAAAAAAATAAATGTCAATCTTAAAATACATCTTAAATGGGTGGGGATTTTTAAGAATTTTTTGTTTTGCAGGAAAAAAACCTTTTCAGACAAAATGTATTTTAAGTCTTATTTTTGTAGATAAATATATTTACACTTTAATAACCAACACAGTTATTTTACTATAAAAACTTAAATCAGATTTTTTAATAAAAAAAGAAAAAAACATCTTAAAATACATTTCAAAAGTGATTTTTGTCGGGATAGGGATTTCTAGATATTTTAAGTTATTTTCTTAAAATAAACAACACCTTTTAATTTTCCTGAGGGAATCAATAAAGTACTATCTATCTATCTATGTTATTTTAAGTTATTTTCTTCAAATAAACATGTACAAATAAAAAATACTGAAATCTCATTTGTATTTTTTTAAAATAAATGTCAATCTTAAAATACATCTTCAATGTGTGGAGATTTTTAGGAATATTTTTTTGCAGGAAAAAAAATTTTTCAGACAAAATGTATTTTAAGTCTTATTTTTGTAGATGCATATATTTACATTTTAATAACCAACATAGTTATTTTACTATAAAAACTTAAGTCAGATTTTTCAATTAAAAAAAATAAAAATCTTAAAATACATTTCAAAAGTGATTTTTGTCGAGATAGTGATTTCTAGATATTTTAAGTTATTTTCTTAAAATAAAAAACACGTTTTAATTTTCCTGAGGGAACTCTCCTGAAGGAATCAATAAAGTACTATCTATCTATCTATCTATCTATCTATGTTATTTTAAGTTATTTTCTTCAAATAAACATGTACATTGACGAATGAAAAAGACTGAAATCTCATTTGTATTTTTTTAAATAAATGTCAATCTTAAAATACATCAATGTGTGGGGATTTTTAGGAATTTTTTTTAGACACAATTGATTTTTTATTTCAATCATACAAGAAATAACCTTATTTTTGTAGAAAAAATACATTTTAATATCTAAAATAGTTATTTTACTATAAAAACTTTTTTAATAAAAAAAAAATCTTAAAATACATTTTGAAAGTGATTTCTGTCGGGGATTTCTAGTTATTTTAAGTTATTTTCTTAAAATAAACATGTACGTTGACAAATTAAAAAGAAACAAAAATAGTACAAAACTGAAATAAAATACATCTTAAATGTGTGGGGATTTTTAGGAATATTTTTTACAGGAAAAAATATTTTTCAGACAAATTTATTTTTATTTTAATCAAACAAGAAAAAGTCTTAATTTTTGTAGAAAAAATATATTTACATTTTAATAAAAAAAAATTGTTATTTTACTATAAAAACTTTTTTAATTAAACAAATCTTAAAATACATTTCAAAAGTGATTTCAGTCAGGGATGGTGATTTCTAGTTATTTTAAGTTATTTTCTAAAAATAAACAATAATGTACTTAGATTAATTTGATAATGATGTGATGTTATTTTAAATTATTTTCCTAAAATAAACAATATGACAAATGATAAATAAAAAATAAAAAATAAAATAATACAAGACTGAAATCTCATTTGTATTCATTTAAATAAATGTAAATCTTAAAATGCATCTTAATTGTATGGGAATTCAAAAACAAATGTTTTTAAAGAAAAAAATATTTTTCAGACAAAATGTATTTTGCATAACAATACAAGAAAACACCTTATTTTTTTACAATTTGTTTTGGCATTTTAATAAACAAAATAAAATGGTTAATATAACAGTAATATTTAACAGTTACTATAAAAAGCAATTTGTTTTCATTTAAAAAAAGATTTAAAATCAATTTTGTTTGAAAATCTTTAAAAAAATATTTCTGACAATTCAATTTTTATTGCGATCGTTCATTTGAATGTTAATAAACCAAAATAGTTAAATACATGTAAATCTTAAAATGCATCTTAATTGTATGGGAATTCAAAAACAAATGTTTTTAAAGAAAAAAATATTTTTCAGACAAAATGTATTTTGCATAACAATACAAGAAAACACCTTATTTTTTTACATATTGTTTTGGCATTTTAATAAACAAAATAAAATGGTTAATATAACTAATATTTAACAGTTACTATAAAAAGCAATTTGTTTTAATTTAAAAAAAGATTTAAAGTCCATTTTGTTTGAAAATCTTTAAAAAAATATTTCTGACAATTCAATTTTTATTGCGATCGTGCATTTGAATGTTAATAAACCAAAATAGTTATCTTATTTATTTGAAAATGTAATTTTTGACAAAAAAAAGCTCTATTCTTACCTTTTTTGATATTTTTTTTTACAAAAAAAAGTTGTGTTGTACCAGTTTACTTTTTCAGAAAATTTCCAAAAAAGCTTACAGGATTTTTTTTTTCTCTTCTTCTTCTTCTTCAAAAAAAAAGTACAATGAAAATAACATTTTTCCAGATTTACAAAAAAGGTTTAGAGGATTTTAATCCGCAAAAAGTAGCATTTTTTAATTGCAAAAATTTTAATAAAAGAATAAAAGGTGGATATTGAATTTTTTTTACAACATGTAATAAAGGTCTTGCTGCAGAAACAATATTAAATCAGATAATATGAAATATACATTCCTCATCCTAATGCAGAAATAATAAGACTTTATTCACTTCTTTTTTCATTTCAGCGTGGCCTTGATACTCCTTGTGTCAAATTGTACATTCCTCAGCAAATTGTGCCGTTGCTTTTTCGTTTTTTTTTTGTTTTTTTTTGACGAGCCAGACTGTGATTATGGTCGAGGAGTGACTTTTTGACCTTGGTATATGAATGATTGTGCAAAAGCTGCACTTCTAGATGATGAAGTATTGCCATGTAACCATTGGGAGGAGGTTTTGTTTTATCACTAGATTTTCCCGCTAGTGTGCCGATGGATGTAGAAGGACACTATTGACACAGTGGGGGGCCACACCTGCTTTTGACAAGGTGGCGCTTCTCCTTGGGACTCCCATCACGAGCCTCACACACAGTACACACGGTACACAACAACACCACAAATATAAATTATTATGACTGACTTTTGTAAAGAAAAAAAAATTTGTGACCGTCATTTGCTTTTGTTACTGTTAAGTTATGATTTCTTTTGATAGAGACTGGATTTGCAATCCAATGACCAACACGTATCTTTGTATTGTTTGAGTCTTTTTTTTTACTTGGTCAAAGCCTTGAATAAACCTCACAATTTAAATAAATTGCTAATAAAGGAATCCAATGATATCTATTTCCTCTCTTTTCATTTTCGCCGACATGCAAACGAGAGGCTGGCAGCAAATGTGCACATTTGACAAATAAATAGGCCGATATCAAAGTTGAATGTTTTTTTTTTATGCTTTCATTTGTCCACCACTAATAGATTTGACGCCACGCAAGAAGAACTTGCCAACTCAGCTATATTTAGCGATCCATCTTAGCCCTCCAGTTGTTAGTTGTCAAAAAGCAAAGTATTTAGTTGACGACTGACGTCTGTTTCACTTTATGTTGCTGGTAAATAATATGGTTGTAGTAGTAGGCTAAAGTTAAATTATTTAGTATGCACTAATTAAAGGGGCAGAGCTTTAAGAGACATTTTAGCTTTCATATTTTATAAGATATATTTTTTGTAAGAACCACAATTAATAAATATATTTCAGTGAATAACTTATTGTTCAAATCTGTATATAAATATGTACATAAAGTGTTGTAATTATATTGTAAAATGGATGGATGGATGGACGTTTAAAACAAAACTGTTATTATTAATTAGTAAGTATACATTTTTTGAGCCTTTTTAGAGAAAATCATATCATTGTAGTAAATTATGCAAATTACTCTATGATGTCATGGTGACCATGCCCATAGCCACGCCCCCACCGCCACAGGTATCCTTGCAGTTTATGGGAAACACTGAATAATAATAATAGATTTTATTTGTAAAAAGCACTTTATATTGAGTAAACAATCTCAAAGTGCTACAGTGTATTAAAAAAATAGATAAAAAGATAATAAAGAAATAAATAAAAATAAAAACTAGAATAGCCAAATAGCTATAACTAGTATGCATATATCTAAAAATTATTTATTTTCAAATAAAAAAAGTATTTGCATGTACACTTTTAATGCCATTGTTCACTTCAATTGTACAAATATTAGCATGCTATTGTTAGCATCTCAACTAATTTTGTACGTCTAAACCTTTAAATCATGAATTTCGTCACTGGGCACTAAATTGCAATATAGCTACTTTTGGAAATGTACAACTAAAATTAATGGATTTTGTTGTGCAACGTTCATATTGTTGTTACTCAGCCAGCGTTTGTGGGTCTGATGGACCCGTTGCATTTTGTGGCTTTTAATGCCTCACAATCAAACACTTCTATGTTAAAATACTGAACAGATGTTTACCTTATCCCAATAAACATCTGTTCAGTATTTTAACATAAAAGTGTTGAACTGTGAGGCATTAAAAGCTGCATCTCCATACAAACAGCGTGCCGGCACAGTCACATGTTGTATGCGGCTTTTGCAGACACACGTAAGTGACTGCAAGACATACTTGATCAACAGCCACACAGGTCACACTGAGTGTGGCGGTATAAACAACTTTAACACTGTTACAAATATGCGCCGCACTGTGAACCCACACCAAACAAGAATGACAAACACATTTCGGGAGAACATCCCCACCGTAACACAACATAAACACAACAGAACAAATACCCAGAATCCCCTGCAACTTTAACTCTTCCGGGCTACAATATACAACCCCGCCCACCTCAACCAGCAATGCATCTTCAGAGAGGGTGTTGAGCATGGTTAGAAAGATAGTGACAGAAAATAGAACGAGGATGGACAATACAACCCTAAACTCACTCCTTTCCTGCAAATTAATAATAATAATAATAATAATAATAATAGATTTTATTTGTAAAAAGCACTTTACGTTGAGCAAACAACCTCAAAGTGCCACAGTGTTAAAAAAAAAAAAAAAAGAAAAAAAAGAAAAGAAAAAGAAAATAGTAATAATAATATTAATAATAAAAGATAATGAAAAAATAAATACAATATAATTACATTTCACAGGCTGTGCTACTGGCTGCAAAGCATTGCACTTTCAAATACAACAATGAGTAGAGGAACGTTATGTTAAGTTAAAATTAAAGCGAAATTATTCTCTGCCCTGGGCAGCAGCAGTGGCCGTGTGAGTATATGTGTAAATAAATGAACACTGAAATTCAAGTATTTCTTTTACTTATATATATATATATATATATATATATATATATATATATATATATATATATATATATATATATATATATATATATATATATATATACATATATATATATATATATACATATATATATAAAATAAATACTTTATATTTCTAGAATTCACTGACATTCAAGTATTTCTTTTATATATATATATATATATATATATATATATATATATATATATATATATATATATATATATATATATATATATATATATATATATATATATATATATATATATATATATTTGAATGTCAGTGAATTCTGTTGTTACTTTTTGGCTAAAAAGCTAGCATGTGGTGTTCGCATACTTGCCAACCTTGAGACCTCCGAATTCATGAGATGGGGGGCGGGGGGGTTGAGGTGGGCGGGGTCGGGGTGGGCAGGGCCGGGGCGGGGTTAAGGAGTATATTTATAGCTAGAATTCACTGACATTCAAGTATTTATTTTATATATATACAGTATATAAGATAAAATTTTACTTTTATATACAGTATATATATATATATATATATATATATATATATATATATATATATATATATATATATATATATATATATAATATATTATATATATATATATATATATATATATATATATATATATATATATATATATATATATATATATATATATATATATATATATATATATATATAATATATTATATATATATATATGTATATATATATATATATATATATATATATATATATATATATATATATATATATATATATATATATATATATATATACACACACAGGAAAAAATATTTTTCGGACAAATTTATTTTAATTTTAATCAAACAAGAAAAAGTCTTAATTTTTGTAGAAAAAATATATTTACATTTGAATTAAAAAAATTGTTATTTTACTATAAAAACTTTTTTAATTGAACAAATCTTAAAATACATTTCAAAAGTGATTTCAGTCAGGGATGGTGGCTTCTAGTTATTTTAAGTTATTTTCTTAAAATAAACAATACTGTACTTAGATTGATTTGATAATGATGTCATGTTATTTTAAATTATTTTCCTAAAATACGTGCAAACTTGATAGTAGGGTTGTACGGTATATATATATATATATATACTGTATATAAAAGTAACATTTTATCTTGTCAGCATTTCAGTTCAGCTTTAGCAGTATTCACACACATTTTCTCCAGAAATTGTCACAACTTGTTAGCTTTCTTATTGTAATTATTGTATTAGCAATCTTAGCTGTCATCCAATCTCTTTCACAAAATGTCTCGATCACAAAATATATCAAAGAAAGATGTTTCTGGAGTCAAAACAAGCGTTTCCTGAGGGTTAAAACAGGCCATGTTTGTATACGACACTCAGTGGTTTTTAGGAGCTAAACAAACTAATCACGGCGTATACGTCGGTGAGCTGAGTCTGCACATTAGCGGTCTGGAGTGCGGCTCGTACTATCTCCTGTGTATTTTTGCCACCACCAGATGCACAATTGCCGTTCTACTTTATTTGTCCAACCCGGGATCGGGTGAAAATCGCTCTCTGGCGAGTTCAAGAGGACACCGGCAGCAAAAAATAAATGTTTGGGGGGGGAAAGAAATTTTCATAAAGTTTGGGTTTGTTCTATATCTGCTGTAGTGACCTTAAGTAAGTCTGAACGTATAATTTGAAATCCTGTGGTCGTGAGCATCCTGTCAGTGAATAGCCTCTATGGTGCGCCATCTCAAGGCATCTCTTGCTGGGGATCAAAAACCAGACTTGAGGAGGCGTTTGACGGACAGGAGTTGACGGGCGCTTGTCCACGGCCTGTGGCAGCAAAGGCCACCAAATGGACGTCGACGCAGCGTGCGGTTGCTTTGTCGGCCGGAGTCATTCCGGGCTGCCAAATGTCCAAACGTGCAACAGAATGGTTTCTCCCGTGAGCAACATGACCGCCTCCTATTTGTCACAATTGAACCCCCACCTTCTGTACGCCTGGCATCCTACGTCGAGACCCCGGGTCTTCTGTCAGCGAGAGCCAGTTGAGGCTGCCAAAGATCCAAAAGTGCTGCCGACTGGTTTCTCCTGGTGGCACGTGACCAACAGGATCACATTTTGCCACTTATTAAAGGCCTACTGAAATGAATTTTTTTTTATTTAAACGGGGATAGCAGATCCATTCTATGTGTCATACTTGATCATTTCGCGATATTGCCATATTTTTGCTGAAAGGATTTAGTAGAGAACATCGACGATAAAGTTCGCAACTTTTGGTCGCTGATTAAAAAAAAGCCTTGCCTGTACCGGAAGTAGCGTGACGTCACAGGTTGAAAGGCTCCTCCCATTTCCCCATTGTTTACACCAGCAGCGAGAGCGATTCGGACCGAGAAAGCGACGATTACCCCATTAATTTCAGCGAGGATGAAAGATTCGTGGATGAGGAACGTGAGAGTGAAGGACTAGAGTGCAGTGCAGGACGTATCTTTTTTCGCTCTGACCGTAACTTAGGTAAAAGGGCTCATTGGATTCCACACTTTCTACTTTTTCTATTGTGGATCACGGATTTGTATTTTAAACCACCTCGGATACTATATCCTCTTGAAAATGAGAGTCGAGAACGCGAAATGGACATTCACAGTGACTTTTATCTCCACGACAATACATCGGTGCCTGGAAGGATAGGCAGAAGATCAACAATACTACTATCAGGAGACACCGAACCAAACACTGGACCTGTAACCACACAGTTAATGCTGTGCCGCCTGTCGAAGCCTAGCAATGCTGTTGCTAACGACGCCATTGAAGCTAACTTAGCTACGGGACCTCGTCAGAGCTATGATAAAAACATTAGCGCTCCACCTACGCCAGCCTTCATCTGCTCATCAACACCCGTGCTCACCTGCGTTCCAGCGATCGACGGTGCGACGAAGGACTTCACCCGATCATCGATGCGGTCGGCGGCTAGCGTCGGATAGCGCGTCTGCTATCCAAGTCAAAGTCCTCCTGGTTGTGTTGCTGCAGCCAGCCGCTAATACACCGATCCCACCTACAACTTTCTTCTTTGCAGTCTCCATTGTTCATTAAACAAATTGCAAAAGATTCACCAACACAGATGAAAACAGAGCTTTTTTGTATTGGATTCAATGGTGTACCAATACTTCCGTTTCAACGATTGACGTCACGCACACACGTCATCATACATAGACGTTTTCAACCGGAAGTTTAGCTGGAAATTAAAAATGTCACTTTACAAGTTAACCCGGACGTATTGGCATGTGTTGCAATGTTAAGATTTCATCATTGATATATAAACTATCAGACTGCGTGGTCGCTAGTAGTGGCTTTCAGTAGGCCTTTAACTCCCACTTCCACTACGTAAATCAGACCCTTACTGTGGTAGCACTAAGGGTCTGATTTACTAAAGGTTTGCGTGTACTAAAACACGTGCAAACTTGATAGTAGGGTTGTACGGTATAGTACCACGTGTGGTAGTAGGGTTGTATGGTACTAGTGTAGTATCGCGGCACTAATGAATCAAAATCGGTACTATATACTCTGTTTGAAAAGTACCGGTTCCCGGCGCCGTCACGTCAGGACATTGCTGGCTTTACCAGCAGAGGAGCATGTTCGGCAGGGCACGCACACAGAGTACTTACAAGCAGACACAGTGTGTAGACAGAAAAGGGAGAACGGACGCATTTTGGCCTAAAAAGTAATGATAAAGGTGAAGTTATAACACTGAAACACCCTCAGGAAGAGCTGCTTTAAGACATGGCTAGCTGGCTAGCGGCTAACATCCATCCACAGTGTTTTAGCTACTTCTAAATCACTCATTCTGGCCTCCATGGCGACAAATAAAGTATGTTTCTTACAAGAGAGGACGAGGAATATCTAAACATGCTTCACTACACACCGTAGGAGGATACAATAGCTCACTGGCGTCACAATGTAAACAAATGCCATGGGTGGATCTACACCTGACATCCACTGTAATGATACCAAGTACAGGTGCGTATCTAGTCGATACTACTATGATTACATCAAAAAATGTTATCGTCAGAAAATCTTTTTTTTCCTTTTTTAAAAATTCATATTATATTTATAAAGTCAGTAAATATGTCCCTGGACACATGAGGACTTTGAATATGACCAATGTATGATCCTGTAACTACTTGGTATCGGCTCGATACCCAAATGTGTGGTATCATCCAAAACTAATGTAAAGTATCAAAGAAGAGAAGAATAAGTGATTATTACATTTTAACAGAAGTGTAAATAGAACATGTTAAAACAGAAAATAAGCAGATATTAACAGTAAATGAACAAGTAGATTAATAATCATTTTTTACAGTTTGTCCCTCATAATGTGTACAAAATAATAGGTGTATAAATGACACAATATGTTACTGCATACTAATTAGGAGTCTTTGTTTGTTTACTTACTACTAAAAGACAAGTTGTCTAGTATGTTCACTATTTTATTTAAGGACTAAATTGCAATAATAAACATATGTTTCATGTACACTAACATTTGTTATTAAAATAAAGCCAATAATGAAATTTTTTGTGGTCCCCTTTATTTAGAAAAGTATCGAAATACATTTTGGTAACGGAACCTAAATATTGGTATGGGGACAACCCTACAGCGAGTGAGGAGAACTGAAGCATTAAATGATTAAATAACCGTGACAAGATTTCCTGGGAATTGTGGAATTCCTGGAAACTTAGACTTAGACTCTATTGATCCACAAGGGAAATTGTTCCAAAAACGTGGGAATTTTTACTGTAGAACGGTTCAAATAAAGTCAAAGAAGGCGGGAATTTCTTCCTATTGCGTGAATTCTAGAAAACATAAGAGTAAATAAGGAATATCAATGAATTGTGCATTTTTTACAGTTTGTCCCTCATAATGTGTACAAAATAATAGGTGTATAAATGACACAATATGTTACTGCATAGACTAATTAGGAGTCTTTGTTTGTTTACTTACTACTAAAAGACAAGTTGTCTAGTATGTTCACTATTTTATTTAAGGACTAAATGACAATAATAAATATATGTTTCATGTACTCTAACATTTTTTGTTACAATAAAGACAATAATGACATTTTTTGTGGTCCCCTTTATTTAGAAAAGTATCTAAATACATTTTGGTACCGGTACCAAAATATTGGTATCGGGACAACACTAACAGCAAGTTTAGGAGGACTGAAGCATTAAATGATTAAATAACCGTGACAAGATTTCCTGGGAATTGTGGAAATTCCTGGAAACTTAGACAAACTTTATTGATCCACAAGGGAAATTGTTCCAAAAACGTGGGAATTTTTCATGTACAACGGTTCTAATCGGACCACAAAATGTGTGAGAATTGTGCATTTTTACAGTTTGTCCCTCATAATGTGTACAAAATAATAGGTGTATAAATGACACAATATGTTACTCCTCTTATAATGACACAGGGTTTCCCACACATTAATTTATTTGTGGCGGCCCGCCACGAAAGAATTACATCCGCCACAAATAAATTAAAAAAAAGCAAAAAAAAACTTTTTTTTTTTTTTAAATAAAATTAAAAAAAAATTTTTGTTGTTGTCCTGTCCAGCTTCTCAGGCAAATCATATAGTTGATGTAGATGCCCATATAGGCTGTTCAGATTTACTTTACAAAAGAGAAGTGTAGGATACTTCTCTTGTTGCCTTATTTGTATTTGACTTTATTAAATGTATTTATATTAGAAACACAACATGTGTATATAACAAAGGGTGCAAAGTCTGCAGGCAGTAGGAAACACATGGTTAAGTGTAGGGAGTAAAACTGATGGCAGTCTAAAGTTCAAGATTTTTGGAGCTCTTTGTTCAGTGGATCAGATGTTTGATGAAGCTCTGTGTCTATCTACCACCACTACTGTTTTCTGTTTATTTGTTACTGACTGTGGCAGGACACCTCTGCCTCTGTTTCACTTTATGTTGCTGGTAAATAATATGCTTGTAGTAGTAGGCTACAGTTAAATTATTTAGTATGCACTAATTAAAGGGGCAGAGCTTTATGAGACATTTTAGCTTTTATATTTTATAAGGTATATTTTTTGTAAGAACCACAATTAATAAATATATTTCAGTGAATAACTTATTGTTCAAATCTGTATATAAATATGTACATAAAGTGTTGTAATTATATTGTAAAATGGATGGATGGATGGACGTTTAAAACAAAACTGTTATTATTAATTAGTAAGTATACATTTTTTTTAGCCTTTTTAGAGAAAATCAAATCATTGTAGTAAATTATGCAAATGACTCGATGATGTCATGGTGACCACGCCCATAGCCACGCCCCCACCGCCACAGGTATCTTGGCAGTTTATGGGAAACACTGGGACAATAACAAAAAAACATGTTTTTCATGACCTATGTGCTAGTATTGTATGTCTGGCTGCGGGTCCTGTCTTTAAAAGAAATGTTACCCCTTTCAGAGATTACATTTAGTTCCTGTAACTTTCTGTCTGTAAAATACATCTTTTTATTAGCATTTATGAAATCGAGTGACAATATTTCCTGAATAATATCCTTAGATTAACATTCTTAATAAATGGCGGTAAAATAAGCACACATCTGATTGAGGAGTCAGAGTGTTACGACCTGGCATTTACACATTGTGTGGCGTTGGGGTTGTCCGACTTTTTGTGTGGCCATAAATGCAACACTGGCTGAGTGCCATGAGTGCGTGTGTTGGTGCAGGTGAGACGGAGCGAGCGGCTTCTGTTGAAAGGACGGATGACAACGTTGGTTTAAAGGCCTACTGAAAGCCACTACTAGCGACCACGCAGTCTGATAGTTTATATATCAATGATGAAATCTTAACATTGCAACACATGCCAATATGGCCGGGTTAACTTATAAGGTGACATTTTTAATTTCCAGCTAAACTTCCGGTTGAAAACGTCTCCGCTCAACCGACGCTCGGAGAAGGGGGGGGAGGTTGATGTGTGGGGGGGTTTGGTGGTAGCGGGGGTGTATAATGTAGACCGGAAGAGTTAGGGCTGCATGGGATTCTGGGTATTTGTTGTGTTGTGTTTATGTTGTGTTACGGTGCGGATGTTCTCCAGAAATGTTTTTGTCATTCTTTTTTGGTGTGGGTTCACAGTGTGGCGCATATTTGTAACGTAACAGTGTTAAAGTTGTTTTTGTATGACTACCGTCAGTGTAAGCTGTGTGGCTGTTGACCAAGTATGCTTTGCTGTCTCCTACGTGTGCAAGTAAAAGCAACATATAACATGTGGCTGAGCTGTCATCCTGTTAGTAAATGCTATAGAGGACAATTAATGCAGTGCCATTAGGGCACGCCCTTGATTAAGTCATTAAAGTGAAAATAGGATAATATTTGCCCTGGGAGATTTCTAGGAGAGGCAGTCTCCTGGGAAAACCGGGAGGGTCGGCAAGTATGCAGCTGAGCCGCATCAGAGTGGTCAAAGAGCCGCATGCGGCTCCGGAGCCGCGGGTTGCCGACTCCTGGTTTAGACAGAGCGGATATTATTTTTGTCACAGATTTAATACTTTTCGATTCTTTGTTGATTTCTGCATGTGTCTGCAGTGGGCTAGTATATATAGAGCCACCCACACCAGTTTCAAATTAGTTGCCTAATTAATGAATTGGAAAGAAAATGTTATGACAGTAGCGTATGTGTGTGGCCGTGAGGTGAGTGACGTCAGTGAGTGTGTGGGCGAGAGAAGAGAGGGAGCGGTAGCGTGAGTGCCGGCGGGGACTAGTTTGTTTTGTATTATTTTGTAGTTTATTGTCAAAATATGCACTCCCATTGTCCACTTAAATATTTCCAAGATATTTCTTTATTCTTAGACAACGGATTCCCTTCCGTGATTGGTCATTTCTATGGACGTCACCTAAAATTCAGTTTACGGCACATAGTAATGTCGTAATTCAGCTCTGAGTGTGACACTTAAGATTCAGTCCTACACTTCGCTGAAAGTGTGAGTAAGACGCTTGATAACTAACTTTTAAGTGCAGCTTTCAGCGAAGAATTTATTTACTCTTAAGTCAACTCTTAGCAGACTTCTTAGGAGTAATTCTAAGAAGCTTGATAAGTACGGCCCCTGATCTACTAAACGTGTGCGAAGTGGAGTCAATGCTGCTTCTACAACCCGTTTCGTATTTTCAAAAACCAGACAGAGCAATTTGACAGAGTCCAGGTTCCACCTCGGCCTAAAAAATGAACCTGGCGGAAAGCGCAACAGGAGGAAATCCGAGCGCGTCTCGAAAAGTAATTCCCCATATTGATGAGGAAATAGGACTCCTGGGGCATACTGGAGTGGTTAGTGGCCGTGCGGTGAAGGACATCAGCAGTCCCCACCTGAGGAAACGGCTAATTGTTCAGCGCCTGAAAGAATAGCCTGATTAAAAAGCCGCAATCAGGCGGGGACCTGAGACGTCTGGGATCGGCCGTGACTTCACGGATGTTTGTCAATCAACTGGCGGACAAAGGGTCAGACACGTATTATTATTGATGACACAATAATGAACAACTGCTGCAATCTGCCTTTGTATGAGCGACTGTGACTAACAATGTTAACATTGGAGTAGTTATATCTAACTTGAACTACACCTTGGCAATGGAAGCTATAAGTCACCATGTAGACGATATTGGCAGACGATACAGCTTTTAATTAGGGGTGTGCAGATAGATCGGCCGATTCTTGTGGAAAAAGTATGTGATCGACCATTGCCCATTTATTTCTTTTAATAGACAATTCCCACCCCTGGAAATAGTCAACAGTCCGTACACGACACCTAAGAGGAGGCAGATCCATCCATAAATGGGTGGTTTCGATACCAAGGGTAGTATTGGTATATGGTCGATACGAGAGTGATTGATGGATATTTTTGTGTTCTCGTCATTTTTGTTAATATTTACAAACTCAGGGAAAACTTCCCTGGACACAGAAGAACATTGAGGGTAAAAAAAACTAAGGATTTAAGTAGATTTTGGATATTGTTAAGTTGTTGTGTACTATTGACCGGGACGGTATAGCTCGGTCGGCCGTGCCAGCAACTTGAGGGTTCCAGGTTCGATCCCCGCTTCCGCCATCCTAGTCACTGCCGTTGTGTCCTTGGGCAAGACACTTTACCTACCTGCTCCCAGTGCCACCCAAACTGGTTTAAATTAGAGATATTATCGGCCGATAAATGCTTTAAAATGTAATATCGGAAATTATCGGTATCGGGTTTTTTTATTATCGTTTTTTTATTTTTTTTATTTTTATTAAATCAACATAAAAAACACAAGATACACTTACAATTAGTACACTAACCCAAAAAACCTCCCTCCCCCCATTTACACTCATTCACACAAAAGGGTTGTTTCTTTCTGTTATTAATATTCTGCTTCCTACATTATATATCAATATATATCAATACAGTCTGCAAGGGATACAGTCCGTAAGCACACATGCTGCTCCACTAATAGTACTAACCTTTAACACTTCATTTTACTCATTTTCATTAATTACTAGTTTCTATGTAACTGTTTTTATATTGTTTTACTTTCTTTTTTATTCAAGAAAATGTTTTTATTTGATTAATCTTTTTAAAAAGGACCTTATCTTCACCATACCTGGTTGTCCAAATTAGGCATAAAAATGTGTTAATTCCACGACTGTATGTATCGGTATCGGTGGATATCGGTTGATATCGGTATCGGTAATTAAGAGTTGGACAATATCGGAATATCGGATATCGGCAAAAAGCCATTATCGGACATCCCTAGTTTAAATGGAACTTAGATATTAGGTTTCACTATGTAAAACACTTTGAGTCACTAGAGAAAAGTGCTTTATAAATATAATTCACTTCAATTCACTATTGACCTTTTATTAAAACAATATTATGTAATGGAGACCAAAGTTTTAATATAGCGTTGCTGTTATTAAACGGTCAATAGCACTCATCACAAATAAATGGAAAGGTTTACAGTTGATACAGGTGATCGGTATTGTTATCGGACAATCTCACTCATACACGATCGATATCGACAGCAACCGCTAAGCTACAAGTCTTGAATACGTCAGCAGCCAAATTAGGACAAATGTGGGATATGGAGAGGTTTGTATATTGCCCATTCATTTTCGATGGGGGAGAAATTTCTGGTAATTCCGGGTAATCAAGGAATTTTCAGAAATGTTTTGAAAATATAGATAATACCACAATTGCCCATGATAATATTAATGGGTTGGTGTTGGAATTTTTCAAAACGGTTGAAAAATGTTGACGTAGTAACAGTCTGAATTTGAATTGGTATTTCGAAACTCCTGGAATTTCGGGAAAACCGAAAAAAAAAAAATTGGTGGTTTTGTTGTCCCAATTAAGAAGAATGTTTTGAAGGTGGAACCGTCAAAAATGGTTGAAAAATGTGGACTGTGGAAACCTTCCAGGAAGAGGCGAAAAGAGGGTTTTGGAAAACTGGGAATTCCTGGAATTTTTTTAACTTGGTAGTTTGATTGTCCAAGGTGAGTGGAGTGTGGGGATGTTGGAACGGTTTGAATGGGGTGAGTAATGTGGAAATTGTGCACGTTTAAAAAATGGCCCATTCATTGTCAAAGGAGAGAGAATGACCGGAAATTGCAGTAAAACCGGGAATTTGGGAAAAGGGAAAACATGTTTTGCGTTGGACATATGTGAAGACCAGTGTGGGTTGATGGTTGAAAGGTCATAATCGGGTAAAAGAAAATGGGGCAAAATGTTGAACATTTAGGTCATTGTAGAACTATGAATACGTCTATTTGAATGGGAATTCCCTAGAAATTTGGATTTCAGGAAAAACGGAAATTTTTGGGAAAATATAGATAATACCACAATTGTCCTTGATGATTTGAATGGGTTGGGGTTGGAATTTTTCAAAACGGTTGAACAATGTTGACTGAATTTTAATTGGTATTTCGGAATTCCTGGAATTTCGGGAAAACCGAAAAAAAAATAAAAAATCTGTGGTTTTGTTGTCCCAATTAAGAAGAATGTTTTGAAGGTGGAACCGTCAAAAACGGTTGAAAAATGTGGACTGTGGAAACCTTCCAGGAAGAGGCGAAAAGAGGGTTTTGGAAAACCCGGAATTCCTGGAATTTTTTTTTTATTTCGGGAAAACCGAAAAACATTTATGATGGTTTTGTTGTCCCAATTAAGAAGAATGTTTTGAAGGTGGAACCTTCAAAAACGGTTGAAAAATGTGGACTGTGGAAACC
Source organism: Entelurus aequoreus (assembly GCF_033978785.1). Lineage (NCBI taxonomy): Eukaryota > Metazoa > Chordata > Actinopteri > Syngnathiformes > Syngnathidae > Entelurus > Entelurus aequoreus. The sequence goes on from NC_084745.1 coordinate 54,443,717, forward strand.
TTCCAGGAAGAGGCGAAAAGAGGGCTTTGGAAAACCATGAATTCCTGGAATTTTTTTTAACTTGGTAGTTTGATTGTCCAAGGTGAGTGGAGTGTGGGGATGTTGGAACGGTTTGAATGGGGTGAGTAATGTGGAAATTGTGCAAGTTTAAAAAATGGCCCATTCATTGTCAATGGGGAGAAAATCACCGGAAATTGCAGTAAAACCGGGAATTTGGGATTAGGGAAAACATGTTTTGCGTTGGACATATGTGAAGAGCAGTGTGGGTTGATGGTTGAAAGGTCGGAATCGGATAAAAAAAAATGGGGCAAAATGTTGAACATTTAGTTCATTGTAGAACTATGAATACGTCTATTTGAATGGGAATTCCCTAGAAATTTGGATTTCAGGAAAAACGGAAATTTTTGGGAAAATATAGATAAAACCACAATTGTCCTTGATGATTTGAATGGGTTGGGGTGGGAATTTTTCAAAACGGTTGAACAATGTTGACTGAATTTGAATTGGTATTTCGGAATTCCTGGAATTTCGGGAAAACCGGAAAAAAAAAATCGGTGGTTTTGTTGTCCCAATTAAGAAGAATGTTTTGAAGGTGGAACCGTCAAAAACGGTTGAAAAATGTGGACTGTGGAAACCTTCCGGGAAGAGGCGAAAAGAGGGTTTTGGAAAACCCGGAATTCCTGGAATTTTTTTTAATTTCGGGAAAACCGAAAAACATTTTTGATGGTTTTGTTGTCCCAATTAAGAAGAATGTTTTGAAGGTGGAACCGTCAAAATGGTTGAAAAATGTGGACTTTGGAAACCTTCCAGGAAGAGGCGAAAGGAGGGCTTCGGAAAACCCGGAATTCCTGGAATTTTTTTTTATTTTGGGAAAACCGAAAAAAAATTTTGATGGTTTTGTTGTCCCAATTAAGAAGAATGTTTTGAAGGTGGAACCGTCAAAAATGGTTGAAAAATGTGGACTTTGGAAACCTTCCAGGAAGAGGCGAAAAGAGGGCTTTGGAAAACCATGAATTCCTGGAATTTTTTTTAACTTGGTAGTTTGATTGTCCAAGGTGAGTGGAGTGTGGGGATGTTGGAACGGTTTGAATGGGGTGAGTAATGTGGAAATTGTGCAAGTTTGAAAAATGGCCCATTCATTGTCAATGGGGAGAAAATGACCGGAAATTGCAGTAAAATCGGGAATTTGGGAAAAGGGAAAACATGTTTTGTGTTGGACATATGTGAAGACCAGTGTGGGTTGATGGTTAAAAGGTTGGAATCGGGTAAAAAAAATGGGGCAAAATGTTGAACATTTTGAATAAGTCTATTTGAATGGGAATTTCCTAGAATTCTGGATTTCAGGAACGAGACTTTTTGGAAAATATAGTTAATACCACAATTGTCCTTGATAATATGAATGGGTTGGTGTTGGAATTTTTCAAAACGGTTGAAAAATGTTGACGTAGTAACAGTCTGAATTTGAATTGGTATTTCGGAATTCCTGGAATTTACGGAAAACCGAGAAGAAAAAAAATTGGTGGTTTTGTTGTCCCAATTAAGAAGAATGTTTTGAAGGTGGAACCGTCAAAAACGGTTCAAAAATGGTTGAAAAATGTGGACTGTGGAAACCTTCCAGGAAGAGGCGAAAAGAGGGCTTTGGAAAACCGGGAATTCCTGGAATTTTTTTTTATTTTGGGAAAACCAAAAACGTTTTTTGGTGGTTTTGTTGTCCCAATTAAGAAGAATGTTTTGAAGGTGGAACCGTCAAAATTTGGGAAAAGGGAAAACATGTTTTGCGTTGGACATATGTGAAGACCAGTGTGGGTTGATGGTTGAAAGGTCGGAATCGGGTAAAAAAAAAAATGGGGCAAAATGTTGAACATTTTGAATATGTCTATTTGAATGGGAATTTCCTAGAAATTTGGATTTCAGGAAAAACGGAAATTTTGGGGAAAATATAGATAACACCACAATTGTGCTTTGATGATATGAATGGGTTGGTGTTGGAATTTTTCAAAACGGTTGGAAAATGTTGACGTAGTTACAGTCTGAATTTGAATCGGTATTTCGGAATTCCTGGAATTTCGGGAAAAAACGGGGAAAAAAAAATTGGTGGTTTTTTTTTGTCTCAATTAAGAAGAATGTTTTGACGGTGGAACCGTCAAAAACGGTTGAAAAATGTTGACGTAGTTACAGTCTGAATTTGAATTGGTATTTCGGAATTCCTGGAATTTCGGGAAAAAACGGGGGAAAAAAAATTGGTGTTTTTTTTTGTCTCAATTAAGAAGAATGTTTTGACGGTGGAACCGTCAAAAACGGTTGAAAAATGTTGACGTAGTTACAGTCTGAATTTGAATTGGTATTTCGGAATTCCTGGAATTTCGGGAAAAAACGGGGAAAAAAAAATTGGTGTTTTTTTTTTGTCTCAATTAAGAAGAATGTTTTGACGGTGGAACCGTCAAAAACGGTTGAAAAATGTTGACGTAGTTACAGTCTGAATTTGAATTGTTATTTCGGAATTCCTGGAATTTCAGGAAAACCGAAAAAAAATAAATTGGTGGTTTTGTTGTCCCAATTAAGAAGAATGTTTTGAAGGTGGAATTGTCAAAAATGGTTGAAAAATGTGGACTGCGGAAACCTTCCAGGAAGAGGCAAAAGGAGGGCTTTGGAAAACCGGGAATTCCTGGAATTTTTTTTTATTTCGGGAAAAACAAAAAAATTTTTGGGTGGTTTTGTTGTCCCAATTAAGAAGAATGTTTTGAAGGTGGAACCGTCAAAATTTGGGAAAAGGGAAAACATGTTTTGCGTTGGACATATGTGAAGAGCAGTGTGGGTTGATGGTTGAAAGGTCGGAATCGGGTAAAAAAAAAAAATGGGGCAAAATGTTGAACATTTTGAATATGTCTATTTGATGGGAATTTCCTAGAAATTTGGATTTCAGGAAAAACGGAAATTTTGGGGAAAATATAGATAATACCACAATTGTCCTTTGATGATATGAATGGGTTGGTGTTGGAATTTTTCAAAACGGTTGGAAAATGTTGACGTAGTAACAGTCTGAATTTGAATTGGTATTTCGGAATTCCTGGAATTTCGGGAAAACCGGAAAAAACCAAAAAACTGTGGTTTTGTTGTCCCAATTAAGAAGAATGTTTTGAAGGTGGAATTGTAAAAAATGGTTGAAAAATGTGGACTTTGGAAACCTTCCAGGAAGAGGCAAAAGGAGGGCTTTGGAAAACCGGGAATTCCTGGAACTTTTTTTGGGGATAAATAAAACCCCCATTTAGTTTTTAACGACTGCGTAGGCCTACTCTGCCAGTGTATTTCAGTGTTGTTCACTATGGTGGTACTTTATGTTTTGAGTTGAAGAAGCACTGGTCTATACAGCAAGATGGTGGGTGTAGCATCATGATGTGGGGTTGCATGAATGCTTCCAGCACAGGGAAGCTGCAGTTTTTCAACATGTCCACCCTCGTGTCCGCAATACAAGAGGATTGCAGTCAGAAATTGAGTGGTGCAGATGCAGTCGATGTAGAGAAACGAGTCAAGAATGTCATACCAAGGTGACATGAGGTCTCGGCATGAAGCAGCAAAATAATGCACCAAATGTCAAGGGGAAGACAAAAAAAAGGGGTCACTTGTGCTTTTTAGGAACTGAGGAGTGTAAGCATTCACATTGTTTGGACTTGTGGACCTTGGGAGTAGATTGTGCACAAACACTGTACAGATGCCACAGAAAATAGATAGGACTGACAAGGAGGCGTTTCTAATGAGGTGACCCTTTCAAAACAACCCAAATAGTTGGGTCATGTGATCAAGCATCGACATAGAAGGGCAGGTTGTTATGGATTATTGCCTTTTAATCACAAATACTGATCGCCTCTGGCTATTTCTTTAATATCACTGGCTAGCAGCTAATTGTGTATCTTATACACCGTGTGGACAAACTCTACTAAGTTCATAATAAATATTACAGCAAATAAACTACATTTCTTAGTATCTTCAAGTAGCGTTATCACTGGAGGACCAGTTTGTTTTTGTGTAGTATTGACTTTGTTTGCTTTAACAATGAATACATCCGTGATAAAAGAGAATAAGTATTGGGATGATACTGTGTAGAAATGATGATAACTGTTGCATCGTGTTTTATTATCACATTTCTGAATCTCATTACTAAGAATGAAAATAAGTTGTAATGACAGTAGCACGTCTAAGACACTCGATGTGTACGGTGTGTTGGCTTGTCCATTCAGTCTTTGCTCAATCTAGTCTTTGGTTGCGCCCTAAAAAGTGTTAATGCTCTAAGTATTATACTTAGTACGCACCAGATGTATTATTACGACGTGCCTCTAAGTTGTACATTTCATGAACACATTACGAGGTGTTGAAGTCGCCATGTAAAATTGCAAATGCTAATCGGTAGCATGTCATTAGCAAAGCCAATGTATGTTAGCATCAAGCAAGCGTATTTTTGATTTAAAGGTGTGTTGTTAGTCCCATGTTGATGTGATAAAACCTCTTCCTTGTTTGGAAGATACATACTATTGTAACGGTTGTATCTTCATGCAAATAATAAATATTTATAAGATGTTTGGATTGTATTAATTTTGGTCAACTTTTTTATTAAATGTAATATTGCCTGACAAAAAGTGATTCAACGTAATATTTTGATATTTACACATCGTATATTTGACTAGAGTACCCTTATGGGCATTACATATATATAAATCAAGTACCTACTGTACTGTATATAGGGATGATGTTTGATAAGAAATTATCGAGTTCGAGCCTATTATCGAATCCTCTTATCGAACCGATTCCTTATCGAGTCCAGATATTTGGTTTAACAAAAGCTCACTTTTATTATATAAGAAAAAAATGTAATCTAATAAATAAATAAATATTGACTGTTACCCCCTAAAAAAATAAAATAAAATAAATAAATATTGACTGTTGTTACCCAAAGTATATTAAGTGGGATTTTTCAGAAAAAGAAATATATACAGTAACACAAAAACAACCTGTCTCTGTGATCACTATAAGTGTATAAATAATAATATGGTGTTAAATAAAATCAGTCCCTTGGGCACAAAACTGAAAATAATACAGCTCTCCAAAAAGTGCACTTCTGCTGCTATTGGAACATAACTGTTTGTTATGATGCTTTGACATTTTTGCACTTTATTTCTTCATTGAAAGGAAATTCTATGAAGAGAAAAGTTGTTTGCAAATGTGGTTACAATGCTAAAAAATGAAAAGTTAAAGCTAAAAAAAGAAATACACTTTATTGAGTTAACATTATTTCTTTATAGGGGGAAAGATGTGATGTTATGAGCTAGGGAATATAACAACTACACTACCCAGCATGCAACGGGAGTGACGAGCATGCGCTGTAGCCCCGAAAAGTGTTGCATGTCGCCACCCGGCAGCTAAGAATGAGGTTATGAGCACGCTGTGAAAGTAAACGTCAAGAACTCAGCCAACGCGCCTCGTCTGCATTATTTATAATTAGACAGACAACACATCTACAGTGTGATTTTGTTTTGTTTACATTTAAAGAAAAACAAAAGTTGAAAAAGGGAGATATGTTGTATATATATGTATGTGCTGCAGTGTTGTATATATATGTATGTGCTGCGGTTGCTTTAAGAAGGTTGCGACAGCTGCCGTAAAGGAGGTGCGTTGCTAGCCTGGTTGCTATGTTTCAGGTTGGTGGTAAAAGTGTTGGTCATGTGTTTGTACCCTGCTCAAATCTCTCAGTAAAGTTATTCATTGGATTATACCTTTTTGTTTTGAACTTTATTACACCTTGGAGCGCTTTTTCCGGTCCATTGTTTTTCCTGCTTTCGCTATCTGCGCCTAATGACTGAGCTACGTGACGTCATTTCTTGTGATGTCTCACGGGTAGGAATGTCCGATAATGGCTTTTTGCCGATATCCGATATTCCGATATTGTCCAACTCTTTAATTACCGATACCGATATCAACCGATACCGATATCAACCGATATATGCAGTCGTGGAATTAACACATTATTATGCCTAATTTGGACAACCAGGTATGGTGAAGATAAGGTACTTTTTAAAAAAAATAGTAAAATAAGATAAATAAATTTAAAAAAATTTCTTGAATAAAAAAAAAAAGTACAACAATATAAAAACAGTTACATAGAAACTAGTACTGAATGAAAATGAGTAAAATTAAGTGTTAAAGGTTAGTACTATTAGTGGAGCAGCATGTGTGCTTATGGACTGTATCCCTTGCAGACTGTATTGATATATATTGATATATAATGTAGGAAGCAGAATATTAATAACAGAAAGAAACAACCCTTTTGTGTGAATGAGTGTAAATGGGGGAGGGAGTTTTTTTGGGTTGGTGCACTAATTGTAAGTGTATCTTGTGTTTTTTATGTTGATTTAATTTTTTAAAAAACCCCCAAAAAAACAAAAAAAAACGATAACGATAATAAAAAAAACGATACCGATAATTTCCGATATTACATTTTAACGCATACATCTCTACTCACGGGGCATTTCTGGTCGGGACGGGATTCGTTCCGAGGGATTCGAATAAAGAACCAACTCTTTTTCTTTACTATAGTGGTCTCGATAACGGGTACCGGTTCTCAAAAAGGGATCCGAGTCCGAGGACTCGGTTCTTTTCTTATCGAACAACCGGGAAAACCGGTTTCGAATATCATCCCTAACTGTATACTTGTTGAAATACCCTTTACAAAGCTCAAATCTACCCAAACAACCACTTTGCTGCTGCCAAGTAATATTTTGGTACGGACACATATTTGACTAGAATACCATTTATGACAACCTTTTTATAATGCATACATTTATCATTTGTTTTCAAAACGCTTACAAAAAAGTGGGACCCCCAAAAATGTACAGTGGGACCCCGTTTTGACAATTCCTAGCACCAACACTGCAAAAGGCAGTCAAAGAGCACAGAGATGATGCAAGCAGCTACAAAAAAATGTAAAACCCGTTTTTGAAATGCTTCTATTATGATTTTTTTGGAATAAGCCTTTTGGATTAAAGATGAAACCTTTAACCTGCTAGCCTTTCAGTTTTTTCTTGGCACAAACAAAAGAAGAGGTCTATTTTTGGAGACTTGTAAACATGAATCCCCCCCCCCCCCCAAACCCCCTTGATGATAATAAGGAAGTTTGGAAGTAGTTTTCTCTCCGATGTAAACATTTTCACACTCAGTGTTTGGAAGTCACAAAAACACGCCGATGGCTTCAATCCAAAAGTAAATCCAAAGTGCATGTTACTCATTTCAACAAAGTCAACATTCTACTGCTCGTTCATCCCAAAATGTACGTTTGTATTCTTCAACCTGTGCACACGGCACTGCTTGAGTGTTTCATTGCACTGAACACGTGCAATGTAAAAAAGGTGTCTAATGCTTAAACCAAAAATAAACAAAAGGTGAGAAAAGTCATTGAAGCTTAGGGAAGGCTATGCAGAACCAAACTAAAACTGAACTGGCTACAAAGTAAACAAAAACAGAATGCTGGACGACAGCAAAGACTTACTGTGGAGCAAAAACAGCGTCCACAATGTACATCCGAACATGACATGACAATCAATGTCCCCACAAAGAAGGATAGAAACAACTGAAATATTCTTGATTGCTAAAACAATATCGCTCAAAGAAAGACATGAAACTGCTACAGGAAAATACCAAAAAAAGAGAAAAAGCCACCAAAATAGGAGCGCAAGACAAGAAGTAAGACACTACACACAGGAAAACAGCAAAAAAGTCCAAATAAGTCAGGGTGTGATGTGACAGGTGGTGACAGTACACCTACTTTGAGACAAGAGCTATAGTGATGCATGCTTGGTTATGCTTTAAAGTCAAATCCAACAATTGCGACAACGACTTTTTACTGTCAACTGAGTTTCGTTTTTTAATTATTTCTGCTGGTGGTGTGCCTCCGCATTTTTTTAAACGCAAAAAATGTGCCTTGCTTTAAAAAAGGTTGAAAAACACTGGTATAGACAATAAAGGGACGGATGGAAAATCATGTTAAAAATACTGATAAACGAGTCAGCTTTTAGGAGAGAATCTTAAGATTTATTGTACAAATGCTGCACTTTTAAAAAAGTGGAAAAAAAAGCGGAAAAAAAACAAGTAAAACTATGCTAAAAGTTAGTAATGTTAATGGGGAAAAAAACAAATGATAAAAAAGGGGAATTATAAATGCTGAGTCACATAGTTTTGGGTGAGGTTTTTGGGGTAAAGAAGGTATGCTCACTTTTAAAAGTGAAAAAACAAGAAAAAAAGATATGTACAATACATAGGAAAAAACTAATCATACAATAATGAGTTATAAATGGTAATAATGAGTCACATCCTTGGGTATCAAGTTATAATATAAAGGAACATAAAGGTACAGAAATGCTGCACTTTTAAAAGTTTAAAAAAATAAATAAATAGAAAAACAAACAATAAAATAATGTAAATTATATTTTTATAACATACTTTTTGTGAATGGGTATGTACATTTTTTGGCGGATAAACAAATAATGCAGTTTAAAAGTATAAAATAATAATAAAAATAATAATTTCAAAGACGTCAATAAAAAACTATGTGTATTTTTGGAGAGGGTCCCGAGGATATACAAACTTTGCACTTTAAAAGTATAAAAAAAACATAAAAAATACACATTTCAAAGAAATAAATAAAAAACTAATTATGAGTCACATCCTTGTGTATCAAGTTATAATATAAAGGAATATAAAGGTACAGAAATGCTGCACTTTTAAAAGTAAAAAAAATAAATCAATAGAAAAACAATTAAATAATGTAAATTATATTTTTATAACAGTTAATGTGTATATACATTTTTTGTCAGATATAAAAATAATGCACTTTAAAAGTATAAAATAATAATACAAATAATAATTTCAAAGATGTCAATAAAAAACTAATAATCATAAATGGTGATAATGAGTCACATATTTTCGTATTTTTGGAGAGGGTCCCGAGGATATACAAATATTGCACTTTAAAAGTATAAAAAACCATCAAAAATACACATTTCAAAGTAATAAATAAACAACTAATGAGTATAAGGTTTTTTGGAGAGGGTCCCGAGGATGTACAAATATTGCAATTTAAAAATAAAAAAAAATAAAAAATACACATTTCAAATAATGTAAATAAAAAAATAATAGTGAGTCACATACGTTTGTATAAGGTTTTTTGGAGAGAATCCCTAGGATGTACAAATATTGCCCTTTAAAATAAAAAACAGAATAAAATAACACAAATTAGAAATAAACAAAAAAAAACAACTAAGAAAATAAAATAGTGAATTTTGAATGGTGACGAGTCAGATATATATATATATATATTTTTTTTTTTGTGGAATCTGAAGATATACAAATGCTGCACTTTTAAAAAAGTGGAAAAAAAAAGCTAAAATAAAAATAAAAATAGTAATGTTAATAGGGAAAAAAACAAATGATAAAAAAGGGGGATTATAACTGGTGAGGTTTTTGGGGGTAAAGAAGGTATGCTCACTTTTAAAAGTAAAATAAAATAAAAAATAAAAAAATTTAAAAAATTACAATACATAGGAAAAAACATAATAAAATAATGAGGTATAATTTGTGATAATGAGTCACATCCTTTTGTTTCAAGTTATAATATAAAGGAATAAAGGTGTACAAATGCTGCACTTTAAAAAATAAAATAAAATAACTAAATAGAAAAACAGACCATGAAATAATGTAAATTATATTTTTATAACATACTTTTGCGAATGTGTATGTACATTTTTTGGCGGATATACAAATAATGCACTTTAAAAGCACCAAAAAAAATAAAAAACACAAATTTCAAAGACGTAAATAAAAAAACTAATAATCATAAAGGGTGATAATGAGTCACATTTGTATTTTTGGAGGGGGTCCCGAGGATATACAAATATTGCATTTTAAAATAAAAAACAGAATAAAATAATACAAATTAGAAATAAACAAAAAAAAATTTGAATGGTGATGAGTCAGATATATACATTTGTTTTTTGCGTGGAATCTGAAGGTATACAAATGCTGCACTTTTCAATGACAACAATAAATAACTGTAAATAAAGATGAGATCATGTCAATTATAGTGATAATGAGTCACATATTTCTGTACAAGGTAAAGAGTCAATTCTATTTGCTCGCCTGTGGTTGCATTCAGCAGCCAAGGCAGCCCGATGTAAAAATAAAATGAAATATACAATACGCCATGATTATAGGACATACTGTGTGGTCTCGTGTTGACCACCAAAACATGTTAGAAGATGGAGTGCCATTGGAAAGCAACGATATGCAATCATGCATTCATTCTCAACCGCTTATCCTGTTCGCTGTCACGACTGAGCTGGAGCCTATCCCAGCTAACTTTGCGGCCATCCGCCACTGGTAAAATATGCATACGTTTGCCCTTTATTATCTTCTGTAAATTGGTAAAGGGACCAAATAGTTTGTTGTGGACCAGCCTGGACACCTGGGGCCGTACTTATCAAGCTTCTTAGAGTGCCATTTTACACTTAAGTCCTGAGAATTTGCGAAATTTAGTCCTACTCTCAAACTTAAGAATAAAAGCTTTTTATCAACGTTCTTAAGTCTAAGAATCACTCCTACTCTCCACGATATTTAAGAGACCTTCAGAGGTGTCTTAAGTGGTTAGGAGTTGCCAGCAGGGGGTGGCACTGAGGCGAGAGAGACGTGCGCGAACGTTCAGGGAACGGAACAATGTTGTTTTTTTTTTGATGACGAGCAGCTGATCAAACGGTATCGTTTAGACAGAGCGGATATTATTTTTGTCACAGATTTAATACTTTTCGATTCCTTGTTGATTTCTGCATGTGTCTGCAGTGGGCTAGTATATATAGAGCCACCCACACCAGTTTCAAATGAGTTGCCTAATTAATGAATTGGAAAGAAAATGTTATGACAGTAGCGTATGTGTGTGGCCGTGAGGTGAGTGACGTCAGTGAGTGTGTGGGCGAGAGAAGAGAGGGAGCGGTAGCGTGAGTGCCGGCGGGGACTAGTTTGTTTTGTATTATTTTGTAGTTTATTGTCAAAATATACACTCCCATTGTCCACTTAAATATTTCCAAGATATTTCTTTATTCTTAGACAACGGATTCCCTTCCGTGATTGGTCATTTCTATGGACACAGAAATGACGTCACCTAAAATTGCGTTTACGGCACATAGTAATGTCGTAATTCAGCTCTGAGTGTGACACTTAAGATTCAGTCCTACACTTCGCTGAAAGTGTGAGTAAGACGCTTGATAACTAACTTTTAAGTGCAGCTTTCAGCCAAGAATTTATTTACTCTTAAGTCAACTCTTAGCAGACTTCTTAGGAGTAATTCTGAGAAGCTTGATAAGTACGGCCCATGGTGTGTGTTGTGTTGCAACTGTAGCGTAAAAATGCTGTGGAGGTTTGCTTTTTGCACGGACTTTAGACTGAGCAATGTTGTGTTAGCATGTCTGTGATGACCACAGCGCTTCCACTTGCTACATTGTAAAAATGAACTTCCTGTTACTTGGAAAATAATGAGCACTACTACTCACACACCTGTTGATTTTTCTAAATAAAGCAGACAAAAAGATAAGCGACTCTACGTGACTTTCAGACGTGCAATAAAAACATGTATGTTGATATTTCATTTCAACGATTATTTAAAGGCCTACTGAAATGCGATTTTCTTATTTAAACGGGGATAGCAGGTCCATTCTATGTGTCATACTTGATCATTTCGCGATATTGCCATATTTTTACTGAAAGGATTTAGTAGAGAACATCGACGATAAAGTTCGCAACTTTTGGTCGCTGATAAAAAAAGCCTCGCCTGTACCGGAAGTAGCGTGACATCGCAGGTTGTGGAGCTCCTCACATCTGGACATTGTTTACAATCATGGCCACAAGCAGCGAGAGCGATTCGGACCGAGAAAGCGACAATTTCCCCATTAATTTGAGCGAGGATGAAAGATTTGTGGATGAGGAAAGTGAGAGTGAAGGACTAGAGGGCAGTGGAAGCGATTCAGATAGGGAAGATGCTGTGATAGGCGGGTGGGACCTGATATTCAGCTGGGAATGACTAAAACAGTAAATAAACACAAGACATATATATACTCTATTAGCCACAACACAACCAGGCTTATATTTAATATGACACAAATTAATCCCACATAACAAACACCCAAAGTACCGTTCACCTCCGCAAAGTTCATACAGCACATACTGTATATTTCCCCAAAGTTACGTACGTGACATGCACATAGCGGCACGCACGTACGGGCAAGCGATCAAATGTTTGGAAGCTGCAGCTGCGTACTCACGGTAGCGCATATCCAACTCAAAGTCCTCCTGGTAAGAGTCTCTGTTGTCCCAGTTCTCCACAGGCCAATGGTAAAGCTTGACTGTCATCGTTCGGGAATGTAAACAATGAAACACGGGCTACGACGTAGCCGCTACGAGTTTGTGTTGCTGCAGCCGGCCGCTAATACACCGCTTCCCACCTACAGCTTTCTTCTTTGCTGTCTCCATTGTTCATTAAACAAATTGCAAAAGATTCACCAACACAGATGTCCAGAATACTGTGGAATTTTGCGATGAAAACAGACGACTTAATAGCTGGCCACAATGCTGTTCCAAAATGTCCACTACAATCCGTGACGTCACGCGCAAACGTCATCATACCGAGACGTTTTCAGCAGAATATTTCGCGGGAAATTTAAAATTGCACTTTACTAATCTAACCTGGTTGTATTGGCATGTGTTGCAATGTTAAGATTTCATCATTGATATATAAACTATCAGACTGCGTGGTCGCTAGTAGTGGCTTTCAGTAGGCCTTTAATGTATTTTTTGTACTACGTTATTGTGTATATTGTTCTGAGAGCGCTGCAGTGTTGTTGGCTTGATTCTTTTGTCAGAGTTACAGTTCTAAAAATAGCTCTGTTCTGCAAAGATTAGTGAGGAGACTCCGAGACAAATTGTTATTCAAAATACAGTATAGGCCAAAAGTTTGGACACACCTTCTCCTCATTCAATCTTTATTTTCATGACTATTTACATTGTAGATTGTCACATCAAAACTATGAATGAACACATGTGGAGTTATGTACTTCACAACAAAAAGGTGAAATAACTGAAAACATGTTTTAAAATCTAGTTTCTTCAAAATAGCCACCCTTTGCTCCGATTACTGCTTTGCACACGCTTGGCATTCTCTCCATGAGCTTCAAGCACACCTGTGAAGTGAAAACCATTTCAGGTGACTACCTCTTGAAGCCCATCGAGAGAATACCAAGAGTGTGCAAAGCAGTAATCAGAGCAAAGGGTGGCTATTTTGAAGAAACTACAATATAAAATATGTTTTCAGTTATTTCACCTGTTTTGTTAAGTATTTTAGTAGATCAAGCCCTTTGTGTGTGACAGTCTGACAGTCAAGTTGCATTTGTGTGAAGATACTTATACTTAAAGTCATTTACTGTGACTAATCACCATTAATCACAATTCAAAAGTGTGGTTAATCTGATTTTAAAACAAATGTCATTAGACAGCAGGGGATGCATGAAGAAAAAGCAGACTTTTGGCACTAATTGATAATAATATGCTTTTTTTGCCTATAAAAACAACAAAACTGACAAATGTTGTGTTTGAAAATGTTTTAAGCTTCCTTTTTTTGTTTTATAAAACAACAACAAAATATTAAAATGAGGTCGCATGCCTTGATTTGGCGAGAAAAAGTTGGGCATCCCTGCTTTAGAGGGTATTTTTTCCACTGGTTGTACTTTTTTTAAAGGCCTACTGAAAGCCACTACTAGCGACCACGCAGTCTGATAGTTTATATATCAATGATGAAATCTTAACATTGCAACACATGCCAATAAGGCCGGGTTAGATTAGTAAAGTGCAATTTTAAAATTCCCGCGAAATATCCTGCTGAAAACGTCTCGGTATGATGACGTTTGCGCGTGACGTCACTTTGGGACAGCATTGTGGCCAGCTATTAAGTCGTCTGTTTTCATCGCAAAATTCCACAGTATTCTGGACATCTGTGTTGGTGAATCTTTTGCAATTTGTTTAATGAACAATGAAGACGGCAAAGAAGAAAGCTGTAGGTGGGAAGCGGTGTATTAGCGGCCGGCTGCAGCAAAACAAACACAGCCGATGTTTCATTGTTTACATTCCCGAAATATGACAGTCAAGCTTTACCATTGGCCTGTGGAGAACTGGGACAACAGAGACTCTTACCAGGAGGACTTTGAGTTGGATACGCGCTACCGTGAGTACGCAGCTGCGACTTCCAAACATTTGATCGCTTGCCCGTACGTGCGTGCCGCTATGTGCATGTCACGTACGTAACTTTGGGGAAATATATGTGCTGTATGAACTTTGCGGAGGTAAACGGTACTTTGGGCTGTGGGATTGAGTGTGTTGTGCGGGTGTTTGATTTGTATTGGCGGGTTATATGGACGGGAGGGGGGAGGTGTTTGTTATGTGGCATATTAAATATAAGCCTGGTTGTGTTGTGGCTAATAGAGTATATATATGTCTTGTGTTTATTTACTGTTGTAGTCATTCCCAGCTGAATATCAGGTCCCACTCCGCCTCTCACAGCATCTTCCCTATCTGAATCGCTTCCACTGCCCTCTAGTCCTTCACTCTCACTTTCCTCATGCACGAATCTTTCATCCTCGCTCAAATTAATGGGGAAATTGTCGCTTTCTCGGTCCGAATCGCTCTCGCTGATGGTGGCCATGATTGTAAACAAGCTCCACAACCTGCGACGTCACGCTACTTCCGGTAGTTTAAAATACAAATCCGTGATCCACAATAGAAAAAGGAGAGAGTGTGGAATCCAATGAGCCAGCTTGTACCTAAGTTACGGTCAGAGCGAAAAAAGATACGTCCTGCACTGCACTCTAGTCCTTCACTCTTACGTTCCTCATCCACGAATCTTTCATCAAATTAATGGGGTAATCGTCGCTTTCTCGGTCCGAATCGCTCTCGCTGCCGGTGTAAACGATGGAAAAATGTGAGGAGCCTTTCAACCTGTGACGTCACGCTACTTCCGGTACAGGCAAGGCTTTTTTTTTATCAGCGACCAAAAGTTGCGAACTTTATCGTCGATGTTCTCTACTAAATCCTTTCAGCAAAAATATGGCAATATCGCGAAATGATCAAGTATGACACATAGAATGGATCTGCTATCCCCGTTTAAATAAGAAAAAATCATTTCAGTAGGCCTTTAAAGTCTGACGTACATTCAAGTGTGCCAAAGATTGTCTATTGGAGCAGATGCCTGACTGCATGTAAGCCAGTGCACCTGCACTCTGCCCAGTACATGGCTTTTGCATTATCCCCTGAAAAAGACCTTGAAGGCACCATATGTTAGATGAACCCATACCATGACTGAGTGCTGCTAATAGTCTGGAGCAGACCTGGGCAAATTAAGACCCGGGGGCCACATGCGGCCCGTTGAGCTTTTCAATCTGGCCCGCCAGACATTCCCAAATATTTTTTTTTTTAGATCTTTAAGATGTAAAGTGTAGCTGCCATTATGATGTGCAGTGATGTTTTCTAATGACCGGAAGTCTTCAACTATACCAGGGGTGTCCAAAGTGCGGCCCGCAGCTAATTGTTTACCGGCCCGCCACACATTCTGGAAATGCTATTGCAAAAATTTAAAAAAAATTTAAAAAAGTGGAATGAGGTGAAATCTAACTAGAAAAAGTTGCAATGTTGACACAAAGCTACCATGCAGGCTTTTTTTTTCTTTTGTCTATCTTTCTTTTTTCTTTTTTTGCCATTGCGCCAAAAAAAAAAAAAAAAAATCAATGTTATAATGAATTATTGACCTATTGAAGGCTCCAATTATTTCAAATATTTCACTTTAAAATGTTTTATGTGGGAAATATCGCATATATTGTGTGGTTGCCATACAAAAACAACAACATTTTATTTGACTAAAGAGCATAAAACAAACAAAATAATAGTTCAAACGTAAAATTGACAGATATATCTGAAGTTGAGCTCGTAACTTAAGTGTTGAAAGTTAAAAAAAACTAATAAAAATGTATCACTTTCTGAGTGGGGCACCTTTTGGATGCCAAATACCGTATTTCCTTGAATAGCCGCAGGGGCGCTAATTAATTTAAAACCTCTTCTCACCCCTGCGTTTACCAAAAGCAGGCGAGATTGCCATGCATGCGGTAATTATTTTAAAACCTCTTCTCACTCCGGCGCTTACCTTATCATGAAAAGCACATTTAATAAAAAAAAAACGTTATTATGGTCTTACCTTTAGGTATAAATGAGTCCATGCCAGCTCCTTTTGAAGAAAAGCATCGATATAGAAGTCTTCCTTCAGTTTTAAAAGTCTCTCTGTCTCGATGGAGATCTTCCTTTTAAGTATTACCTCCTGCTTCCATTGAAAGTCCAGTTTAGAAAACTGTTTTATTTTAGATATGTAATCCTCCATGGTAAAATAAATGGCTGCGCACTATTGCTGCTGTTGTCTTCTTCTGCAGCACAGGTCTTCTGCAGTACCAGCAGTTGCAAGAAGGATCACTAGCGCCCTCTACCACCAGGAGGCGGGAGTCATTTAATGACTCATGTTTGACCCGGCGGAAGTGCCAAACATGCGCTAATTATTTTGCGAAACGAGTTTGACCCGGCTGTAATTCTAGGCATGCGAATACCAATTCAAGGAAATACGGTATATTTAATGGGATTTTATTTATCTTTTCACTGTGATTACTCAAAAATAATAATGATTTAAAATCAATGGTGTCCTGCATTATTGATCTTTTTAAGGCTCTAATTACTTCTCATCAAACATTGCTTTCTGAATGTTTTGGGCAGCGGGGGAAATACTGCATATTTCACTTTTATTATAAAAAACTAAGTTGTCTTTAACAGAAAAGGCATAAAACCTTGTTTTTTTAAACTTTATATCAACCTGAAGTTGATATACTGTACAGATTTAATGTAAGCATTATATAAATAAAAAAATAATAATTTGACTTGTTTTTAACATTTTAATGACTTAGACCCTTTATGGTCCCCGGGAGCCCTAAACGTAAAAAACAAACAAAATCCATATATTTTGTTATGTTTTGAAAATGAAAAATATCAAAATGGCCCCCGCATTCTTAAATTTTTTCATGTGCGGCCCTCAGTGGAAAAAATTTGGACACCCCTGAATAGGGATGATACTCAAAACCGGTTTTCCCGGTTGTTCGATAAGAAAAGAACTGAGTCCTCGGACTCAAATCCCTTTTTGAGAACCGGTACCCGTTATCGAGACCACTATAGTAAAGGAAATAGTTGGTTCTTTATTCGAATCCCTCGGAACGAATCCCGTCCCGACCAGAAATGCTCCGCGTGACATCACAAGAAATGGCGTCACGTAGCTCAGTCATTAGGCGCAGATAGCGAAAGCAGGAAAACAATGGACGGAAAAAAGCGCTCCAAGGTGTAATAAAGTTCAAAACAAAAGCTATAATCCATCGAATAACTTTACTGAGAGATTTGAGCAGGGTAAAACACATGACCAACACTTTTACGACCAACCGGAAACATAGCAACCAGGCTAGCACCGCACCTCCTTTACGGCAGCTGTCGCAACGTTCTTAAAACAACCGCAGCACATACATATATATACAACACATCTCCCTTTTTGTACTTTTGTTTTCTTTCCTTGTAAACAAAACAAAATCACACTGTATATGTGTTGTCTGTCTAATTATAAATAATGCAGACGAGGCGTGTTGGCTGAGTTCTTGACGTTTACTTTCACGGGTGGCGACATGCAACACTTTTCGGGGCTACCCCGCATGCTCGTCACTCCCGTTGCATGCTGGGTAGTGTAGTTGTTATATTCTCTAGCTCATAACATCTTTCCCCCTATAAAGAAATAATGTTAACTCAATAAAGTGTATTTCTTTTTTTAGCTTTAACTTTTCATTTTTTAGCATTGGAACCACATTTGCAAACAACTTTTCTCTTCATAGAATTTTCTTTCAATAAAGAAATAAAGTGCAAAAATGTCAAAGCATCATAACAAACAGTTATGTTCCAATAGCAGCAGAAGTGCACTTTTTGGAGAGCTGTATTATTTTCAGTTTTGTGCCCAAGGGACTGATTTTATTTAACACTATATTATTATTTACACACCTATAGTGATCACAGAGACATGTTGTTTTTGTGTTACTGTATATATTTGTTTTTCTGAAAAATCCCACTTAATATACTTTGGGTAACAACAGTCAATATTTATTTATTTTATTTTATTTTTTTAGGGGGGTAACAGTCAATATTTATTTATTTTTTAGATTAAATTGTTTTCTAATATAATACAAGTGAGCTTTTGTTAAACCAAATATTGTGTGTTTTTCCTTATACAACAACCTATCTGGACTCGATAAGAGAATCGATAAGTAATCGGTTCGATAAGAGGATTCGATAATAGACTCGAACTCGATCATTTCTTATCAAACATCATCCCTACCCCTGAACTATACTAAGTATTTTAATGGTTGGAGTCTGCACTTTTGCACGATATACTAGTTACTATGGTCATCTAATTAGTTACTATGATCATCTAATTAGTTACCATGGTCATATAATTAGTTACTACGGTCATCTAATTAGTTACTATGGTCATCTAATGAGTTACCATGGTAATCTAATTAATCACAGCAGCTCATACGAGGCACCAAGCAGTGTGGGTGGGGTGTGTTTCCACAGAGTGTTTCCAGAGCCTGCAATGTGGGTGTCAGGGACAGACGTGGAAGGAGATTTTTACAACAAAGTTCTAAACTTAGTGATATCTCAGATATGTCAGATTGTAGGTGTGTTTTTTACCCTTCGCGTTCATATTTCGCTGTGTTTGTTGCATTTTTGTTGCGTTTTGCTTGGTTGTAAAATATGTGGATGGAGAGGGGGTGTGACGCTCATATGTTGTCAATATTCCGTGTTTTATCCTTCATAGTTAATATTGTAAATCCCACATTCTTTATTTTCATGTACATTCTGGGTAGTCTCATTCAGTAAAAAAAATGTAAAATTCCATTCCGTTTTTTAAGGCGGTCTGTCATAACGTTTTTAGCGTTCAATCAGACATTATTGTGAGGTTTTGTATTAGTGTCCCTAAAAATAGATACCGAGACACATTTTTTTCCTCTAAAAGAATTGCCCAGGCCTGGTCTGTAGGATCCTTTCTAAATCTGGCACCAACAACATCCATTTGCTTCCCAAAGAAGACATAGAAACCTGACTTGTCTGACCACAATCATCCTAAAGCCGCCACGTTCTGAGACTCAAAGGCTTCCTTTTGGCACATGTCAGTTTAAAATTGGCGTCGGAGGACACAAGCCTGGACACTTTGATGGAGCTTGTGTGTTCAGATCAGAGAGATGTGCCCTTCAGAACTTCCCAAGTCTTATTCTTTTCTTTTGAATCGCTTCTCCTTTTTGGAGAATTGTGGTGCAAGGTGGTTGCCAGGTCGCTTGTAGCCAGCAAGGTTTCCGCAGGGCATTAAAAAGCATTACAAGTCATTAATTAAGACCTTAAAGGCCTACTGAAATTATTTTTTTTAATTTAAACGGGAATAGCAGATCCATTCTATGTGTCATACTTGATCATTTCGCGATATTGCCATATTTTTGCTGAAAGGATTTAGTAGAGAAAATCGACGATAAAGTTCGCAACTTTTGCTCGCTGATAAAAAAAAGCCTTGCCTGTTGCGGAAGTAGCGTGACGTCACAGGAGCTAGTATTCCTCACAATTCCCCGTTGTTTACAATGGAGCGAGAGAGATTCGGACCGAGAAAGTGATGATTACCCCATTAATTTGAGCGAGGATGAAAGATTCGTAGATGAGGAACATTACAGTGAAGGACTAGAGTGCAGTGCAGGACGTATCTTTTTTCGCTCTGACCGTAACTTAGGTACAAGCTGGCTCATTGGATTCCACACTCTCCTTTTTCTATTGTAGATCACAGATTTGTATTTTAAACCACCTGGGATACTATATCCTCTTGAAAATGAGAGTCCAGAACGCGAAATGGACATTCAGTGCCTTTTATCTCCACGACAATACATCGTCGAAATGCTTTAGCTACGAGCTAACGTGATAGCATCTTGCTTTAACTGCATATAGAAACAAAAGAAATAAACCCCTGACTGGAAGTATAGATAGAAAATCAACAATACTATTAAACCGTGGACATGTAAATACACGGTTAATGCTTTCCAGGCTGGCGAAGGTTAACAATGCTGTGCTAACGACGCCATGGAAGCTAACTTAGCAACCGGACTGCACAGAGCTATGCTAAAAACATTAGCTCTCCACCTACGCCAGCCAGCCCTCATTTGCTCATCAACACCCGTGCTCACCTGCGTTCCAGCGATCGGCAGAAGGACGAAGGACTTCACCTGATGCGTTTGGCGGCCCGGAGACGTAGGAAGTCAAGGTGAAGTCTCCGGCTAGCGCGGCTAGCGCTCCAACAAAGTCCTCCTGGTTGTGTTGCTGTAGTCTGCTGCTAATACAACGATCCCACCTACAACTGTCTTCTTTGCAGCCTTCATTGTTCATTAAAAAAATTGCAAAAGATGTCCAGAATACTGTGGAATTATGAAATGAAAACAGAGCTTTTTGTATAGGATTCTACGGGGTACCATAACTTCCGTTACTCAGACTTCGTCAAGCGGATACGTCATCATACCGCGATGTTTCAGCCGGATATTTCCCGGGAATTTTAAAATGTCACTTTATAAGTTAACCCGGCCGTATTGGCATGTGTTGCAATGTTAAGATTTCATCATTGATATATAAACTATCAGACTGCGTGGTCGCTAGTAGTGGCTTTCAGTAGGCCTTTAAATTGAATTAAAAAGCAATAATTTTGATATTTAAAAAGTAATACAATTGTAGTAAGTCAATCATTCGAACAGTAAATGAAGATGAACTCAATAAGTCACTACTAATCTTTGTGATTAACACATATTTGACGAGGCGTATCCTGTTACTGTAAGTAGGTCAGATCAAATTATTCAATACCATTCAAGTCAAAAGTAAGATTACTAATATTTGAGCTGGCCTCGGGCCCTTCTGGAATGAAAAAAATGGGCCCCGAAGTCAGAAAAGTTGAAAACCCCTTGTCTAGAATATGAAAAGTGGCCTCTGCGGGGGTCTAGAGCCGCCCTAGTGGCTCCCTGGAGCTCTTTCAAAAATGCAGGAAAATGGAGAAAGATAGGGGGAAAAATATATATTTTTAGTTGTAATATATTTCCTGTAGGAGGACAAACATGACACAAACCTTCTTAACTGTTAGAAATCCCACTGTTTGTATTAAACATGCTTCACTGATGAGAGGATTTGGCGAGCGCCGTTTTGTCCTACTAATTTCAGCGGTCCTTGAACTCACCGTAGTTTGTTTACATGTACAACTTTATCCGACGATGCCACAGAAAGGCGTGTTTTATGCCACTCCCTCTTTGTCTCATTTTGTCCACCAAACGTTTTATGCTGTGCGTGAATGCACAAAAGGTGAGCTTTGTTGGTGTTATTGACTTGTGTGGAGTGCTTATCAGACATATTTGCTCACTGCATGACTGCACGCTAAACCATGCTAACCTGCTATCTAAGCTAGCTGTATGTACACATTGCATCATTATGCCTCGTTTGTAGCTATATTTGAGCTCATTTAATTTCCTTCACTTATGTCGTCTGTGTGTTTCATTTATATTTGCATGTCTCATGACACATTATCTGTATGTAATATTGGCTGCATTTCTGATAGTTGTTTGTCCGCCATGTTGTTCCAGACCACAGCAAACGTTACCCAGCTTTATATTGTATTGTAATAAATCCTTTAGAAGAAGACAGCCTGTCGTTTCCTTTAACTTGGATACACACATCTATACCTTTAACTTGGACACACACATCTATACCTTTGGCCATTCTAAGACAGTCATTACCAGGAGTTATCTCACTTTCTGAGAAGTTTTACTCATGTTTTCCAATGTTGCAAAAATGTGTAGAATAAAAATGACATTTCAACATTTCTGTCAAGGAAGATTGACTGCGACACAGTAATTTTGATAGTAGGCTAATATAGCTAATATAGACACTTACATCATGTGTTGTCTTCATTATAACACTTATATAAGACTTTAAAAGTCATTTTGATAGTAGGCTAATATAACTAATATAGACACTTACATAATGTGTTGTCTTCATTATAACACTTATATAAGACATTTAAAGTCATTTTGATAGTAGGCTAATATAGACACTTACATCATGTGTTGTCTTCATTATAACACTTATATAAGACTTTTAAAGTCATTTTGATAGTAGGCTAATATAACTAATATAGACACTTACATCATGTGTTGTCTTCATTATAACACTTATATAAGACTTTAAAAGTCATTTTGATAGTAGGCTAATATAGACACTTACATCATGTGTTGTCTTCATTATAACACTTATATACGACTTTTAAAGTTATTTTGATAGTAGGCTAATATAGCTAATATAGACACTTACATCATGTGTTGCCTTCATTATAACACTTATATAAGACTTTTAAAGTCATTTTGATAGTAGGCTAATATAGACACTTACATCATGTGTTGTCTTCATTATAAAGTTAAAGTTAAAGTAAAGTTAAAGTACCAATGATTGTCACACACATGAGGTGGGGCAAAATTTGACAAATCTGCATTCGAACCATCACCCTTGATCACAACCTGGGAGGTGAGGGGAGCAGTGAGCAGCAGCGGTGGCTGTGCCCGGGAATCATTTTTGGTGATTCAACCCCCGATTCCAACCCTTGATGCTGAGTGTCAAGCAGGGAGGTAATGGCTCCCATTTTTATAGTCTTTGGTATGACTCGGCCGGGGTTTGAACTGGCGACCTACCCATCTCAGGGCGGACACTCTAACCACTAGGCCACTGAGTAAGTCACAAGACTTATATAAGACTTTTAAAGTCATTTTGATAGTAGGCTAATATAGACACTTACATCATGTGTTGTCTTCATTATAACACTTATATAAGACTTTTAAAGGCCTACTGAAATTATTTTTTTTTATTTAAACGGGGAGAGCAGATCCATTCTATGTGTCATACTTGATCATTTCGCGATATTGCCATATTTTTGCTGAAAGGATTTAGTAGAGAACATCGACGATAAAGTTCGCAACTTTTGGTCGCTGATAAAAAAAGCCTTGCCTGTACCGGAAGTAGCGTGACGTCACAGGTTGAAAGGCTCCTCACATTTCCCCGTTGTTTACACCAGCAGCGAGAGCGATTCAGACAGAGAAAGCAACGATTACCCCATTAATTTGAGCCAGGATGAAAGATTTGTGGATGAGGAACGTGAGAGTGAAGGACTAGAGTGCAGTGCAGGACGTATATTTTTTCGCTCTGACCGTAACTTAGGTACAAGCTGGCTCATTGGATTCCACACTCTTTCCTTTTTCTATTGTGGATCACGGATTTGTATTTTAAACCACCTGGGATACTATATCCTCTTGAAAATGAGAGTCGAGAACGCGAAATGGACATTCACAGTGACTTTAATTTCCACGACAATACATCGGCGAAGCACTTTAGCTACGGAGCTAACGTGATAGCATCGGGCTTAACTGCAGATAGAAACAAAAGAAATAAACCCCTGACTGGAAGGATAGACAGAAGATCAACAATACTATTAAACCATGGACATGTAAATACACGGTTAATAATTTCCAGCCTGGCGAAGCTTAACACTGCTGTTGCTAACGACGCCATTGAAGCTAACTTAGCTACGGGACCTCACAGAACTATGCTAAAAACATTAGCTATCCACCTTCGCCAGCCAGCCCTCATCTGCTCAACACCCGTGCTCACCTGCGTTCCAGCGATCGACGGAGCGACGAAGGACTTCACCCGATCATCGATGGGGTTGGCGGCTAGCGTCGGATAGCGCGTCTGCTATCCAAGTCAAAGTCCTCCTGGTTGTGTTGCTGCAGCCAGCCGCTAATACACCGATCCCACCTACAACTTTCTTCTTTGCAGTCTCCATTGTTCATTAAACAAATTGCAAAAGATTCACCAACACAGATGTCCAGAATACTGTGGAATTTGGCAATGAAAACGGAGCTTTTTGTATTGGATACAATGTGTCCCAATACTTCCGCTTCAACCATTGACGTCACGCGCATACGTCATCATACATAGACGTTTTCAACCGGAAGTTTAGCGGGAAATTTAAAATGTCACTTTATAAGTTAACCCGGCCGTATTGGCATGTGTTGCAATGTTAAGATTTCATCATTGATATATAAACTATCAGACTGCGTGGTCGCTAGTAGTGGCTTTCAGTAGGCCTTTAAAGTTGTACATAGAGTGAACAGGTAGTTGTAGCTATGATTTCAAGAAAAGGGGTGGCATTAACTTCTTCTCCCTCCTTTTCAAATATGTAAAAAAAAATAAAAAGTAGGTCCATTGCTCATTTTGTTTATTTTTTTATTCTCCATTGTTTTCATTTTGTTATAACGGCTGTTAAGACTATTGGATCAGGCTTGCTCTTGTTTTTTTTTTGCATATTTGAAATAAAAATATATCAAATCAAATCTTGTAACAGTCTGGTTGGCGTATTTTCGGAGCATAAATGTACAGCTCATTTATTATATTTTGGAGCCGATGGCCACATCGGGACAGCGTTTGAGACCAGTAGCAGCAGCAACGTGCAAACGGCTGAGTAAAACAAGGACACTCGACATTAATGACAGCTATGGGATCACAAATAAGACATGGATGAGCTCCGGGCCCCGTGGCCCTGTGTAATATTTCATCACACACAAAACGGCTAAACGAATTCAGTCGAGAGAAACCACGTGGATGCAGCAGATGTAAGAAATGGCAGCTGTCGGAGGAATGTGGTTTTGGCAGCAGGCAATTCCTGCAGGGTCCTCGCACGTTAGCGCTCTGTGTTTAGCAGCACAAAGCTGCATTGTTGACAGACTTGAGCCTGGATCCAGGCGCACGTCTGCCTCAGTATGTGTGAAAAGTAGGTCTGATCCCTTTGATGGATGGAAACGTCCCGCAAACTTCAGTGCGTGGACTTACTTCAAAACTATATTAAACACAGATGCACACGCGCGCAGTTCGAACACAAACGCCGGCGGCTTTGTGGAGGACGATAGCGGCCGGGTTTGAAGGCTGACAAATAAACAGGGCTCGCGTTACGCAAGAACACAGCCAGAGCCAAAAGTGTAATGTTAGCATCAATCTGGAGTCAAATGGGCACACTGAGCCAACGCTGCAGCTCACTCCTCCAGATGTTGCTTATGGAACTGTCTGGACTAGCAAGCTCGCCACAGGCCAGTTGCAATTTGTGATTTGTTTCATTCGACGTATGTGGACAGGAATCGATCAAACATTTAATCGGCGTTCTGCTCCGACGACACGCGGCATGAAAGCGTCACGTGCGAGCCAGGGAGAGTAGGAGCAGGGAGCAGTTGAAATGAGGTGCGGCGTCCGGGTGGAAAGAACATTTAAATCGTCGACTAATCCAACACGGACAATGTCCATCCATCCATCCATCCATCCATTTTCTTCTGCTTATCCGAGGGGGCAGCAGCCTAAGCAGAGAAGCCCAGACTTCCCTCTCCCCAGCCACTTGGTCCAGCTCCTCCCGGGGGATCCCGAGGCGTTCCCAGGCCAGCCGGGAGACATAGTCTTCCCAACGTGTCCTGGGTCTTCCCCGTGGCCTCCTACCGGTCGGACGTGCCCTAAACACCTCATTCGGGTGGCATCCTGACCAGATGCCCGAACCACCTCATCTGGCTCCTCTTCACGTGGAGGAGCAGCGGCTTTACTTTGAGTTCCTCCCGGATGACAGACCTTCTCACCCTATCTCTAAGGGAGAGACCCACCACCCGGTCATAACCCAAAGCTCATGACCATAGGTGAGGATGGGAACATAGATCGACCGGTAAATTGAGAGCTTTGCCTTCCGGCTCAGCTCCTTCTTCACCACAACGGATCAAAGAACTCCGGCTTATTAGTGATTCCCAGAGCCAAAAAAAAAGTCTGCGGGCTATAGAGCGTTTTCTATTCGGGCTCCAGTACTCTGGAATGCCCTCCCGGTAACAGTTAGAGATGCTACCTCAGTAGAAGCATTTAAGTCCCATCTTAAAAGTCATTTGTATAATCTAGCCTTTAAATAGACCCCCCTTTTTTAGACCAGTTGATCTGCCGTTTCTTTTCTTCTCTTCTCCCCTGTCCCTTGCGAGGGGGAGTTGCATAGGTCCGGTGGCCATGGATGAAGTGCTGGCTGTCCAGAGTCGGGACCCCGGGTGGACCACTAGCCTGTGCATCGGTTGGGGACATCTCTGCGCTGCTCGGGATGGTTTCCTGTTGGCCCCGCTGTGGACTGGACTCCCGCTGATGTGTTGGATCCACTGTGGACTGGACTTTCACAATGTTATGTCAGACCCACTCGACATCCATTGCTTTCGGTCTCCCCTAGAGGGGGTGGGGGTTACCCACATATGCGGTCCTCTCCAAGGTTTCTCATAGTCATTCACCGACGTCCCACTGGGGTGAGTTTTTCCTTGCCTGTATGTGGGCTCTGTACCGAGGATGTCGTTGTGGCTTGTACAGCCCTTTGAGACACTTGTGATTTAGGGCTATATAAATAAACATTGATTGATTGATTGATTGATTGATACTGAAGACGCCGCACCGATCCGCCTGTCCATCTCACCATCCACTCTTCCCTCACTCGAGAACAAGACTCCCAGGTACTTGAACTCCTCCACTTGGGGAAAGATCTCCTCCCCAACCCGGGCGAGAACCACGGACTCGGACTCGGAGGTGCTGATTCTCATCCCAGTCGCTTCACACTCGGCTGCGAACCGATCCAGTGAGAGCTGAAGATCCTGGCCAGATGAAGCCATCAGGACCACATCATCTGCAACAAGCAGAGACCTAATCCTGCAGCCACCAAACCGGATCCCCTAAACGCCCTGACTGCGCCTAGAAATTCTGTCCATAAAAGTTATGAACAGAATGGGTGACAAAGGGCAACGGAGAATGTCTAACATAGAATTGACACATGTACCGTATTCTTCGGAGTATAAGTCGCACCGGCCGAAAATGCATAATAAAGAAGGAAAAAAAACATAACGTATTTTCCGCACCATAAGCCGCACCTAAAAACCACACATTTTCTCAAAAGCTGACAGTGCGGCTAATAACCCGGTGCGCCTTATATATGGATTAATATTAATATTAATTTTCATAAAGTTTAGGTCTCGTAACTACGGTAAACAGCCGCCATCTTTTTTCCCCGTAGAAGAGGAAGCGCTTCTTCTTCTACGGTAAGCAACCGCTCCATAGAAGAGGAAGCGCTTCTTCTTCTACTGTAAGCAACCGCCAAGGTGAGCACCCGCCCCCGTAGAAGAAGAAGCGCGTAGATATTACGTTTCATTTCATTTGTGTGTTTCTGTAAAGACCACAAAATGTCTCCTACTAAGAGACACGCGTACAAGGTTCCACTGACTTTTGATATTCCTGTGAACCGCACCGTGGATACAACGGGAACACGTACGGTGAATATTCGCACCACAGGGAATGAGAAGTCGTCCTTCAATGTGGTTCTAGCTTGCCATGCTAATGGCCAGAAACTTCCACCCATGGTGATATTCAAAAGGAAGACCTTGTCAAAAGAGAACTTTCCAGCCGGCGTCATCATAAAAGCTAACTCGAAGGGATGGATGGATGAAGAAGAGATGAGCGAGTGGTTGAGAGAAGTTTACGCGAAGAGACCGGGTGACTTTTTTCACGCAGCTCCATCCCTGTTGATCTACGACTCCATAACTTCAGAAAGTGAGCTTTAAATGTTTATTTTGTGTGTTGTGTGACATTAACGTTCGAGCAACGTTGAGTTATTGATGTTGCTATTGCTCTGCACTATTTGGAGTGTTACTCTTTTTGTGATTGCACATTTGCACATTACATTTTGGGAGTGAACAGAGTTGTTAGAACGCTGGTTTGTAATATATTATTAAAGTTTGACTGACCTATCTGACTGTTTTGTTGACATTCCCTTTAGCGCAACGTAGGTGCGGCTTATAGGTAAAAAAAAGTTTCGAAATATGCCATTCATTGAAGGTGCGGCTTATAACACGGGGCGGCTTATGGTGCGGAAAATACGGTAAGTCGCACTGGAGTATAAGTCGCATTTTTTGGGGAAATGTATTTGATAAAAGCCAACACCAAGAATAGACATTTGAAAGGCAATTTAAAATAAATAAAGAATAGTGAACAACAGGCTGAATAAGTGTACATTATATGAGGCATAAATAACCAACTGGTATGTTAACGTAACATATTATGGTAAGAGTCATTCAAATAACTATAACATATAGAACAGACCTGGGCATTCTGCGGCCCGCGGGCCACATCCGGCCCTTTGTGCGTCCCTGTCCGGCCCGCGTGAGGCCAATCATAAATGACAAAATAAATTTAAAAAAGTATCTATGTCGAGTGTGCAATACGACGGTGCTGCTTTTGTTGTGAAAAGCGTTATTTGTATTACTTCCGTGTGGACGTATGCTCGTGCGTGATTGTGAGTGAATGTGAACAGCGGCAATCACAAATTACAAAATAAAGTTGAAAAAACCTCTATGTCGTGCGAGCAATACAACTGTGCTGCTTTTATTTTGAAAATTTTGGGCGTGTGTCCGTGTGTAACCTGCGAGTGAAGGTGCACAGCGACAAGTGATGCACGGTTTACACCCGAGACGCTAAAAAGAGAAAAGTTGATGAGGAATGGCGTGTTTTCAACAAGACATGGACTGCCAAGCAACGTTCCCTCTAAGGTGCGCGCCTGCGCAATTGCGCACTGCTCAAGCGTCCTCTGCGCACAGCAAATATATGCCGCGCACCAAATCAAATCCCATCTGAATTCTAAACAAAATAAACACATTTATTCTGTGTAATTTTGCAATGCAACTTCGAGTGACAGTGACAACAAGCGTCCCTAATGGTGTTCGTCAACACCCTTCAATTGAACACCGTTCAATTATTATAACGTCTATCGAGATGCTTCGAGGCCAGGAATTATTTTGATCATTTTATTGAGCAAAACTATTTATATTGGGCCATAACCACACCAAAAACATGAGCAAAAAACTTCTATCTCGAAAAACTAGTCATTTTCTGCCGTACAAACCAGGCCAAAACCAACTTGTCATCTGTCACCAACACGCATACCACTAAACCACTGGTGCGTTTATGGCCACACAAAAAGTCGGACAACTCAAACACCACACAAAGTTACACTGTGACTCCTAAGTCATACGTGTGCTTATTTTACTGTCATTTATTATTAATGTTAATGTATTGATATTAAGTTACAGGAATGCACACTTCATCCTATGCTTACATTTCATTGTGCAACATGAGGATGTTTAAGGGGAACTAAATGTGATCTCTGAAAGGGGTACAAATGATTTCCAAAGCAGTGCTTTTTGTATAAAGTTAAGTTAGGTTAAATGAAAGTATTATTATTAATTATTATTATTATTATTTATCTTACAGTATATATCAAAAATAATATTGAGCAAAATTTTATTGAAATATTGTCGATGTGGCCCTCCAGCAGTGCTCGGGTTGCTCATGCGGCCCCCGGTAAAAATTAATTGCCCACCCCTGATATAGAACATGCTATACGTTTACCAAACAATCTGTCACTCCTAATCGCTAAATCCCATGAAATCTTATACGTCTAGTCTCTTACGTGAATGAGCCAAATAATATTATTTGATATTTTACGCTAATGTGTTAATCATTTCACACATAAGTCGCTCCTGAGTATAAGTCGCACCCCCGGCCAAACTATGAAAAAAACTTCGACTTATAGTCCGAAAAATACGGTAAACAAACAGCTTGGGCCTTAAGAGGTTAATATTACAAGACTATTTTGTTAATCATATTTTGTTATCGGAATTCCTAGTCGCTCAACAGTTCGGCCACCGTGATCTTAAAATTAGCATGACCGCGCACCACTATGTTGTTATTTGAAGGTCAAATTACAGCCGGTGCCTAATGTCCCGTGTCAAAAGGTCCAGGAGGGCATCTCATGACCTCCCTGAAACATCCATGCTACTGTCAGATGCAAGGATTGGATGAACGTCAATATTTGAGCACAGCACCGCTGCCTGCTGGCAAGCCCAGCTCAGGCGTCCCGCGCCATAAGTGAATTTAGGGGCCCCCGAGAGCCAAGAAGGAAGATTTGACCTGCGTGGAAGCAGAACCACGCTGTAACAGCATCTGTTCGCAGCCCCGGGAAGGCACATGGCCGCGGTCGGGGGCTGGACGACCTAGTCTAGTATAACAAGGCCGGTGTGGGGCCACTGTTTGCATGTCAAGAAAGACTCGGCGGGGCCCACACGGGGCCATAACATGAGCCACATTGGCTGCGGAGGGTGGTGAGGTGTAGCCAAAACAGCGACCATCTCGCACATGCAGCAACATCTGGCGGGTAATTGGGAGGCATCTGAAGGTGTCACTTTCTGCTGGAAGGAAGGCTGATGTTTTTTTTATGTTTTTTAGAAAAGCAACACGCAATTCAGACCAAAACTGGAGAAGCTTCAGTTTTCATGTCAATCCTATTACAGTAACGTGCAAAAATGTGAACACAACAAATGTTCTCTAGACCAGTGTTTTTCAACCACTGTGAGATACAGTCTGGTGTGCCGTGGGGGATGATCTAATTTCAAATATTTCTTGCAAAGCAGTAATTATAGTCTGCAAATGATGTGTTGTTGAGTGTCGGTGCTGTCTAGAGCTCGGCAGAGTAACCGTTAGGGATGATGTTCGAAACCGATTCTCCCGGTTGTTCGATAAGAAAAGAACCGATTCCACGGACTGGAATCTCTTTTTGAGAACCGGTTCCCGTTATCGAGGCCACTATAGTAAAGAAAAAGAGTTGGTTCTTTATTCGAATCCCTGGGAACGAATCCCAAATGCCCATTTGATTGTAGACTCTTACTGACACCTTGTGGCGATATGAAAATACTACGCGTCAATAGTTTGGCGAGTCAGTTCAGTTCATGAGACAATTGAGAAGTAGACAAGTTGTGTTAGCTCTTACAATCGTTGGAAAAGATAAGTCTGTAAGTAAACTGTTTAACTTGTTTATGTAACTCAATATTAAGGTGGAAAGTGTTTCAATTTGATACTAAGATGTTTATTGAAAAACGATTTTTGTGCACTGTTTCAATGGATGTTTTGAGGACTTAAAATGGCTGCCAGTGGTGTATTTCCACCATCGAAATAGTTTCAACACTCAGAAGTATTTGTTTGATGATAGTACTGTATATTTGTGTGAAGCTAATATTTACATATTGTGTATTACATTTCAGTATGTTAATTGAATCACGTAGCTTATACATTTGTCATTGTGTGTATTTCAGTTTAAAAAAAAAAAATAACAGTGCAAGACAAAAGTAAAGATAGGAAAAGACAAAGCAAGATCAACAACAATAAAGAGCCTAAATAGGTTAATCTGCTTTGGAACTTTATTAGACGTCTTGGATTGTTTGTTAGCTGTCTGCCTGTGTGTGTAGTTAGTATGTTCCAATAGCAGCAGAAGTGCACTTTTTGGAGAGCTGTATTATTTTCAGTTTTGTGCCCAAGGGACTGGTTTTATTTAACACTACATTATTATTTATACACCTATAGTGATCATAGAGACAGGTTGTTTTTGTGTTACTGTATATATTTGTTTTTCTGAAAAATCCCACTTAATATACTTAATATTTATTTATTTTATTTTTTTAGGGAGGTACAGTCAATATTTATTTATTTATTTTATTTTATTTTTTTCTTATAAAATTAAAGTGAGCTTTTGTTAAACCAAATATTGTGTTTTTTTCCATATACAACAACCTATCTGGATTCGATAAGAGAATCGATAAGGAATCGGTTCGATAAGAGGATTCGATAATGGGCTGGAACTTGATAATTTCTTATCAAACATCATCCCTACCAATACGTTTTTCAACTTGTTTAAGTCGGGGTCCACGTTAATCAATTCATGGTAAAATAGTTGTCCAACTTTTGTTTCAGAAATGAAATAGTAAAAAAAGGCCCCGAAATGTGTTTTTTGATTTGCATTTAAGATTTGGAAATAGAATGA
This sequence comes from Entelurus aequoreus, assembly GCF_033978785.1. Taxonomy (NCBI): domain Eukaryota; kingdom Metazoa; phylum Chordata; class Actinopteri; order Syngnathiformes; family Syngnathidae; genus Entelurus; species Entelurus aequoreus. The sequence goes on from NC_084745.1 coordinate 54,475,947, forward strand.
ACGGAAGGTACACGGACCAGATCCGAACAGCCGCTTTAATCAGGGCACTTATGTTCCAGTTTTGAATGAATTGAACTGGTTTTTTTATGACAAATGCACTGTTTTTTAAAGGCCTACTGAAAGCCACTACTAGCGACCACGCAGTCTGATAGTTTATATATCAATGATGAAATCTTAACATTGCAACACATGCCAATACGGCCGGGTTAACTTATAAAGTGACATTTTAAAATTCCCGGGAAATATCCGGCTGAAACATCGCGGTATGATGACGTATGCGCGTGACGAAGTCCGAGTAACGGAAGTTATGGTACCCCGTAGAATCCTATACAAAAAGCTCTGTTTTCATTTCATAATTCCACAGTATTCTGGACATCTTTTGCAATTTTTTTAATGAACAATGAAGGCTGCAAAGAAGACAGTTGTAGGTGGGATCGGTGTATTAGCAGCGGACTACAGCAACACAACCAGGAGGACTTTGTTGGAGCGCGAGCCGCGCTAGCCGCGCTAGCCGCGCTAGCCGCCGACTTCACCTTGACTTCCTACGTCTCCGGGCCGCCAAACGCATCGGGTGAAGTCCTTCGTCCTTCTGCCGATCGCTGGAACGCAGGTGAGCACGGGTGTTGATGAGCAAATGAGGGCTGGCTGGCGTAGGTGGAGAGCTAATGTTTTTAGCATAGCTCTGTGCAGTCCGGTTGCTAAGTTAGCTTCAATGGCGTCGTTAGCACAGCATTGTTAACCTTCGCCAGCCTGGAAAGCATTAACCGTGTATTTACATGTCCACGGTTTAATAGTATTGTTGATTTTCTATCTATCCTTCCAGTCAGGGGTTTATTTCTTTTGTTTCTATATGCAGTTAAAGCAAGATGCTATCACGTTAGCTCGTAGCTAAAGCATTTCGCCGATGTATTGTCGTGGAGATAAAAGGCACTGAATGTCCATTTCGCGTTCTCGACTCTCATTTTCAAGAGGATATAGTATCCCAGGTGGTTTAAAATACAAATCTGTGATCTACAATAGAAAAAGGAGAGTGTGGAATCCAATGAGCCAGCTTGTACCTAAGTTACGGTCAGAGCGAAAAAAGATACGTCCTGCACTGCACTCTAGTCCTTCACTGTAACGTTCCTCATCCACGAATCTTTCATCCTCGCTCAAATTAATGGGGTAATCGTCACTTTCTCGGTCCGAATCTCTCTCGCTCCATTGTAAACAACGGGGAATTGTGAGGAATACTAGCTCCTGTGACGTCACGCTACTTCCGCTACAGGCAAGGCTTTTTTTTTTATCAGCGAGCAAAAGTTGCGAACTTTATCGTCGATTTTCTCTACTAAATCCTTTCAGCAAAAATATGGCAATATCGCGAAATGATCAAGTATGACACATAGAATGGATCTGCTGTTCTGGTTTAAATTTAAAAAAAATCATTTTAGTAGGCCTTTAAAGTTGCAAGTGATAAACGCTTATTTAATTCAACGGGAAAAAAATTGTAAATGAAAGCTGCATCAATGGAATTGAAATGGAATGGTGAGGTAGCCACCTCTAGTTTGTACTAAATGTGTCCCTGTAATTCTATCACGGCCTTTCTGAAACACCATCCGATCTTCTCCTTCCTTCCAGACCTTCAAAGTCCTTAAGCTTCTTTAGCGGTTTGCGGCAGCGTTTCTCCGGTCCGACCTCAGAATCCCCGGCTTAGAAAAATAAGCGGCGCAATTACGACACAGCGGGCGGATTTATTTACACAAAATAACGAATTTATTTCTGTACGTGCCAATCATTTCAGCCAGGAGGCGGCGTGTTCCTGTGCTCCTCCTCCGGGCGTCAAGTCGGTGACAATGTCGTGGAAAACCAACACCCGGGCCGTGTTGACACAAAGTGATTGGTTTATTGTCGCAGCTGAAGCCGTTTCCATGTCGCGGGGGTCCGGACGGGCACCGTGACACGCGGGATGACGGCATTCCCGGGGCATCTGCGCCTCGCCAGATGGCACGAGAGCACCAGGCTATGATGATGATGAATGAACGTACTCATCCCGACATTTTGCCACCAGGAAGCACAAAAACACCGGCCGTCTGCCGCTGTTTTCAGCTCCGACGTTTATTGGCAAAGTAACCCGAGGCCAGAATGAAAGCGTCCCCTAGTGTGAGAGCGGTTTTCTCTCAGAGGGGTGAGAAGTCCTCGGCCTTCACTTCTTGTCGAGCCTTTCCAGGGAACCCTTTCACAAAGTCAAAACAGCCATTTCGCTTCAAATTCGATTGAGCAACTCTGAAAACACGACAAAACTCGATTACGGCCTGATATGTTGTCGCCGAATTGACTTCCAAGTTATTAAGTTAAAGCAGTTTGACGGGCAGACGTGGAACTCCAAGGCTGGACGTGTTGACAGGATCTGTGAGGAGACCTCTTCTCCCGAATGTTTTTCACTCTCTCAACATGATCTCAGGAGACTTTAACAGGAAATTGTAGAAGAGAAGCCCAGACTTTGTTACGGGACGCAGCACCGCGTGACTGCACAGTGGGTTGATCAACGTGGACCTGGACTTAAACAAGTTGAAAAACTTATTCGGGTGTTACCATTTAGTGGTCAAACAATGAATCAATCAATGTTTATTTATGTAGCCTTAAATCACCAGTGTCTCAAAGGGCTGCACAAGCCACAACGACATCCTCGGTTCAGATCCCACATCAGGGCAAGGAAAAACTCAACCAAATGGGACAATGAGAAACCTTGGAGAGGACCGCAGATGTGGGGACCCACCCCCTCTAGGGCGACCAATGCAATGGACGTAGAGTGGATCTAGCATAATATTGTGAGAGTCCAGTTCATAGTGGATCTAACATAATAGTGTGTGAGTCCAGTCCATAGTGGATCTAACATAATAGTGTGAGAGTCCAGTCCATAGTGGATCTAACATAATAGTGTGAGAGTCCAGTCCATAGTGGATCTAACATAATAGTGAGAGTTCAGTCCATAGTGGATCTAACATAATAGTGTGAGAGTCCAGTCCATAGTGGATCTAACATAATAGTGAGAGTCCAGTCCATAGTGGATCTAACATAATAGTGTGAGAGTCCAGCCCATAGTGGATCTATCATAATAGTGTGAGAGTCCAGTCCAGAGTGGATCTAACATAATAGTGTGAGAGTCCAGTCCATAGTGGTTGTAACATAATATTGTGAGAGTCCAGTCCATAGTGGATCTAACATAATAGTGAGAGTCCAGTCCATAGTGGATCTAACATAATATTGTGAGAGTCCAGTCCATAGTGGATCTAACATAATAGTGTGAGAGTCCAGTCCATAGTGGTTGTAACATAATATTGTGAGAGTCCAGTCCATAGTGGATCTAGCATAATAGTGAGAGTCCAGTCCATAGTGGATCTAACATAATAGTGTGAGAGTCCAGTCCATAGTGGATCTAACATAATAGTGAGAGTCCAGTCTATAGTGGATCTAACATAATAGTGAGAGTCCAGTCCATAGTGGATCTAACATAATAGTGTGAGAGTCCAGTCCATAGTGGATCTAACATAATAGTGTGAGAGTCCAGTCCATAGTGGATCTAACATAATAGTGAGAGTTCAGTCCATAGTGAATCTAACATAATATTGTGAGAGTCCAGTCCATAGTGGATCTAGCATAATATTGTGAGAGTCCAGTCCATTGTGGATCTAACATAATAATAGTGAGAGTCCAGTCCATAGTGGATCTAACATAATAGTGAGAGTCCAGTCCATAGTGGATCTAACATAATAATAGTGAGAGTCCAGTCCATAGTGGATCTAACATAATAGTGAGAGTCCAGTCCATAGTGGATCTAACATAATAGTGTGAGAGTCCAGTCCATAGTGGATCTAACATAATAGTGTGAGAGTCCAGTCCATAGTGGATCTAACATAATAGTGAGAGTCCAGTCCATAGTGGATCTAACATAATAGTGTGAGAGTCCAGTCCATAGTGGATCTAACATAATAGTGTGAGAGTCCAGTCCATAGTGGATCTAACATAATAGTGAGAGTCCAGTCCATTGTGGGGCCAGCAGGAGACCATCCCGAGCAGAGACAGGTCAATTGTGCGTAATATGTACTGTACTGTACAATCTACTAATAAAAGTTTCAATCAATCAATCAAAAAACAGCAACACCAGAAGTGCCTTGCAGGATAATTCTGATGTTAGTACTTGCATAAATTAAATCCTGGTCAATGTGGTTAGCTGTTTTTGACAAGAATTAGAAAAAAAAATGTTGTTTATTGTCTACACTTTTTTGGGGGGAATTTTGCCTATCGTTCACAATCATGACGATTGATTAATTTTTTTTTTTAATGCATTTTAACTATTAAATAAGCATAAACCAGCAGGAGCGCTTTGTTTTCGCCCATAAAATCCAATAAACAATCATTCAAAAAGAGCCAACAATACTCTGTTTAAAATTTGTGGCTTAAATATTAACAAGTGTTAGTGATATTGTTATTATAAGTGCTAACGCGGACTAACTATTTATAGCGGCAACACTTCCTGTGTCCTTATGTTTCATCAAGGTCAATGTTTCTTTAACGGGACCCGGAGGTACAATAGTTGTGCAGACATTTTGTAATTCATGGAGCAGTCTGCTGCTTCCTCGCTTCCTTACTCCCTGCAAGTTTATATTCTCCATCACAGGTGTCAAACTCAAGGCCCCGGGGGGCCAGATCTGGCCCCGCCACATCATTTTATCTGGCCCGCAAACAACCGGAAATGATAAGTGTCAATAAAGTACTGCATATTTTCTCACTAAATGTCATTGATTTTTGACAGAAAAAAACATATGTACTGCTTGAAATAGCATACCGTTTACACTTTTATAGTATGCAATATTGCAACAAATATTACAGTGTATTAGCAGACTTTCCAAACATGTTTTTGTCTAAATAAAAACACTTAACTTTACAGCAAACTACCCATAAAATGAATAAAAATGACAATAAACTTTACGTTGTATTTAATTTTTTATCCTATTAGTTATGGAATATTTTATTTAGTTATATTTATTTATTTACTGTATATATATATATATATATATATATATATATATATATATATATATATATATATATATATATATATATATATATATATATATATATATATATATATATATATATGTATGTGTGGGAAAAAATCACAAGACTATTTCATCTCTACAGGCCTGTTTCATGAAAAAAAAATAAAAATAAAAAATCTCCTGAGGATTGAGGAAACCCCTCATGAAAAAGGCCTGTAGAGATGAAATAGTCTTGTGATTTTTTCCCACACATACATATTACGCTCTACCACGGTATCGAGCACTATTTTTTGGATAATCTAATTAAGACATATATATATATATATATATATATATATATATTTTTTTTATTTTTTATTTTTTTTTCATATGTATTACTCTTATTTTATTCTTTAGCTCTACACATGGTTCTTACTATTTTACAAGTTTTATTATTTTTATTTTCCAACGTTCCTCAGGTGAGCCATCTGCCTCAGGGGTTATCGGGCGTGCTTGTGGGGGCGCCTTTGTGTCAGCGTCCTGGTGGCCATGGTCTGATGACCTCCTGGTGCAGACATGATAGTGTTTACTCACATGTCTCCTCTGTACTCAGCCATGCAATCATGTGTCCATATAGTTGCATATGTGTGTTTGTGTCCGTGCGTACGTATGGGTTGTTTTTAACTTTGTAAAGCACTTTGCGTTGCATTTCTTTTTGTGTACGAAAAGCGCTTTAGAAATAAAGCTCGATTTGATTTGATTTATCCGACAGAACTGCAGGGGTGCCCCAATATTTTTGGCCATGGCCGTATGTACATTTTCAGAATGTGCTTGTTATAAATTTGGCTCATATACAACTCTTGGCTCTGTCCGCTTTATCGTCACGGCTCTCTTGAATAAAAAGTAAAATCCCATTTAGTTCCATAAAACTCTAGTCAGACTGTCTGCATCACAACTCCATCCTGTAAAAAATGTTCCGGACTCACCTCTCCAGTCGAGGTCCGTCCTCCAATCCCTGTGGCTCCGCCCTCTCTGCCCTGATGGAGTGATTAGTTGAGTTGAGTTGGAGGTTATTTGGAACATGCATGCATACAACATGATGCATCACACATGCGTGCATACAACATGATACATCACACATGCATGCATACATGATACATCACACATGCATGCATACATGATACATCACACATGCATGCATACAACATGATACATCACACATGCATGCATACAACATGATACATCACACATGCATGCATGCAACATGATACATCACACATGCGTGCATACAACATGATACATCACACATGCATGCATACAACATGATGCATCACACATGCATGCATACAACATGATGCATCACTCATGCATGCATACAACATGATACATCACACATGCATGCATACAACATGATATATCACACATGCATGCATACAACATGATACATCACACATGCATGCATACAACATGATACATCACACATGCATGCATACAACATGATACATCACACATGCATGTAAACAAGATACATCACACATGCATGCATACAACATGATACATCACACATGCATGCATACAACATGATACATCACACATGCATGCATACAACATGATACATCACACATGCATGTAAACAAGATACATCACACATGCATGCATACAACATGATACATCACACATGCATGTAAACAAGATACATCACACATGCATGCATACAACATGATACATCACACATGCATGCATACAACATGATACATCACACATGCATGCATACAACATGATACATCACAATTTCCAGTTTCTCTATTCAACATGTTGGAAAAGGAGTAGGAAAAAGCGGAGTTTATTTAATCCTACCCCCTTTTCCTTTACGTTAAACACTTTTGTTCACTTCCTGTTCTCAATGTATTCACAATATACTCCATAAGTATTAATAAAAATAAATAAATAATAGTCGGTGAAGTAAGTTATATTTCATATGGTGAGATGAGTAAGATTATCTAGAAAATGAATGGATGGGTGTAATAAATTGAGAATGTTTATCTTATTCTTTGTACTTTGTAAACACTTTAAGTTTGAAGAGTTTCTTGAAGTGGATCATATTAGTACATTGTCTGATTGCTCGGCTTAATCCATTCCATCATTTAATTCCACTTACTGATATACTGAAGGTCTTAAGTTACATTAAATTACATTTTTCTCCAAGATTATATTTATCCTCTTTAGTTGAGAATAATTGTTGTATATTCATGGGTAGCAGGTTATAGTTTGCTTTGTGTATCATTTTAGCTGTTTGTAAATCCACTATGTGGTGGAATTTCAGTATTTTTGATTCAATGAATAAAATGTTTGTATGTTCTCTATATCCAACATTATGTATTATTATAATTCATATTTTTTATAACACCGTTAATGAATGAAGTGTACTTTTGTAGTTATTTCTACACAATAACTCAGATATGTAACACTACTGAGCAGTAGAGAATATGAAGTGATTTTTGGTCTAGAACATGTTTTGCTTAATTCATTATTGACGTGTTTCTTGCTACTTTATGTTGTATATTTTTTTAGGGTGGGTGGAAGGTGGGGATTGAACCAGGAACCCTCAGGTTGCTGGCACGGCCACTCTCCCATAGGCTCCAGCAACCCCCGCGACCCCGAAAGGGACAAGCGGTAGTAAATGGATGGCTGGATTTCTCTTCTACTATATATAAATATAAATAGCATTATTTTAGTTTGACTGAGATTGAAAGATAGTCTGTTTTTGTCAAAGCATCTTCTTAGTTTGTTAATTGGTGTTAGTCTGTCATCATTTCTGCTAATAATCAAACGGAAGTCCACCTGCTTCATTAATTACATGCACTGTTAGCCGTTAGCTCAGCTGCAGCTAATTATTACATACGGCAGCTGTAAAAACATACTTTTCTAAAACTCTTCCGTATATCCACGATCCTGTCGGCCTTCTTCACATATTCTAAGCAGTGCAATTTAGATGTTTTTGTTTTCCACATCCATTTATATGTGGACATAAATTAACCAGGTAGTGTCCAGTCGAACTCACCCGCCCAGGACGTCATCAAAGAGCGACAAGCCGCTTGGCGATTAATGATGACGCGTAACATAAGTGACGGTTACAAAATAAACATTTTTATTTATTTATTTTTTTTTTTGAATTTTATAAACCTTTATTTAGAAATTGCAACGTGTACAAACAATTGCCAAATAATAATAATCAAAATAAGTACAAAAACAGTACAAAAACAACGCCAAGGGGTTGTAAACTCAATAAAATAACTAAAATAGAATGCAATACATATATACATATTATATATATATATATATATATATATATATATATATATATATATATATATATATATATATATATATATATATATATTGCATTCTATTTTAGTTATTTTATTGATATAGATATATATATATATATATATATATATATATATACATATATATCAATAAAAAAATAAAAAAATATATATATATATCAATAAAATAACTAAAATAGAATGCAATATATATATATATATATATATATATATATATATATATATATATACTACCGTTCAAAAGTTTGGGGTCACATTGAAATGTCCTTATTTTTGAAGGAAAAGCACTGTACTTTTCAATGAAGATAACTTTAAACTAGTCTTAACTTTAAAGAAATACACTCTATACATTGCTAATGTGGTAAATGACTATTCTAGCTGCAAATGTCTGCTTGTTGGTGCAATATCTACATAGGTGTATAGAGGCCCATTTCCAGCAACTATCACTCCGGTGTTCTAATGGTACAATGTGTTTGCTCATTGGCTCAGAAGGCTAATTGATGATTAGAAAACCCTTGTGCAATCATGTTCACACATCTGAAAACACTTTAGCTCGTTACAGAAGCTACAAAACTGACCTTCCTTTGAGCAGATTGAGTTTCTGGAGCATCACATTTGTGGGGTCAATTAAACGCTCAAAATGGCCAGAAAAAGAGAACTTTCATCTGAAACTCGACAGTCTATTCTTGTTCTTAGAAATGAAGGCTCAAACACAAAATTGTTTGGGTGACCCCAAACTTTTGAACGGTAGTGTATATATATATATATATATTATTGGGGTGTTACCATTTAGTGGTCAATTGTAGGGAATATGTACTGTACTGTGCAATCTACTAATACAAGTCTCAATCAATCAATCAATGCTTCTGCATAATTCAAGAGTTTCCACCTGTAGCGACGCTACATCCGCCGGTCATTAGCTCACAGTGGTCTGCTGCTCCAAAGGGTAACAGAGAGAGAGACGAGAGGCAGGTTTACACAGGAAGGAAAAAGGGGGCACTCATCCCAGAATATAAACGGTGATACAATCAGCAGACCTTTCGATGGAAGGAGTCCCCCCCTACCCCCCCGCCCAAACCATGACAGGTCATCTGCGGCACAAGGCCATCACGTTCTTGTTTCCAGAATATCTAAAAAGAGCCAACCTTATGGTAAACATATCATGGCAAAGGAGGATCTTTCCAACCATCATCCATGCTTTTAAAAGCCAACACTCAAACCAGTCAAGACAAGGAGCGTGACGTCTGGAAATGGGATACCCTACGAAATGATGGCCGATGTGGAGTCACTTCTGAACACATGGCAGCTCTGAGATGGTCCAGGCGTGTCAAACCAAAGAGACAAGGCTGTATTCGCGCTGGACGGATTTGTTTTTGTCACTCTGGTTGATGGAGGGACAGACATTCCATCAGGATTGGACTTCTTCACTCCTCTAGTTGAGTGTTTTTCAACCACTGTGCTAGTGTCGTGAGATACAGTCTGGTGTGTCGTGGGAGATTATCTAATTCCACCTATTTGGGTTAAAAATATTTTTTTGCAAAGCAGTAATTATAGTCTGCAAATGATGTGTTGTTGAGTGTCGGTGCTGTCTAGAGCTCGGCAGAGTAACCGTGTAATACTCTTCCATATCAGTAGGTGGCAGCCGGTAGCTAATTGCTTTGTAGATGTCGGAAACAGCGGGAGGCAGCGTGCAGGTAAAAAGGTGTCTTATGCTTAAACCAAAGATAAACAAAAGGTGAGTGCCCCTAAGAAAAGGCATTGAAGCTTAGGGAAGGCTAAACAGATCGAAACTAAAACTGAACTGGCTACAAAGTAAACAAAAACAAAATGCTGGACGACAGCAAAAACTTACTGCGGAGCAAAGACGGCGTCCACAATGTACATCCGAACATGACATGACAATCAACAATGTCCCCACAAAGAAGGATTAAAAACAACTGAAATATTCTTGATTGCTAAAACAAAGTAGATGCGGGGAAATATCGCTCAAAGGAAAACACGAAAGTGCTACAAGAAAATACCAAAAAAAGAGAAAAAGACACCAAAATAGGAGGGCAAGACAAGAAGTAAAACACTACACACAGGAAAACAGCCAAACAAGTCCAAATAAGTAAGAGTGTGATGTGACAGGTGGTGACAGTACACCTACTTTGAGACAAGAGCTGTAGTGATGCATGCTTGGTTATGCTTTAAAGTCATATCCAACACCGACTTTTTACTGTCAACTGAGTTTCGTTTTTTAATGATTTCTGCTGGTGGTGTGCCTCCGCATTTTTCCAACGCAAAAAATATGCCTTGGCTCAAAAAAGGTTGAAAAACACTGCTCTAGATTCATGCTTTTAGTAAGTAAAACGCACTTTCCGGGGGCTTTAAGAGTTGACAGCCTGTGGTTTTTAGCTGGCACTGCAAAAACATTTCTCTTCATCAGTTGAGTTGTGTGGACCCTGATTGGAGTCCTGGAAGGACGACCCGGAAATGACAGACAGCTGAACTGCAGAAGTGCGAAGCATATTTTTGGTTGTTAATTCTACCACGCAAACAAATAACATATTGGGAGAATCGATTCAAGGTTGAATTGTCAACCAAAGAATCGGAACGGAAACATTAGTTGTGGTTTTTGATTGATTGAAACTTGTATTAGTAGATTGCACAGTACAGTACATATTCCGTACAATTGACCACTAAATGGTAACACCCCAATACGTTTTTCAACTTGTTTAAGTCAGGGTCCACGTTCATCAATTCATGGTAAGATTCAAATCCAGACTAAATACGCCTCTGCCAATCTGTTTTTGATTACGGAATTCAGAATTTTTTGTTGAATCCAAACTTTGTACGAAGTCCTTCACGTTACAGAAGGGGTGTCCAAACTTTTTCCACTGAGGGCCGTACATTGAAAAATCAAAGCTAGCAGGGGCCATTTTGATATTTTTTATTTTAAAAACCAATACAATATACACTACCGTTCAAAAGTTTGGGGTCACCCAAACAATTTAGTGGAATAGCCTTCATTTCTAAGAACAAAAATAGACTGTCGAGTTTCAGATGAAAGTTCTCTTTTTCTGGCCATTTTGAGCGTTTAATTGACCCCACAAATGTGATGCTCCAGAAACTCAATCTGCTCAAAGGAAGGTCAGTTTTGTAGCTTCTGTAACCAGCTAAAGTGTTTTCAGATGTGTGAACATGATTGCACAAGGGTTTTCTAATCATCAATTAGCCTTCTGAGCCAATGAGCAAACACATTGTACCATTAGAACACTGGAGTGATAGTTGCTGGAAATGGGCCTCTATACACCTATGTAGATTTTGCACCAAAAAGCAGACATTTGCAGCTAGAATAGTCATTTACCACATTAGCAATGTATAGAGTGTATTTCTTTAAAGTTAAGACTAGTTTAAAGTTATCTTCATTGAAAAGTACAGTGCTTTTCCTTAAACATTTCAATGTGACCCCAAACTTTTGAACGGTTGTGTATGTATAAAAATATACATTTAGGCCTCCACTCAGGCTTGATCCCGGGGACCGCAAAGGGTTTTGGTCCAAAAAATATAAAAAATGTGTCATTCTTCAGTATTATTATTTGTGTTTTTATTCAAGTTTTTAAATCTCTAGATCAACATTAGGTCTATCTGTCAATATAAAAAAATTTAAAGATTTAAATTGTATGCACTTTTTGTCAAAGAAAACCCTTTTTTTTTAATGAAAAAAACAAAATATGCAATATTTTCACCCAATAAAATTTTTAAGTGGGATATTTGAGATTATATAATAATTGGAGCCTTAAAAAGGTCAATAACTCATAACATTGATTTTAATTCATTATTATATTTTGAGCAATGACACTTAAAAACTAATCACACTAAAATTGTAGGGGATCCAAAAGGGTCCTACTCATTAAAGTGTTAAAAAATAAATATTTGTTTTTATTTTTTACTGTTTACTTTTAACACAATAATCTCGAGATCAACTTCAGATCTATCCGTCAAGTATAAGTTTTATTGTTGTTTATGTTTTGTTTGTTCGTTTTAGGCCCTTCTTTAAAAAAAAACAGCTCATTTTTTTACATGGCAAACACAAAATATGCAACATTTTCCCCAAAAAATATCTCAAAAATATTTAATGTGACGTAATTGGAGCCTTGAATAGGTCAATAAATCATAATGACATTGATTTTGATTCATTATTATTTTGTAAAGAAAGAAACAGCCTGCATGGCAGCTTTGTGTGATTAGAGTAAACATTGCTACTAGGGATGTCCGATAATATCGGCCTGCCGATATTATCGGCCGATAAATGCGTTAAAATGTAATATCGGAAATTATCGGTATCGGTTTTTTATTATCGGTATCGTTTTTTTTTTGTTTTTTTTTAATTAAATCAACATAAAAAACACAAGATACACTTACAATTAATGCACCAACCCAAAAAACCTCCCTCCTCATTCACACAAAAGGGTTGTTTCTTTCTGTTATTAATATTTTGCTTCCTACATTATATATCAATATATATCAATACAGTCTGCAAGGGATACAGTCCGTAAGCACACATGCTGCTCCACTAATAGTACTAACCTTCAACAGTTAATGTTACTCATTTTCATTAATTACTAGTTTCTATGTAACTGTTTTTATATTGTTTTACTTTCTTTTTTATTCAAGAAAATGTTTTTAATTTATTTATCTTATTTTATTTTATAATTTTTTTTTAAAAGTACCTTATCTTCACCATACCTGGTTGTCCAAATTAGACATAATAATGTGTTAATTCCACGACTGTATATATCGGTTGATATCGGTAATTAAAGAGTTGGACAATATCGGAATATCGGATATCGGCAAAAAGCCATTATCGGACATCCTTAATTGCTACATTTTCTTGTTACATTTCACCTGTTTGCTCTTTAAATACCACTTTTAATGTTTTATATTTTTTTCAATCGTGTTTTTAAAATGTGCCGTGGGGCCGTTAAAAAATGACCTGCGGGCCGCACTTTGGACACCCCTGCGTAACAGGAACAGAAGTGACTTATGTGTGCCAGAAGGGAATGGAAGTGAGGTGTTTACAGGAGTATACGACCCCAAGGTTCATACTGCAGATACACATCTGGGGCCGTACTTATCAAGCTTCTTAGAGTGCCATTTTACACTTAAGTCCTGAGAATTTGCGAAATTTAGTCCTACTCTCAAACTTAAGAATAAAAGCTTTTTATCAACGTTCTTAAGTCTAAGAATCACTCCTACTCTACACGATATTTAAGAGACCTTCAGAGGTGTCTTAAGTGGTTAGGAGTTGCCAGCAGGGGATGGCACTGAGGCGAGAGAGACGTGCGCGAACGCTCAGGGAAGGGAACAATGTTTTTTGTTTTTTTTTGATGACGAGCAGCTGATGAAACGGTATCGTTTAGACAGAGCGGGTATTATTTTTGTCACAGATTTAATACTTTTCGATTCCATGTTGATTTCTGCATGTGGCTGCAGTGGGCTAGTATATATAGAGCCACCCACACCAGTTTCAAATGAGTTGCCTAATTAATGAATTGGAAAGAAAATGTTATGACAGTAGCGTATGTGCGTGGCCGTGAGGTGAGTGACGTCAGTGAGTGTGTGGGCGATAGAAGAGAGGGAGCGGTAGCGTGAGTGCCGGCGGGGACTAGTTTGTTTTGTATTATTTTGTAGTTTATTGTCAAAATATACACTCCCATTGTCCACTTAAATATTTCCAAGATATTTCTTTATTCTTAGACAAGGGATTCCCTTCCGTGATATTATTTTTGTCACAGATTTAATACTTTTCGATTCCTTGTTGATTTCTGCATGTGTCTGCAGTGGGCTAGACAACGGATTCCCTTCCGTGATTGGTCATTTCTATGGACACAGAAACGACGTCACCTAAAATTGCGTTTACGGCACATAGTAACGTCGTAATTCAGCTCTGAGTGTGACACTTAAGATTCAGTCCTACACTTCGCTGAAAGTGTGAGTAAGACGCTTGATAACTAACTTTTAAGTGCAGCTTTCAGCGAAGAATTTATTTACTCTTAAGTCAACTCTTAGCAGACTTATTAGGAGTAATTCTGAGAAGCTTGATAAGTACGGCCCCTGATTTATATCCACATACAAAAAAAGGCCTGGGTCGGATTTGAAAAAAATGGGAATTGTTCCGTTTACACTGACATGGAAAAAAAATCAGATACATGTCACTTATGTGCAAAAAAAAGGTAATTGACCTGCAGTGTAAACATTGCCCAAGACAGAGAGACAGGCAAGCAAAATAATGCACTCCCTTGTTCTCACTTTTGGTAACAGTTAAGCCTTGGCAGAGAGCTGTTGTTCTTCTGAGAGACCTTCTAACCTTGGCGTCTTTTCAAACTGGGATTTAACAGCTTCGGCTAATAGCTTTACGACTTTATAAAATTGTAGTTTACACAACCCCTGAAAAAAGTGAATCAGACTTGGAGGATTTCGTAGTCGTGACACAACACTGTAGTCATTTCAAATGGCAACTTTCATTATTAGATCAAGCAGACTTGATGCAAATTAGGGAATCACTCCATTCCGAGGAAGTAATCATTTAAATCACCCTGGAAATGTACATTTCCAAAGCCACCACCTGCATCAAATAGTCTGCGTTCACACCTTGGAGAGCTGTTGCGCCAGGTGGATTGACATGAATCATGGCTCCAACGTGAGAGATGTCAATTGGAACCAAGTTGAGGATTATCAAACTTCTTCAAGAAGGATAAATCATCGCGCAATGTTGCTAAAGATGTTGATCGTTCACGGTCACGGTGTGTGAAGTTCGGACTAAGTACAAACAACACGGGACGGTTCTAAAAGGCTAGCATACTGGTAGACCGAGGGCAACATCAAAGCGTCAGGACAGATTAAGGACTATGTCTGGAAAATAGAAAATGGAAAACAAATGGGGGAAACTGGAGTCACCGTTTGTGGCGGAACTGTAAGAAACCGCTAAGGCTAAAGGGCTAAACAAAAGCCGTCATTAACACCTACACAGAAAGGAACGAGGTTAGAACGGACTAAGTGGGTGACTGGATGAAAGTCATATTCAGTGATGAATCATTAATCTGCACTTGGGCAAGCTGATGATGCTGGAACTTTTGTTTGGTGCCGTTCCAATGAGGTTTTAGAAGACGACTGCCTGAAGAAAACGTGCACATTTCCAGTCATTGATGATATGAGCAGGTAATGATGGCTGTCATTACATATTCAATACACGTTTACATTTACATTCTATACACGTTTCTTAGTCCATCAGTCTAAAGGATGTTTGGGGATATTATTTTTCAGGATGATACTGGATCTTGCGGAGGAGTAAAAACTTTCCTTGGCCTGCAAATAGTCCGGATATCAATATAATTTAAACTTTGTGGAAGAAATGAAAGAAAATAATGGATGGAAAGACTCCAACCTGCAAAAGCTGATTTGACAACAGCAATCAGGGCCGGCCCGTGGCATAGGCCGTATAGGCAAATGCTAAGGGCGCCGTCCATCAGGGGGCGCCACAAATGTTGGAGGAAAAAAAATAAAAAAAGTTGGTACTATTATTTCTAAATACATAAAATAATCCCACGTTAATTAAAATGCAAAGTAAAGCCTATTTAATAGAAATATTATTTGTTACAACATTACGCCCCCCCTCCCCCGGCACGGTGCGCCCCCTCCCTTCCCGTATCATGACTCTTTTTGGACGTCCCACATAAAAAAATCAACACAAGATGTCAAAACGGCCAAAACTGTCAGGTGCCCAGGGAAGAAAAAAGAGAAAAGAAGAGGAGGAACGAGAAAAAGACAGAGGTAGCAGGTAGGTAACGTTAGCCTACATGAAATTATTTGTCTGTTACAGAATGTGATAGTAACCTGGCTTTTTAGCATTAAGCTAATGTTACATGATTCGGCAATTGCTAAACAATAAATAGCTAGTTCTGTTTTAACGTCGGGTTAATATTGTGGAGGGGGCTAAATTGTTATGGAAAATAATAATGTAACGTTAGGTAATTACAGTACTCCCTGGTGTACAGTAATTTGTAAGTCATTCTAGTTAATGCAATATTAAAAAGCACAAATAGAGAACTCTGTAGGATCCCCTTTTTTTGTAATATAGTTGTTAAAGTCATACTGGTTTGATATCTTGTTTTGTGCAGTGCCATATTTATATTGTATTTTTAATTTATTTTATGCAACTTGTTGACACGTTTTATTTTGTGTTTATGTATGTAAAAAATATTGTATTTCATATATTCATTTTTTGTATTCATTTATTTATCCTTTTTTTTTTTATCTTGTTAACTATTCTGATTGTTAATTTGCTTTCTTTAAGTAAAAAAAAAAAGGTCAAAGACAAAGCTATTCGGTTTCTTGTGAGTATATACACTTCACTGCCGATGTGGGGGGGGCGCCACCAAAAATCTTGCCTAGGGCGCCAGATTGGTTAGGGCCGGGCCTGGCGGCAATCACAGAAAGTTGGAGCAAGATTGATGAAGATTCTGATTGTCAACATTCCATAACTTCCTCAGAATTGAGCGATTCCATAATTGATTCACTCTAAAAATGAAACTGTTACTAACACAATTTATATTCTTGATTTCTTTGTGTTTCTTAAATACAAAGTTGACATTTGAAATGACTTTAGTTTTGTGTCATGTCTGTTATTTGATTTTTCTACAAAATCAAACAACATGTACATCATGTTTATACACATATTAATCACACTATTTTGAATGGACACGCCTCTTTACCTTAAGCGGGGATGGTTACCTGAGAGGTAGCATGGCTTGTTATACGCTATGAAATAATGAGGCGGCTCCAACTGGCGTACTCGCTGGCAAATCTCACTCCAAAATAAACCTTGACTGGATTTAAGATTACGACTGTATATACGACGGACACTGCCCTCCAAAATAGTCTCTCTATTTTTGATGAAATAACATTAGAGGAATTATTACAGCGTGTAAGTGGGATAAAACAAACAACATGTTTACTTGACCCACTTCCTGGGAAACTTATCAAGGAACTGTTTGTATTATTAGGTCCATCAGTGTTAAATATTATAAACTTATCACTTTCCTCCGGCACTGTTCCCCTAGCATTCAAAAAAGCGGTTATTCATACTCTGCTCAAAAGACCTAACCTCGATCCTGACCTCATGGTAAACTACCGACCGGTCTCCCACCTTCCGTTTATTTCCAAAATTCTCGAAAAAACTGTTGCACAGCAGCTAAATGAACACTTAGTGACTAACAATCTCTGTGAACCTTTTCAATCCGGTTTCAGGGCAAATCACTCTACGGAGACAGCCCTCGCAAAAATGACTAATGATCTATTGCTAACGATGGATTCTGATGCGTCATCTATGTTGCTGCTTCTTGATCTTAGCGCCGCTTTCGATACCGTCGATCATAATATTTTATTAGAGCGTATCAAAACACGTATTGGGATGTCAGACTTAGCCTTGTCTTGGTTTAACTCTTATCTTACTGACAGGATGCAGTGCGTCTCCCATAACAATGTGACCTCGGACTATGTCAAGGTAACGTGCGGAGTTCCCCAGGGTTCAGTTCTTGGCCCTGCACTCTTTAGTATTTACATGCTGCCGCTGGGTGACATCATACGCAAATACGGTGTTAGCTTTCACTGTTATGCTGATGACACCCAACTCTACATGCCCCTAAAGCTGACCAACACGCCGGACTGTAGTCAGCTGGAGGCGTGTCTTAATGAAATTAAACAATGGATGTCCGCTAACTTTTTGCAACTCAACGCTAAGAAAACGGAAATGCTGATTATCGGTCCTGCTAGACACCAACATCTATTTAATAATACCACCTTAACATTTGACAACCAAACAATTAAACAAGGAGACTCGGTAAAGAATCTGGGTATTATCTTCCACCCAACTCTCTCGTTTGAGTCACACATTAAGAGTGTTACTAAAACGGCCTTCTTTCATCTCCGTAATATCGCTAAAATTCGTTCCATCTTGTCCACTAGCGACGCTGAGATCATTATTCATGCGTTCGTTACGTCTCGTCTCGATTACTGTAACGTATTATTTTCGGGTCTCCCTATGTCTAGCATTAAAAGATTACAGTTGGTACAAAATGCGGCTGCAAGGCTTTTGACAAAAACAAGAAAGTTTGATCATATTACGCCTATACTGGCTCACTTGCACTGGCTTCCTGTGCACTTAAGATGCGACTTTAAGGTTTTACTACTTACGTATAAAGTGTTACACGGTTTAGCTCCAGCCTATCTCGCCGATTGTATTGTACCATATGTCCCGACAAGAAATCTGCGTTCAAAGAACTCCGGCTTATTAGTGATTCCCAGAGCCCAAAAAAAGTCTGCGGGCTATAGAGCGTTTTCTATTGGGGCTCCAGTACTCTGGAATGCCCTCCCGGTAACAGTTAGAGATGCTACCTCAGTAGAAGCATTTAAGCCCCATCTTAAAACTCATTTGTATAATCTAGCCTTTAAATAGACCCCCCCTTTTTTAGACCAGTTGATCTGCCGTTTCTTTTCTTCTCTCCTCTTCTCCCCTGTCCCTTGCGAGGGGGAGTTGCATAGGTCCGGTGGCCATGGATGAAGTGCTGGCTGTCCAGAGCCGGGACCCCGGGTGGACCACTAGCCTGTGCATCGGTTGGGGACATCTCTGCGCTGCTGACCCGTCTCCGCTCGGGATGGTTTCCTGTTGGCCCCGCTGTGGACTGGACTCCCGCTGATGTGTTGGATCCACTGTGGACTGGACTTTCACAATGTTATGTCAGACCCACTCGACATCCGTTGCTTTCGGTCTCCCCTAGAGGGGGGGGGTTACCCACATATGCGGTCCTCTACAAGGTTTCTCATAGTCATTCACCGACGTCCCACTGGGGTGAGTTTTTCCTTGCCCGTATGTGGGCTCTGTACCGAGGATGTCGTTGTGGCTTGTACAGCCCTTTGAGACACTTGTGATTTAGGGCTATATAAATAAACATTGATTGATTGATTGATTGAAGATTAAACTGTTGCCAAGTCTTGACGTGCATTCAAGTAAAATATGTGTCCAAAAATTAATAGACATTTTTTAAAAGTTAATTTAAATTATATAAACGATTATAACCGGTGATTAATCCAAATTTAAAAGTGTGACTAATCTGATTTTTGAAAAATAATTATTTGACAGCGCTAGTTTATAGTAAACAGTAACGATTGGACTATATATCGATAGATCAATCTATATTCCTGAATTTCAAGTTTATCAATCTGTGCTGGGCAAGTTTTCCCTCTGGAAGATAGGTATTGATCCAAGACCATTTTAAAAGGGAATCGAAAGAAAACATTGGATTTAAGAATTTAAAAATGTATAGGAAGTTCAGCACTTTTAATACAATAATGTTGTAGCAACGTGTATATTTGATATATCCTTTCATAGTTGGTGGGCAGCACGGTGGAACAGGGGTTAGTGCATGTGCCTCACAATACGAAGGTCCTGAGTTTGCATGTTCTCTCCGTGACTGCGTGGGTTCTACTGCGGCTTCCTCCCACCTCCAAAGACATGCACCTGGGGATAGGCCCCTCCCACCTCCAAAGACATGCACCTGGGGATAGGCCCCTCCCACCTCCAAAGACATGCACCTGGGGATAGGCCCCTACCACCTCCAAAGACATGCACCTGGGGATAGGCCCCTCCCACCTCCAAAGACATGCACCTGGGGATAGGCCCCTCCCACCTCCAAAGACATGCACCTGGGGATAGGCCCCTCCCACCGCCAAAGACATGCACAGGTTGATTGGCAACACTAAATGGTCCCTAGTGTGTGAATGTTGTCTATCTGTGTTGGCCCTGTGATGAGGTGGTGACTTGTCCAGGGTGTACCCCGCAGACTTTTGACACTAATTGATAATATGCTTTTTTTGTCTATAAAAACAAAACTGACAAATGTTGTGTTTAAATATGTTTTAAGCTTCCTTTTTTTGGTTTATAAAACAACAAAAATGTATTAAAATGAGCCCGCATGCTTTGATTATTCAGTATGCGGCCTTTGGTGGGAAAAAGTTTTCAAAATAGCCACCCTTTGCTCCGATTACTGCTTTGCACACTCTTGGCATTCTCTCCATGAGCTTCAAGCACACCTGTGAAGTGAAAACCCTTTCAGGTGACTACCTCTTAAAGCTCATCGAGAGAATGCCAAGAGTGTGCAAAGCAGTAATCAGAGCAAAGTGTGGCTATTTTGAAGAAACTATAGTATAAAACATGTTTTCAGTTATTTCACCTGTTTTGTTAAGTATTTTAGTAGATCAAGCCCTTTGTGTGTGACAGTCTGACAGTCAAGTTGCATTTGTGTGAAGATACTTATACTTAAAGTAATTTACTGTAACTAATCACCATTAATCACAATTCAGGTGTGGTTAATCTGATTTAAAACAAATGTCATTTGACAGCAGGGGATGCATGAAGAAAAAGCAGACTTTTCACACTAATTGATAATAATATGCTTTTTTGCCTATAAAAACAAAACTGACACATTTTGTGTTTAAATATGTTTTAAGCTTCCTTTTTTTGTTTTATAAAACAACAAAAAAGTATTAAAACGAGCCCGCATGCTTTGATTATTCAGTATGCTGCTTTTGGTGGGAAAAAGTTTTCAAAATTTACCATTGTTGGCATTTTGTCTATTCAGTGTTTCCCACACATTCATTTATTTGTGGCGGCCCGCCACGAAAGAATTACGTCCGCCACAAATAAATAAAAAATTTTTTTTTTTTTTTTTTTGTGGTCCTGTCCAGCTTCTCAGGCAAATCATATAGTTGATGTAGATGCCCATATAGGCTGTTCAGATTCACTTTACAAAAGAGAAGTGTAGGATACTTCTCTTGTTGCCTTATTTGTATTTGACCACTACTGTTTTCTGTTTATTTGTTACTGACTGTGGCAGGACACCTCTGCCTCTGTTTCACTTTATGTTGCTGGTAAATAATATGGTTGTAGTAGTAGGCTAAAGTTAAATTATTTAGTTTGCACTAATTAAAGGGGCAGAGCTTTAAGAGACATTTTAGCTTTTATATTTTATAAGATATATTTTTTGTAAGAACCACAATTAATAAATATATTTCAGTGAATAACTTATTGTTCAAATCTGTATATAAATATGTACATAAAGTGTTGTAATTATATTGTAAAATGGATGGATGGATGGACGTTTAAAACAAAACTGTTATTATTAATTAGTAAGTATACATTTTTTGAGCTTTTTTAGAGAAAATCATATCATTGTAGTAAATTATGCAAATTACTCGATGATGTCAGGGTGGCCTCGCCCATGGCCACGCCCCCACCGCCACAGGCATCTTGGCAGTTTATGGGAAAAACTGCTATTACCATTGTTGGTATATTCATTATTCTTACATTGTTGTTACAAATTATTGTTACAGTGTAATAATTATTGTTACCTGTGATAATGCCACTATGATACAACATGTGTATTATAATCCTTGAACAAAGTAACAGTGAACTCATGTGAATAATCACTGAATGGAGAACTGGGGGTGGGATTAAATAAATTATCTTCTTGCCACTCCCTTTCAGGCAAAACTGGACAATCATGCATTACATACTATACACTACCTTTTGCACTATATTAATTTATATTATGTGTTGTCAACTTTGTACTTTTTTATGTCATTGCCTGAAATAAATAAATGAAAAAAAAAAGAAAAATAGCCACCCTTTGCTCTGATTACGGCTTTGCACACTCTTGGCATTCTCTTGATGAGCTTAAAAAAAAAAGTAATCAGTGCAAAGGGTGGCTATTTTGAAGAAACTAGAATATAAAACATGTTTTCAGTTATTTTACCTTTTTTTTGTTAAGTACATAACTCCACATGTGTTCATAGTTTTGATGTGACAATCTGCAATGTAAATAGTCATGGAAATACAGAAAAGGCAAACTGACAACTTTTGTTATGTTTGTATGTTATTCCGATTCTGAATCTAATCGTTAAGACAAATCATCACACCCTAGGAAACAGTCCTTCACGTTGTAAAGTACCGCAGCCAGTTAGGCCACAGAAAATGACACAATTTGCAAATAGAAACATCTAGAAATAGAGTAAACATCACTAGCCGTTTTGCCGATGTAGGCATGAGGAAATGGCAAGCGCTTACAGCTCGTCGCACCACATGAAGGCCTCTGTTGATGTTTGACTGAGACATATTTCCAGACGAGGAGGAACACGCTACATGGGAAGCAATCCTCGCCCGCGCTGCCAGCCCTAAGCCTTTCATAATCGCCCAGGAATTGTGCACATCCAAGTCAAAGCGTTGGTAGCATGACTTACGGCTGCGGTCGGGTTTCCCCGAGAAGTCTGTCAGAGAGAGATGATTTAGCTGGATCACACGTCTGGGGTTTGAGGCTTCCTCGGACACTGTTCAAACACACGTCTTTATTCTGAGGGCAGCGGAATGTGAAAAAGCCCTCACCTAACAGCGACATTTCCAACACGGCAACCATGACAAACCTGTTACTGGTCTTCTCCAGAGGAGCTCACAAACATCACCCACATAACGTCTTCCTTTTCATACTTTATTGCATCAACCAAGCCTGACGTTTGTAGGACTGCAAGGGGGGGGGAAAGAAGACAATTTTAATACATAGGGCAGTTTGTATGTGTACATTCAGTTTTACATCTCAAGGAGGATCCCATCTAATTGCTAAAATACAACAAATGTGCACAAATATTAATGGCTCATATCTCTGAACAGACAAAAAAACAATTTCAAGTTAAAAGCTAAAAGCCGAATGCTGTTTTACTTTCAGCTAAACTTAAGTGGACAGACCAGGCAAAGAATGGCACGGATAGTTCCTCATGCAAGTGATCCCAAATTTGACATTGTAGTATTCATGTTGTTTTAACAACCAGATCAGAGGCGCAGAATAACTGGACATTTCCCAGGTTCCGAACTGTTAAACCCATTAGCAAATCAGAGCCTTTTTCGACTCTCCGAATGTGGGGGAATGTTACCCTGTGCAATATTAAAGACTTTCCCTTTAAGTGTGACAGACCGCGGCGCTGTGAGCGATATCACTGATACCATCTCTATGAATGACTCCAGTCCAGCGCCACGGAGATTCAAAGCCTTCCCCTTTTCATTGATGTTGGGTGGAAAAGTGTTTCGCTGGTCCCGATCCCTTTGGTTTTTTCAAAACAAAACACTGACGTTCTTTGAAGTCAACAGAAGTGGCCAAATGTCCTTGTTGTTAAGTCATGATATTGTGAGAACATAGCCCAAGCCGTTTAGCGGAGTGTTGAGAGGGACTTCAGGATGGTTTGGCATTGAAGAACCTCCCCACAGCAGCATGTCCTATACATAAACAATGGACAAAAGTTTTGGGACACAAACCAGGCAATGCCCTTACATCCAGCTACATGTTTTTGTTTGGACAAGTTCTGTGTTCTGTCCTGTGCCAAGGTGCAGCTGTACCTCCATGCACAATGCAAGGTCCATCAGGCCCGGTCTCCAGTAGGGCTGGGCAGATCGATCCAGATATCGATAGTGTTAATAAGTAGCTGTATTTTCATTTCTCTTCTATGAATAACATTTCTGCAGTGCTATTTATGTTGTTTACAAACATATATTGGACACAGGAGTGCTTTGGAAGCTAAAAGCCGAAGGATTTGAAAGAGAGCCAATGGTAGTTTTTGCTTTTGTGTAGTTTCTTTGCAACACAATACTAGATCATTTGTAAAAATGTTTGTTGGATACAATCACGATTAAAAGTGATCTTAAAAGTATTGTGTTAACATAGCTGGCCTCACATTTACTTGGTATCGGATTGATTCCAAACAGTCCTCACAGATGACCCAAGAGCCAGGTGGTCTAGGAGTAAGGGCTGTCCCAATACTTTTGTCCAAACAGCGAGTGTTCCGCACAGGTTAGCCAGCTCAAGCGAGATTCAGCAAAAAGTTACCCTCGGTCAATAGGATTCATCTTTTCTTCCACACTTTGGTTGACTTTGTTGCAGTCGTGTCTCCCTTTTGATAAAAATGTGTTGCAGAGTGTAAACTGATGTTCCTTCCATTGTCCAACGCCAAAGCAAGCGGGAGGCGAGACGAGCGCACTCCCGCGTCGTCAGGACCGAGGCTGAGCGGCTTTTTGCATTTGAAGCGCAGTTTTATCGGAAGACGTGCATACAGTAAGGTCTGTGTGGACGGTCCAGCCCGCAGTCTGGGTACTTGGCTCAGGACAAGACGACAAGTGAGGATGGAAGCAGTGTGTGGGGTATTCACACCTGTATGCTGCAAAATGTTCTGTGTGTGTGTCTGTTGTCTAGACCAGTGAGCAGAATCCAGCGCAGGTGTCACCTCCTGCGTCTTCATCGGTGAGCTGCACCCCCCTGCCGTGACTCTCGCTCTGCCACAATCCTGGACTCTGGATGATCTTTTCCACCAGCTCTTCAAAGGCACACTGGACACCGTCCCGGGTCTTTGCGCTGGCCTCTGTGACCGAGTTGACATGGAGGGTAAAGTGAGAAGAAGGTGACCAAAAAAAGGTGTTGCGGGAGAGTCAACTCTTTAAAGGGGAACTGCACATTATAAAAGACATGACGGATGGATATTTTGTTTAAAGGCCTACTGAAATGAAATGTATTTATTTAAACGGGGATAGTAGATCCATTCTATGTGTCATACTTGATCATTTCACGATATTGCCATATTTTTGCTGAAAGGATTTAGTAGAGAACATCGACGATAAAGTTCGCAACTTTTGGTCGCTGATAAAAAAAAGCCTTGCCTGTACCGGAAGTAGCGTGACGTCACAAGTTGAAAGGCTCCTCACGTTTCCCCATTGTTTACAACAGCAGCG
This sequence comes from Entelurus aequoreus, assembly GCF_033978785.1. Taxonomy (NCBI): domain Eukaryota; kingdom Metazoa; phylum Chordata; class Actinopteri; order Syngnathiformes; family Syngnathidae; genus Entelurus; species Entelurus aequoreus. The sequence continues at coordinate 54,501,176 of NC_084745.1, forward strand.
AGAGAGATTTGGACCGAGAAAGCGACGATTACCCCATTAATTTGAGCGAGGATGAAAGATTCGTGAATGAGGAACGTGAGAGTGAAGGACTAGAGTGCAGTGCAGGACGTATCTTTTTTCGCTCTGACCGTAACTTAGGTACAAGCTGGCATATTGGATTCCACACTCTTTCCTTTTTCTATTGTGGATCACGGATTTGTATTTTAAACCACCTGGGATACTATATCCTCTTGAAAATGAGAGTCGAGAATGCGAAATGGACATTCACAGTGACTTTTATTTCCACGACAATACATCGGCGAAGCACTTTAGCTACGGAGCGAACGTGATAGCATCGGGCTTAACTGCAGATAGAAACAAAAGAAATAAACCCCTGACTGGAAGGATAGACAGAAAATCAACAATACTATTAAACCATGGACCTGTAAATACACGGTTAATGCTTTCCAGCCTGTCGAAGCTTAACAATGCTGTTGCTAACGACGCCATTGAACTAACTTAGCAACGGGACCTCACAGAACTAAGCTAAAAACATTAGATAGCCACCTACGCCAGCCAGCCCTCTGCTCATCAAGCGTTCCAGCGATCGACGGAGCAACGAAGGACTTCACCCGATCATCCGTGCGGTCGGTGGCTAGCGTCGGATAGCGCGTCTGCTATCCAAGTCAAAGTCCTCCCGGTTGTGTTGCTGCAACCAGCCGCTAATACACCGATCCCACCTACAACTTTCTTCTTTGCAGTCTTCATCGTTCATTAAACAAATTGCAAAAGATTCACCAACACAGATGTCCAGAATACTGTGGAATTTTGCGATGAAAACAGAGCTTTTTGTATTGGATACAATGGTGTCCGAATACTTCCGTTTCAACCATTGACGTCACGCGCATACGTCATCATACATGGACGTTTTCAACCGGAAGTGTGGCGGGAAATTTAAAATGTCACTTTATAAGTTAACCCGGCCGTATTGGCATGTGTTGCAATGTTAAGATTTCATCATTGATATATAAACTATCAGACTGCGTGGTCGCTAGTAGTGGCTTTCAGTAGGCCTTTAATGCATTCTAACTTGTAAATAAAAGTCTGCTTACAACGGAGCCAATGGGAGCTCCTCTAGTTGGCCCATAAAATCCAATTGATAAGCTGCCAACAATACTTCTTTTACATTTGGTGACTTTGAGTATTAGTGATATTGGTATTATAAGCGCTAACGCAGACGGACTATTTGAAGCAGTGCTGTGCAATGCAAAAACTGAAATCTAAGATGAAATATCTCAAATAAGGGTGATATTTGCTTATTTTCAGTCTGATAAGATCATTCTTCTCACCAAGCAGATGTTATGTTACTTGTTTGAAGTGTTTTGGACCTAAATGATCTCAGTAAGATATTACAGCTTGTTGCTGAGATTTGATGAGCTATATTGAGTAAAACATGCTTGAAACTAGAATATAAACTTTTGCAAAGCTGTGTCATCAACACTCACAAGTATAAAACTACTTTTTTAAAGTCATCATTTCTTATTTCAGGCATGAAATAAAAAAATCATGACTTTGACACAATTGTGTCTCATAATTAAAACAGATGACAGCCAAATGGACTTTGCTGTTTTATTTTCAATGAAACAATAGAAAATAGGTACTCATATAGTAGTACAGTTGGCACAGTACAGTAAACTGACAGTTAATATTTAAACATTTGACATTTCTAACAATTTTGAACAGAAATAGTTCATGCACTTTCAGCTAAATTCTTCAAAATTACAATTAAAAAAAATGTGGTCGGGGGCCGGGCTGTATCAGTGGTTTTTAACCTTGTTGGAGGTACCTAACCCCACCAGTTTCATACGCGCATTCACCAAACCCTTCTTCAGTGAAAAATAAAATGTTTTTTTTTTCAAATTCAAGACAAAGTTTTATGTTTTTGGTAACACTTTAGTATGGGGAACATATTCTAAGTAACAAAGACTTCATTTAGAGTTATTTGGTTAGAGTTAGGGCCAGGGTTAGGCTTATAATAAGGCCATGCCGAATAAGGCATTAATAAGTACTTATGACTAGTTAGGAGCCAATATGTTACTAATTTGCATGTTAATAAGCAACTAATTAATGGTGAATATGTTCCCCATACTAAAGTGTTACCAAGTTTTTTTTACTGGTGCACAAAATGAAGCGTGCATGAACATCACCTTGTTCAAGGAACAAAACCAACTCAGTGCATAAACTCACAACAAATTACACACCTGCAAATCAGTCTGACTTCTGCTGTTGCCGTATCACGCCGATTTTTATTTACACGATGAGTCGGGTGTGTCTTGACCTCCGCCGAACCCCTGAGCCCGACTCACCGAACCCCTAGTGTTCGATCGAACCCAGGTTAAGAACCACTGATATAGATATATATATATATATATATATATATATATATATATATATATATATATATATATATATATATATATATATATATATATATATATATATATATATATATATTCCTTGCGCACTAATTGACTGAAAGAGCACGCACTAGGCACGATGATGTCATGTTATATCATTATGTCAAGATAATGGCACTAGCATTTACTTAATTTAAGAATATTTTTCAACATATTGAGAGAAAATGTCTCTTATTTGTTTTTCTGTGAAGAAAAGTGCACTTCTTATTAGTGAGAAAATACTTAATAAAAAGGTATTTTTGGGTTCATTGAGGTTAGCTCATTTGACTTGTTTTGGAAAGTCTTGACAAGCCAAATTTTCTTGTTCTATTGGCAGATAATTTTGCTTAGTTCAAGTAAAATGCCCCTAACTTTTGTATTTTTTGTTCTTGTTTTTGAACACTGACCTTTCATTCGCTAATGGACTGTAGACCATTGTCAATCAATCTTCTTCATGCCATGTGTCCTGTACAGTACAGAATGCATACTGTGGTGGGGGATATAATCCTTAAGAAGTGTTCAATATGGATGAGACAGGCTTGACAATCATTGGTACTTTAACTTTAACTAACTTATTTTGAAATGCACCTTTATAATGCAGGACGAAGCCAAAAACGCAGGATTTAAGGCCCAAAAGGGGTTTTGTGTAGAAATGCTGCAGGCTTTATGATAAAACCCGGGCTTATTTATATAGTAAAAAATCCTAGAGCCCTAAAAAACAGGTTTTGATCTTTGGTTTCATTCTTTAATACAGTAGTGTACCGTTATGTACTTCTTTTTTCTAAATCCACCAAGGTTTGAACTTTGAGAGTGTTTAAACGAGAGAAATGTGAGAAAATGTTAATGCCTGTCTGAGAAAAGTTTATTAAGTGTGTGGTTAGGGGTTTTACAGACTTAAAACATAAGAAACGAAAATATATATATATATACAGTACAGGGGCCGTACTTATCAAGCTTCTTAGAATGACTCCTAAGAAGTCTGCTAAGAGTTGACTTAAGAGTAAATAAATTCTTCGCTGAAAGCTGCACTTAAAAGTTAGTTATCAAGCGTCTTACTCACACTTTCAGCGAAGTGTAGGACCGAATCTTAAGTGTCACACTCAGAGCTGAATTACGACATTACTATGTGCCGTAAACGGAATTTTAGGTGACGTCATTTCTGTGTCCATAGAAATGACCAATCACGGAAGGGAATCCGTTGTCTAAGAATAAATAAATATCTTGGAAATATTTAAGTGGACAATGGGAGTGTATATTTTGACAATAAACTACAAAATAATACAAAACAAACTAGTCCCCGTCGGCACTCACGCTACCGCTCCCTCTCTTCTCTCGCCCACACACTCACTGACGTCACTCACCTCACGGCCACACACATACGCTACTGTCATAACATTTTCTTTCCAATTCATTAATTAGGCAACTAATTTGAAACTGGTGTGGGTGGCTCTATATATACTAGCCCACTGCAGACACATGCAGAAATCAACAAGGAATCGAAAAGTATTAAATCTGTGACAAAAATAATATCCGCTCTGTCTAAACGATACCGTTTGATCAGCTGCTCGTCATCAAAAAAACCCAACATTGTTCCATTCCCTGAACGTTCGCGCACGTCTCTCTCGCCTCAGTGCCATCCCCTGCTGGCAACTCCTAACCACTTAAGACAACTCTGAAGGTCTCTTAAATATCGTGGAGAGTAGGAGTGATTCTTAGACTTAAGAACGTTGATAAAAAGCTTTTATTCTTAAGTTTGAGAGTAGGACTACATTTCGCAAATTCTCAGGACTTAAGTGTAAAATGGCACTATAAGAAGCTTGATAAGTACGGCCCCAGTACTGTAGACGAAAAAACAAATTAAAAAACATGGAAAGTAAATTAAAAAAAAAAACATCCTGTAAATGAAAACATATAGTGTAAAGAAAATAAATATAAAATAAACGAAAACACAAAAAACGAAAAAAATAAATAGATAAACTTCTACACGGATCTCACTTAAAGCAGGTATTTTTTGGAACGTAACCCCCGCGTTAAACGAGGGAACACTGTATATGAACATCCTAGTGACAGCAGACAATGTACAGTAAGTGATGTTTTATTATGTTTGTTGACACTCAGTCTGCAGTGAGTAATCAGTGATGAAGAAAAAAAAGTGAACTAAAGTAATGCACCGCATATGCTTAAAATGATCAACATACGTAAATATATATGTTATTATAAATCTTACTAAATTACATCATGTATATAAAACCTCAATGGAGGTGTTGGGATGTTTTTAACGGCTTTACAGGCTCCATTGTAAGAAAACTTTTGATCGCATTTATCTAATATTTAGAATGCAAAACACACATCCATCGTCATGTCTCTCATAATGATTGTGAACGACGGGCACAATTCCAAAAAAAAAAAAAAGTGCAGTTCCCCTTTAAAAGACCAAATAAATGGACTCCCCTATAAAACAGTTTGCAAAAAAGTCCAGTAACACAAGCCCAGTGGGTCTTAGGAGGGGAGGGAATCCTCCTGGCTTACCTATAAACAGCATGGAATGTTTTCTTGCAAACTTCAGCCCTTCTGCCCTGTCTAGATCGTGGTTTTCCTGAAACAAAAAAGTAGGCGGGCGGAGCCGTCAACTGCTGCGAGCCTCTCAGGGCACAGGGGGGAAAGTTGTTGTTTTTGTGTGTAAAGAACAGAACACAATGGCGGTCCACTGCCAGTCTGTCAGAAATATGTGGGTGGCTCTACCATGCTCATATATTTGTCTCATTTGTCCACTGGCTGTGACTTATTTGGGACATATTCTATTCTGATTTGCTTTACTGTCTAAATAGAAAGAAGGGTCAAAAAATGAGTCATATGTGTGCAGTAGAAAGATTATGAATCAGAAATGCATTACTGCAGACAACCACAATGTATCCCACCAAGCAAACCAAGTATAAAATATCAGAAAAATGTGTACGCCTCCTGACATTTCTTTAACTATTTTCATTTTACCTCGAAAGAAAATACTAAAGAAATGAAACTTTAAAAAAGGCACCGACTATTGGAGCAAAAAAAAACCTGAAGTATATCAGGTTTCAACTATACATTTTTTTAACACCATAATGAACATAATTTAAAACCATTACCAGGGTTTCCACTAGAGGGCCACTATATATGTGGTGTGTGGTCAGTATGACATGTATGACATGATAATTTTTAATTGCAATGATGCATATACTTTCTTTAAAAAAGGCTAAACAAATGTTATATCTATATTTAAATACAAATAGTGTTATTAGTTAATCATATCCATCCATCCATCTTCTTCCGCTTATCTGAGGTCTTGTCGTGGGGGCAGCAGCCTAAGCAGGGAAGCCCAGACTTCCCTCTCCCCAGCCACTTCGTCCAGCTCTTCCCGGGGGATCCCGAGGCATTCCCAGGCCAGCCGGGAGACATAGTCTTCCCAAAGTGTCCTGGGTCTTCCCCGTGGCCTCCTACCGGTCGGACGTGCCCTAAACACCTCCCTAGGGAGGCATTCGGGTGGCATCCTGACCAGATGTCCGAACCACCTCATCTGGCTCCTAAAGCTCCTAGTTAATCATATAATTAATATTTAATTTTTTTTCTTATATAAGAATCACAATCAACTTTAACACAAATAATTAGACTTGGTAGACTGTGCACTTTCAATTGTTGCTTATTGTATAAGGCAGTGGTTTTCAACCACTGTGCCGCGGCACACTGGTGTGCCGTGAGATACAGTCTGGTGTACCGTGGGAGATTATCTAATTTCCCCTATTTGGATTAAAAATATGTTTTGCAAAGCAGTAATTATAGTCCGCAAATGATGTGTTGTTGTTGAGTGTCAGTGCTGTCTAGAGCTCGGCAGAGTAACCGTGTAATACTCTTCCATATCAGTAGGTGGCAGCAGGTAGCTAATTGCTATGTAGATGTCGGAAACAGCGGGAGGCAGTGTGCAGGTAAAAAGGTGTCTAATGCTTAAACCAAAAATAAACAAAAGGTGAGTGCCCCTAAGAAAAGGCATTGAAGCTTAGGGAAGGCTATGCAGAACGAAACTAAAACCGAACTGGCTACAAAGTAAACAAAAACAGAATGCTGGACGACAGCAAAGACTTACTGTGGAGCAAAGACAATGTACATCCGAACATGACATGACAATCAACAATGTCCCCACAAAGAAGGATAAAAACAACTGAAACATTCTTGATTGCTAAAACAAAGCACATGTGGGAAATATTGCTCAAAGGAAGACATTAAACTGCTACAGGAAAATACCAAAAAAGAGAAAAAGCCATCAAAATAGGAGCGCAAGACAAGAACTAAAGTGATGCATGGTTGGTTATGGTTTAAAGTCATATCCAACAATTGAGACAACGACTTTTTACTGTCAACTGAGTTTTGTTTTTTAATCATTTCTGCTGGTGGTGTGCTTCTGCATTTTTTCAACGCAAAAAATGTGCTTTGGCTCAAAAAAGGTTGAAAAACACTGGTATAAAGGGAACAGGTTACACTTTATTCTGCCCTGCCTGACTGTTGCAATTTAGTTTGCCAAATTTGTACACAGTAGGTACTATGAATTGATTTACATGGACCCCGACTTAAACAAGTTGAAAAACGTATTGGAGTGTTACCATTTAGTGGTCAATTGTACGGAATATGTACTGTACTGTGCAATCTACTAATAAAAGTTTCAATCAATCAATCAAAAAAGTCCTTTGAGTTACATTTTTGAGAAAAAAAAAATTAGTGTTTTGTTGATATTCTTCACAATAAAGTCACTGTAAAATTAACTACACTCAAGAAAGTACATTGTATATACACATGTAGGAATTATGTTAAATTAATAATATCATTTGGAACAAACCAAAAAAAGCAATACAATTATGCAGGATGAAGGTTGAGCTCTAATGCCGCTAGCTTAATGCTAACGTACAATGGATTAGCTCATAGACAAGCTAACTCAAATTAGCATGGCCAATCGCAGGGCACAGATCGACAATCGTTCACACTAACATTCATATCTTTGGACAATTTACAGTCTCCAATGAAGCTAACAAGAATATATTTTTGGAATGTAGGAGGAAAGTGGAGTGCCCGGAGAAAACCACACACTCAAGTGAACACTCTACAGCAGGGGTCACCAACGCAGTGCCCGCAGGCACCAGGTAGCCCGTAAGGACCAGATGAGTAGCCCGCTGGCCTGTTCTAAAAATAGCTCAAATAGCAGCACTTACCAGTGAGCTGCCTCTATTTTTTAAAATTTTATTTATTTACTGGCAAGCTGGTCTCGCTTTGCTCGACATTTTTAATTCTAAGAGAGACAAAACTCAAATAGAATTTGAAAATCCAAGAAAATATTTTAAAGACTTGGTCTTCACTTGTTTAAATAAATGCATTAATTTTTTTACTTTGCTTCTTATAACTTTCAGAAAGACAATTTTAGAGAAAAAATACAACCTTAAAAATGATTTTAGGATTTTTAAACACATATACCTTTTTACCTTTTAAATTCCTTCCTCTTCTTTCCTGACAATTTAAATCAATGTTCAAGTAAATTTATTTTTTTTATTGTAAAGAATAATAAATATATTTTAATTTAAATCTTCATTTTAGCTTCTGTTTTTTCAACGAAAAATATTTGTGAAATATTTCTTCAAACTTATTACGATTAAAATTCAAAAAAATTATTCTGGCAAATCTAGAAAATCTGTAGAATCAAATTTAAATCTTATTTCAAAGTCTTTTGAATTTCTTTTAAAATTTTTGTTCTGAAAAATCTAGAATAATGATTCTTCTTTGTTAAAAATATAGCTTGGTCCAATTTGTTATATATTCTAAAAAAATTGTAGATTGGATTTTAACCTATTTAAAACATGTCATCAAAATTATAAAATTAATTTTAATCAGGAAAAATTACTAATGATGTTCCATAAATTATTTTTTAAATTTTTTCCAAAAGATTTGAATTAGCTAGTTTTTCTCTTCTTTTTTTCGGTTGAATTTTGAATTTTAAAGAGTCGAAATTGAAGATGAACTATGTTTCAAAATTCAATTGTCATTTTTTTCCTGTTTTCTCCTCTTTTAAACCGTTCAATTAAGTGTAAATATCATTAATTACTAATAATAACAGAGTTAAAGGTAAATTGAGCAAATTGGCTATTTCTGGCAATTTATTTAAGTGTGTATCAAACTGGTAGCCCTTCGCATTAATCAGTACCCAAGAAGTAGCTCTTGCTTTCAAAAAGGTTGGTGACTCCTGCTCTACAGTCTACACCAGGGGTAGGGAACCTATGGCTCTCGAGCCAGATGTGGCTCTTTTGATGACCGCATCTGGCTCTCAGATAAATCTTAGCTGACATTGCTTAACACGATAAGTAATGAATAATTCCGCTGGTAATCAGTGTTAAAAATAACGTTCAAAATATAAAACATTCTCATGCATTTTAATCCATCCATCCGTTTTCTACCGCACCTGTTCAAGAAGTCGCATTAATGGTAAGAAGTATTTTATTTTATTAATGGTTAGATTCAGAATAACAATGTTATTAAAAAGAATACAAGACTTATACTCTAAAAATGTTGGTCTTACTTAAAAATGCACGCATTTAGTTGTATTCAGTGTTAAAAAATTTTTAATGGCTCTCGCGGAAATATATTTAAAAATATTTGGCTTTCATGGCTCTCTCAGTCAAAAAGGTTCCCGACCCCTGGTCTACACAGTGATGTCCAAACAGAGGTTGGAAGGCGTAAAGATAGACGTTATTGTTGGTAGTAATGTCAAAAGATTTAGGGTAAATTACGCCGAATTGAACAAGAAATGCATTAATCAGATTAAAATACTTTTCTAGTCAACTTTCTCTCCTCACTTTTGCCGGGTGTCAATTCCTTTAGATGCGTGACCAGCTGCTGACACGCCTCTGACAGGCCATTTAGATGCACGTTTTTTTTAAAATAAAATCAATGAGGAAGTTTTTTTAAGATATTTGAGCTGTTTTTCAAACTTATTCGAGGCAACAGTAGGTAAAAAACAACTAATTATAGTATATCCATTCATACAATATACCACTTAAATTTGTTTTCATGTTAAAAAAAAAAAAAGAGTAATCTTTACATGAAAAATGAAAACAAAGTTATTTTGAAAGTGTGGCGGCAGTAATCTCGCCATGGTTGTGCCGTGATTGTTTACATGTCGAGGAAACCTTGATTTCATATCCATACGGACAAAACAGTACAAAGACAAAGGAAAACCCGAGAGCCAGAATGAATTGTAAGTATATGAATTAATTCACTGCTCTTTCAGGTTGGAAAACCAAATGGTAAAACTAACTAGATACACCAGTAGACACTTTATTGCAAACTAATTGGAAAAAATATTAGCAACCATCAAAACAGCCGTTTTTCAGATTTGCCATACAAGTGTTTTCCTGGCAGAAGGTGCTTCATACTAAGTGATTTCATAGAACAACAAGCAGAAAGTCAGCAATGGTAGAGGAAAGCACAACAATATAACATAAACAATGACATTAAAAACTAAGATTTTAATATGACAAAACAAAAGCTCAAATATCACAATATATGATATTCAAATAAGATCAAAAGAGTTACCAGAATGTACCATAATTACAACCTGAAAAAAAAGTGTGCCCTTTTTTCCCCCAATACATACAATGATGTATTTTTCAATATTCAACCTCAAAACTTTATTTTTTGGTTTTAAAGATTACTTTAAGTACAAAATGTGTGGCCCTAATTTGCAAAACATAATAAAACAAAATGACATAACAAAAACTTTTGAGCTTTCCATTTTCCCGATAAAATATTTGCGACCATGGGTGTAGCCTACATAAGGTGTTGAGTTGAATTGATTTATTTCCTACAATCCCTGAACGCAACGTGGTAGGCCCCCTCTTCTTTTTGCTAAGCTGTCAGTCATGATTCCACACCCCTTTCTGTTGATGCAAAATTTGTGCCAAAACTCTAAATCTAAAAAACTGAACACAAAAAACAAGTAAACAATGACATTAAAAACTAAGATTTGAATATGACAAAACAAAAAGCACGAATATCACAATATATTCAAGTGAAAAACAAATAATTAGTTTAAATAGAGCGTATCACATCTATAATCAACCTGGAAAATAATGTGTGCGATTTTTGTAATACATACACTGATGTATTTTTCAATATTCAACAACAAAACTTGATTTTTCGGTTTAAAAGTTGACTTTAAGTAGAAAATGTATGGCTCTAATTTAGCTCAATAAAAGTACTCTTCCTAATACACACAACTTGAACATGGTCCAAATCAAACTGGGATTTCTGTGGCAGGCGCAGGACTATGAATTGAATTTGTATAAGTTAATAACGGAAGAAAAACAACCAGAACTCCACTCACCTTATCAATTTTGTTTCCAACAAGCATTTTCACGAGGTCATTCCTCGTACAGTATGTCTCCAGCTCGTTGAGCCAGTTCTCCAGTTTAGTGAAGGTTTCTCGTCTTGTGACGTCGTACACTGGACAGAAACACAAGAGATATATGCTGACATGAATGAAGTGACACAGTTCACACATGACGGTCCTGTGATGAACTTGTGTTAGGACCATTACGCTGCATTGTGATGACTGTCCTACCTAGGATGACTCCTTGGGCACCTCGGTAGTAACTGGGTGTCAGGGTCCTGAAGCGCTCCTGTCCAGCCGTGTCCTGTAACACAAAACCATCTTAAAAAAGGAAAAATAGGAGTTGGAACAGAGCAAAGACCAAGGCAGACTTGACAAAAGCTGCAAAGAGGATCTCAGTGTAGGTGAGGGTGGAAATGGTGTCGCATGAGTGCCATCTTCTGGACACTAGCAGGAACTTCAGTGAATGAACTCCCAGTTTTTTGTGGACTTGACAGTTCCTAAAATACTTTGTGCACACTTACCCATATTGCCAGCTTTGCCTTGTTACCGTCTACGGAGATGGTCTTCACTTTGAAGTCAACACCTAGACAACGAAAAAGCAGCCTCTGTGACACTTTACCGGCTACATCATTGTAAAACAAAAACACTTCATGTCCAACTTGCCAAGATCTGCAAGGAGTCTCTGAAGTCATGTGAAAGGACATGCTAAATAGCAGACAACATGCAAATAAGTGCAGGGGTCCCAGTACTGTACCCAGCTACATTCAGAGGGGGGCAAGGCTTTTGAATTTACTTTTGCCATTCAGTACATTTTTATAGCCCGATTTAGAATTGTGTGAGTGTGATGCACTGTGTGAACATTATAAATATTGATACTGTAACTGCTAGCTTGTTCTATTAGATGATAGACATGATTCCATGTGAAGTAAATATTGTAATAACTTTTGAACCCCAATTCTTGAGACTCTGTTCATTTGAGAATTGATTTTAAAATATTGCTGTTTGCTTTTAAAGCTTTGCATGGACTGGCACCTCATTATATCTCGGACCTCATCCAAATTTACACTCCTGAAGGTCCGAGAGCCAGCTCCAGCTCGTGTTGCCCAAGACCAGACTTAAAACCAGGGGAGACAGGGGCCTTCTCTGTGGTCGGCCCTAAGCTCTGGAACACTCTGCCCCTCCATGTTCCAACTGCTCCCACAGTGGACTGTTTTAAGTCTCGTCTTAAGACCCACTTTTATTCTCTGGCTTTTAACACTACGTGAGTCGTGTTGTGTGGTCCTCTGTGTTTTTAAATTTAGATTTTTTTTTGTTTTAATTCGTTTTACCCTTTAAAATAATTTGTAATCATATTTATTTTTATAATGGTTTTATATTTATTTATTTATTATTATTATTTTAGTTTTTTTCAGTCATTGGTGGAGCTAAGGATAATTTTTGAATATTGTTTTTAATATTGTTGTGCAGCACTTTGGAAACATTTTTTTTGTTTGAATGTGCTATACAAATAAAGTGGATTGGATTGAAATCTTGCATTCTTTTTTCCAGTCGGCAGACATGTAACTGCTGTTTGACACGTCTCAGCTAGTTCATGAATGCTCTTCTTAATACAAACCACCTCCTTTTTTTTGGTACTGACTGGTGAGCAGCTGCTATAATAATGCGTCATTAGCATTACAGGTCGTTAAGTAAGGGCAGAGTGACTGTGTAACATAACACAATCGAGATTTGTGTCAACAAGTTAATGTGACAAATGACAGAAACTGAGTTGACCTTATTGCTCCAGATGGTACCAATACTTTCAGTGTAAAAGAGCGGTGAGAGATTAAAAGTGACTTTGTTTGAATCTTAAGTAAACAAAGAGGGGCTTAACTTCAGTGCAGACATCTGGTTGTCAGAGAATCCCAGTTTGCCAAGTTCAACAGGAGCCACCCATGCCTTGACCTTGCACAATATTTTGAATACAGCCGTGCCTCGCTACATCGCACTTCAACTACATTGTAGATGTATATATTTAAAAAAAAGTTTTTTTAAGCATATTTTACATGTTTTGGGCCCAATTTCGGTGTTGAATTAGGTTTATTGGGTTCTCTACAGCAGTGGTCCCCAACCACCGGGCCGCGGACCGGTACCGGGCCGCGGACAGATTGGTACCGGGCCGCACAAGAAATTAAAAAAAATAAATAAATAATAAAATAAAATGTTTTTTTTTAATTTAATGAAATCAACATAAAAAACACAATATATACATTATATATATCAATATAGATCAATACAGTCTGCAGGGATACAGTCCGTAAGCACACATGATTGCATTTATTTATGTCCGTGGGACAAATTTTCAAGCGTTGACCGGTCCGCAGCTACAAAAAGGTTGGGGACCACTGCTCTACAGGTACTCCAGCTTCTTCCCACCTCTAAAGCAGGGCCGGCCCGTGACATAGGCCGTATAGGCAAATGCTAAGGGCGCCGTCCATCAGGGGGCGCCACGCCAGTGCCACAAATGTTGGAGAAAAAAAAAAAAGAAAAAAATTGGTAATATTATTTCTAAATACAAAAAATAATCCCCCGCGACCCCGAAAGGGACAAGCGGTAGAAAATGGATGGATGGAATCCTACGTTAATTAAAATGCAAAGTAAAGCCTATTTAATAGAAATATTATTTGTTACAACATTACGCACTCCCTCCCCCCGCACGGTGCGCCCCCTCCCTTCCCGTATCATGACTCTTTTTGGACGTCACCACATCAAAAAATCAACACAAGATGTCAAAACGGTCAAAACTGTCAGGTGCCCAGGGAAGAAAAAAGAGAAAAGAGGAGGAGGAGAAACGAGAAAAAGACAGAGGTAGCAGGTAGGTAACGTTAGCCTACATAAAATTATTTGTCTGTTACAGAATGTGATAGTAACCTGGCTTTTTAGCATTAAGCTAATGTTACATGATTGGCAATTGCTAATCAATAAATAGCTAGTTCTGTTTTAACATCGGGTTAATATTGTGGAGGGGGCTAAATTGTTTTGGAAAATAATAATGTAACGTTAGGTAATTACAGTACTCCCACCTTACATTCCTCAGGGACATTTGTATTAGATCTTTTAAGCAGGTGTTTTCTGTTTACATTGTTATTGCCTTCTGGTTAGCTAATGTTTGCCCTGCAGGTAATAGTCACTTTTCCACCCCTTTATATATTAGGTATAGTTGTAAGCCTAGTTGTTAAAGTGCACATCATTAATGTTAATTAAGCAATATCACATGAGAGGGAATGCTGTTTTTTAATTTGAGCACTGCTGTGATTCGGTTAAAGATAATCATAACATAACATTCTCATATAATATGTTAATTTGCTTTCTTTAAGTAAAAAAAAAGTTCAAAGACAAAGCTATTCGGTTTCTTGTGAGTACACTTCACTGTCGATGTGGGGGGGCGCCACCTAAAATCTTGCTTAGGGCGCCAAATTGGTTAGGGCCAGGCCTGCTCTAAAGACATGTGCCTAGGGATATGTTGATTAGCAACACTAAAGTGGCCCTCGAGTGTGAATGTTGTCTGTCTATGTTGGCCCTGCGGTGAGGGTGTAACCTGCCTTCCACCGGAGCACAACTGGGAAAGGCTCCAATTACCCCGTGGCCCAGAGAGGGACAAGTGGTAGAAAATGGATGGATGGATGGATGGATTGTGTATTACATTAATTACAGTATTTGTCTTGTTTTATTATTAGGGATGGGAATGGAAATCTAGTTCTTGTTTAGAACCGGCTCCCAGTGTTTCAATCCCTGGGAATGATTTGCCAGTTTTGTTAACGGCTCCCTTACACCAGGGGTGTCAAACTCATTTTAGCTCAGGGGCCGCATGGAGGAAAATCTGTGCACGCGCGGGCCGGACTATTAAAATCCTGGCATTAAAACTAAAAACTAAAAACAACTTCAGATTGTTTTCTTTTGCCAAAAATAGAACAAACACATTCTGAAAATATTACAATGAAAATATAGAAACAAATACAGGCAGTGGCAACGTTTAGTACCATGAAGGAAAGAAGGAAGTGAATGAATGTTTATAACTCAATACAATTACAAATGCATAAACATTTGTTTTCTTTTCTATTATTTTTTTAATGAATTAAGTAACGCTTATGACAACCTTTTTCCAAAACACAATATAGAATGTGAGATATAACAGGATAATGCATACATTTATCATTTGTTTTCAAAACGCTTCCAAAAAGTGGGGCCCCAAAAATTTACTGAAGGACCCCATTTTTACGACTTGATGGGGTCCCTGCATTTAGAACATTCCTAGCACCAACACCGATGGAGTATTGGTGCGTGCAAAACAGCAGCAGGCGGCTGTGGCTTGCGGGCTGATTCTAATACTAATCAAATATCATAGATGATTCATTCGTGGGCCGGATCTGACCCGCAGGCTTTGACTTTGACACATAGGCCCTATACTGTAGATTCCTGTGAGCGTGTGTCGTCACCACGCACAACGCCGAAACGGCACAAAAGCTGGCGAGTTAATCACGAGAATGGATGACATCAGGCCAACTTGCAATACCTGCAAACTGGATACTTTATCAAAGAGAGGAAACACTACCAGAATCATGACGGTGAAAAGTTTTTTCGAGCCCGTCCAAAACGGACGTGAATCTCCGCTGACTGAGAATTGTTCTCCATAGCGGAGACATCGTAATTAGTCCGAAAAATCTCAAAACCTCCTTGGAAAAAGACAGATATGCTGATTTTTCTGCAAAATAATGGTTAATGTTTATAGCTGATGGTTGCAGAAGACTTGACTTGCTTGTATTTGCCTACGTAGTTTAATTTTTAGGTGGTCAGCTTGTATTCTTTTAAAAATAATAATTGTATGTAATATTTTGTTTCTTTTTTACAGTGCACGATTAATTGTATTATTATATTAGTTATTTTCTAAAAAAAAAAATTTTTCTGGGGAACCCCCTCTTGAGTTTGTCAGCCTCTTCAGACCTTAATGCTGAGTTTGTCCAATTGTTTCTTCTAAACCAAAAAAAGTTAACGCTAATCAACTTGTTTGTTATCCTTTCATCCAAATAAGAATTGATTAGAGAACCGATAAAGAACCGGATCGAAAATGTCATCGGAATCGTGAAAAAAACAACTCCCATTCCTATATTTCATATTAGTAGGTTGTGGCGATCGATAAGGATATTCAACAGGCGGGATGTCCGTTTCCGAGTTAAGGATTAACATCGCTAAGAACTATAATTTGTGCACTATTGACAAGTGATGTATAGAAATCTTGACCACCGGAAAAATGCTTTGATCATCGAAAACCGCGCTACTGAAACCAGATGTAAACAAAACGCAAGCCATTGAGACTGTCTCAAGCGTTGTCAGCATGTCTGTGATGTGGACATAATTTTTATATATATATTGCAGAAATACCCACGTAGACGGCATTGTACAAATGTGCAAATATTAACAGGACAATGGCGGCTTTTAAGAAGAGAAAGTCCAACTGGAGCAACAGCGCCCAGCTAGTGTGACGTCATGCTGGCTGCAGCGAGCCTCTTTAGTCGGAGACAAGGAGGGACAAGAAGTTATGAGTCTCTTAACACGACTACATTTTATAATAACACCAGAAACATGTTTCACATTTGTTGCTAGTTGTTTTTAATTGAAAAAATAATTTAAAGTCTTTAAACACTTGAAAAAAAGCAGCAACAATTGAAAATGTGACAAATTATAAAAAATATATACACGTTATTACTAATTCATAACAGACTTGTTTTAAATGTATGTATACATTTTTGAACCTTTTTAAAGTAAATAATATTGCAAGTCATGCAAATTACTCAATGACATCATTGTGACCACGCCCATAACCACACCCCCACTACCACAGGGATCTTAGTAGTTTAGGGGAAACCATGGACATAGCGGGCGAGAGTTAAATATTTCTGCGTGACATACCTGAGGAAACTCTGGATCGGCTTTGTCTCGCCTCTGACTTTAGCGCTGTCTTTGTGCTTGTCAGAGCTAATATCAATGGTTGTGTTTGCTACGTTGCTATAAAATACACGTAGCTAGCTAGCTGTAATGGCAGTACACAGAGACAGCAGCGGCTGCCGTTTCCCCCCCCGTGATGACGAAGAGGATTTGCAATTTCCAGAAGTCTTCCGCAGAATCCTGAAGAGTTGGCAGCTATGGTAAAAGGTGACTATATGGGTGTTATTTCAAGTTTAGATGGCTCTAACAATGTTTAAAAAAAGGTCGTAGACAGTTTTTTTATGCTTCAACTATGAACATATTTCATTTATTAATAATAATCACGCGGGAATGTGTTTATCGCGACCATTAGCCATGATAAATGAGGAATGACTGTATTTGTTTTCCTGGAAACAACACAGTGAACTTGTAGTCCCTCACACATTAGTCAGTAAGGAGAGTGAAATACAAGTCAATAATCAAATAAAATACTTCTGTCAACAGCAGTTTTTGATTTAGTTCTTGTCGTAGTTTCTTTTTTTACCCCTAAAATACATTTTACTTTCAGTCATACTTTAGTTTGATTTGGGTCCACTAAATTTCCCCACATGTTGGTCAACTAAAGGTACAGTAAATGTATTTGATACTATTGTTGAAATGTCAGATTTTGCCTTGTGTTAAATTAATTTGGTTTATATTACATTTTGGTCTATTTCTGTTTTATCCATTTGCCAAATGAGCTCAGCGTGATTACTCACCTATTGTGGCGGCTTGCTCTGGATCGAAAGTGTCATCTGTGAATCTGAGGAGGAGGCTGTGGGGAGGATGGAGAAAACAGAAGGCTTAAAACATTTTCAATCACCAACAGGTGGACTAGCTAATAAGTCGATACAGACATACTTATCTAATCCTACATCTATAATGTCTGCCATGTGCAGAGGCTGCCTAATCGCAAGATGACATCATTGTCAGGTTGTGGGCCAAAAGACAAAGTTAATTCTGAAATACTTCTACAGTATTTACTGCCAATGTCAAAGCAACTTTATGGTTAATCAAACATGCATACAATTACAATATGATTCCACGTCACATGTTTCCAGTTTCCCATGTCCGAAAAGGAGTAGGAAGAAGCAGATCTTATTTAGTTCCACCCCTTTCCGTTTTAAAGCAATTTCTAACACATTTGTTTGTACTCAATCTGTAACACATTTTATTTTATTTAATCAGGAAATAAACTTTTTTTCAAGGGAGTACTGGCCAAGAGGCAGCAAAAGATACAGTTACATAAAAAGACATGGCATACACACTTAGAAAAAATTTAAAAAGGTTATCTCAAGTGCTCTCAATCTGGACTTATAGGCGTTCAATGAAATAAGTTATAACAGTGAATAAATTATTCAATGAATTAACAGTGAATTAAATAAATAGATAAATGAGTAAGTAAATACATATTAATTACATAAACAATAAATACATTTCTCATAAATAAATAGTTGAGTCAGTTTTGATTCTCATGATGAAATGAATAAGATTACCAGTATCTAATTTTTCAATAAGGTCCACAATGTTTATAGAATAATTATTCTGCCTTGTACTTGGTAAACCAGTGATTCTCAAACTGTGGTGTGGGCTCCATCTATTGGTACGCCAAAGAATCACTTGATTAAAGTACAGTGTTTTCTTGTCCTATATTCAAACAGTTACTGTTCGAGGGATGTCACGGTATGATCATTTCTTGTCACGGTCATTGTGACCGAAATTATCACGGGTTAACGGCCTCACTTTTCCTCCAAACATATTGCTGGGTATTGTGGCCAAACCGCTCAATTTTTGTTTCATATGACATCACATGGACAAAGATAAGACATTCTGGAGGAAAGTTCTGTGGTCGGATGAAACAAAAATGGAGCTGTTTGGCCACAATACCCAGCAATATGTTTGGAGGAGAAAAGGTGAGGCCTTTAATCCCAGGAACACCATCCCAACCGTCAAGCATGGTGGTGGTAGTATTATGCTCTGGGCCGGTTTTTGCTGCCAATGGAACTGCTGCTTTAAATGGGACAATGAAAAAGGAGGATTAGCTCCAAATTCTTCAGGACAAGCTAAAATCATCAGCCCGGAGGTTGGGTCTTGGGCGCAGATGGGTGTTCCAACAGGACAATGACCCCAAACACACCTCAAAAGTGGTAAAGGAATGGCTAAATCAGGCTAAAATGAAGGTTTTAGAATGGCCTTCCCAAAGTCCTGACTTAAAGGTGTGGACAACGCTGAAGAAACAAGTCCATGTCAGAAAAGCAACACATTTAGCTGAACTGCACCAATTTTGTCAAGAGGAGTGGTCAAAATTTCAGTCAGAAGCTTGTGGATGGCTACCAAAAGTGCCTTATTGCAGTGAAACTTGCCAAGGGACATGTAAGCAAATATTAACATTGCTGTATGTATACTTTTGACCCTCACATGTTCAGTAGACCCATAATAAATTCATAAAAGAAGCAAACTTCATGAATGTTTTTGTGACCAACAAGTACCGTATTTTTCAGAGTATAAGTCGCACCTGCTGAAAAGGCATAATAAAGAAGGAAAAAACATATATAAGTCGCACTGTAGTATAAGTCGCATTTTTTGGGGAAATGTATTTGATAAAAGCCAACACCAAGAATAGACATTTGAAAGGCAATTTAAAATAAATAAAGAATAGTGAACAACAGGCTGAATAAGTGTACGTTATATGAGGCATAAATAACCAACTGAGAACGTGCCTGGTATGTAAACGTAACATATTATGGTAAGAGTCATTCAAATAACTATAACATATAGAACATGCTATACGTTTACCAAACAATCTGTCACTCCTAATCGCTAAATCCCATGAAATCGTATACGTCTAGTCCAGGGGTCGGCAACCTTTACCACTCAAAGAGCCAATTTGGCAAGTTTCACAAATTAAAGAAAATAATGGGAGCCACAAAAAAAAAATTTAAATTTAAAATGAAAAACACAGCATACAAAGCTTAAATTGCTTTGTGCTATGTTAACCAGGGGTCTCTGACACACGCACTTTATTATGGAAATTTAATGTTAGTGCGGCCCACGAGTTTTGGATGAATGGCGCTTGATAGCGTCATACTTACCATCCCTCTCATTATTTCCGGGAGACTCCCGAATATCAGGGCGTGATGGCACTGCTTTTTGGCGCCCTCTACAGCCTGCCCAAACAGTGTACCTGCTCGACCACATGTAGAATGCTGCTTCAGCTTGCTCACGTAAGTGACAGCAAGGCGTACTAGGTCATCAGCCACACAGCTTACACTGACGGTAGCCGTATAAAACAACTTTAACACTGTTACGTTACAAATATGCGCCACACTTTGAACCCACACCAAAAAAGAATGACAAACACATTTCTGGAGAACATCTGCACTGTAACACAACATAAACACAACACAACAAATACCCAGAATCCCATGCAGCCCTAACTCTTCCGCTCAGCTGACGCACGGAGGGGGGGGGGGGGGGGGTGTTCTCCAGAAATGTGTTTATTTGTAACGTAACAGTGTTAAAGTTGTTTTATACGGCTACCGTCAGTGTAAGCTGTGTGGCCGATGACTAAGTATGCTTTGCTGTCTCCGACGTGTGCAAGTAAAAGCTACATACAACATGTGGCCGGGCTGGCACGCTGTTTGTAAATGCTATAGAGGACAATTACTGCAGTGCAATTAGGGCACGCCCTTAATTATTAGTAATTAGAGTGAAAATAGGATTATATTTGCCCTGGGAGTTATCTAGGAGAGGCACTGAGATCCATATGTCTCCTGGGAAAATCGGGGGGTTGGCAAGTATGCAGCTGAGCCGCATCAGAGTGGTCAAAGAGCCGCATGCGGCTCCGGAGCCGCGGGTTGCCGACCCCTGGTCTAGTCTCTTACGTGAATGAGATAAATAATATTATTTGATATTTTACGCTAATGTGTTAATCATTTCACACATAAGTCGCTCCTGAGTATAAGTCGCACCCCCGGCCAAACTATGAAAAAAACTGCGACTTATAGTCCGAAAAATACGGTATGTGCTCCAATCACTCTCACAAAAAAATAAGAGTTGTAGAAATGATTGTAAACTCAAGACAGCCATGACATGATGTTCTTTACAAGTGTATGTACACTTTTGACCACGATTGTAGTTTTGAAACTGGTGTTTGTCTCCAGTCTTACAAATCGGTGCAACTTTTGCCATTTTCATTTTGTTCGGGAATTTTCCTGTTTGAACTTTGACCTAACTTTTTTCCAACAAGATGGTGACGTAGTGAGCCAAACTAGAAATGCATTTTGCCTCACTCGTTTTCCTTCCTCCAGGTAAAAGGAAGCCATTACAGTGTAAAAAAAATCTCTGTGATGATTTGAAAAGCTTCTCAAGAGGGCAGTTAAAGAACATCAATATATGCCATCCAAAAAGCCTTTAGTATAATACTAGAAAATTGCTCTTTGGAAACGCTGCCCCTGGCCTCTATGATGCACTCACAGGCTTGGCAAGCTACATTTGGCCAACAAGATAATGACTTTTTTTGGGGAAATCTAAACAAACCTGGGTCTGGGTGTATGTTGGCATTTACTGATGTTTAAATTCCAGCCATCACCGCAAGATAACTAGTGGCAATGCCAGAATGAAGACATGGTGGTTAGAATGTACAAACAGCGGACACAGTGCCAATGTATTGAAAAACAAAAAAGGTATGAATAACAGAAGTGGGATTGCTATCAACGCAATGGGAACATTTAGTGCTGGCATTGGCTGAACAAAGATTAGAACACATAAATATAGTATTCATTTACAAAGTGCTCATTGATTACAATGCAGGGTTCAAGCACCGTTTTAAGGATGCTAGTCTTACTTCACCACATAAGTAGAGATTATTTATGCAATGAAAAATATCTATACTGGAGTGTTAAGGCCACGCTGAAAAGGAGAAAATGATTTTACCACAGAGAGAATGGAATACCGTAAGACAAAAGTAGTACTAATAATATAAATTGATTAAGACTATCTTAGAGTGATCTAAAAGATCTACATGGAAGATACCTTAACCGAGGTTGAAAGATACATATTGTATCTATGCTAGGGCTAAAGCTAACCATTATTTTAGCAGTAATGGAGTAATTCTCTGCCGTCACACAGATCACACCATTGCTCTATCTGCGCTCTATTGCAGTCACCAAAGTTCTGGATATTGCATCATGTGTTCTGGATTTTATAAATGTTCATTAGTGACACTCCCCCACGACGCTGAGAGGGACAAGCGGTACAAAATGGATGGGTGGATGGATAGTTACACACATTAAATAAACAATTGACACAACAGAATATAAATCAAAGCTTTTTTCCTAATCAAATGAATCAATTGAATTGATTGCAGCCCTAATCCATGCAACTGGGTGAGAATAAATGAAGAGAAATACACGGTCATGTTTGCATTTAAATGATGGTCAAAAAAACGATTTATGCTTTCACAGCCTAAAACACAAGTGATAAAAATTGATGTTTAATTGTTGATAGAATAAAACAAGGTTATAAAACTTATTGTGGCCAATGCGTAATTCCGTTTTGGGGGAAAACGGACACCAGAGGGCGCTGTTTGGCACTAAGTAAAGTTAAAGTACCCATGATTGTCACACAAAATTATTCTCTGCATTTGACCCATCACCCTTGATCACCCCCTGGGATGTGAGGGGAGCAGTAGGCAGCAGCGGTGGCTGCGCCCGGGAATACTTTTTGGTGATTTAAACCCCAATTCCAACCCTTGATGCTGAGTGCCAAGCAGGGAGGTAATGGCTCCCATTTTTATAGTCTTTGGTATGACTCGGCCGGGGTTTGAACTCACGACCTACCCTTCTCAGGGCGGGCACTCTAACCACTAGGCCACTGAGCAGGTTATAATGTAGGTATAATAAGGTTTTAATGTTTATATACAGAATAACAATCATTTTTTGTTTTAATGTCATAGAAGCGGTGCATGAATATTAATAACTTGATGTTTTAATTGATGACTCTCTCACTTTTTAACTTTTTATTGATCAAATGGTGAAGAAAGAAACTTAAATTGGGGTTTTTCTTCCGTAAAAAGATATGTTTTTTTTTCTTTTGGTGCAAAAAAGCGCCTTGTCTCTGCCACATTTTTATCTGTGCTAGATGATGGTGATCTTTTGTAAATGAATTGCTGTCTTCAGATGGTGCACTGTTATTTACCATGCTTCTTTGAGGTGTATCACAAACTGTACCACCTTCTACCATCCTAGTCACGTCCGTTGTGTCCTTGGGCAAGACACTTCACCCTTGCTCCTGATGGGTGCTGGTAGCGCCTTGCATGGCAGCTCCCTCCATCAGTGTGTGAATGTGTGTGTGAATGGGTGAATGTGGAAATAGTGTCAAAGCGCTTTGAGTACCTTGAAGGTAGAAAAGCGCTATACAAGTATAACCCATTTATCATTTATTATTTATTTACACACCACTGGGACTTGTACACTCGGGTGGGATGGCTTTCTCTGTCCACTAGGAGACAGTGTCATTGGTACACTTCTATTTGTACTTCTGGGACTATTGCATGATTACATGTGTACATTGATGTCACAGAGAAGTACCAACTCTTATGCAGTGAGATCCAACAATCAGCTGTTGCTCACACAGAGCTAGGGGCAAAAGCTTTTGTCTATGCAGCTCCTTATGCTTGGAACATGTTACTAACAGACTGAATTTTCATCCTTCAATGCTTTTTAAATCTAAACTGGGAGCATTTGAAGGAGCCTCAGTTATCTGTAACTGTTTTACTTGATGGTCATTTTAATGTGTAATGTGAATGTCATTTTATGCTGCCTCTTGGCCAGGACTCCCTTGAAAAAGAAGTTTTTAATCTCAATGGGTTTTGTTCCTGGTTAAATACAATAAAATATTCAAACACTTAGAGGACCCGCCCTCATAAATGTATGGAAGTAGACTGGATGGTGTTGAAAAGCCTTGTTTTTCTAAGGTGAAACCCAATCAATATGCACTCATGCCACATATTATTATTATTATGTTACACTATTCCATTCCTGGAAGCTGCTGCTTGGTCATCATCCGGTACCTTGCTATGACTCATGAAGGCACACAGTCTGCAATATGTTGCTTGATGGCTCAGACTGGCTATCAAGAATCGTGC
Source organism: Entelurus aequoreus (assembly GCF_033978785.1). Classification (NCBI taxonomy): domain Eukaryota; kingdom Metazoa; phylum Chordata; class Actinopteri; order Syngnathiformes; family Syngnathidae; genus Entelurus; species Entelurus aequoreus. The sequence goes on from NC_084745.1 coordinate 54,525,162, forward strand.
ATGCAGTCACCACCTGAATAAGCTCTTCGTTGGCACTGACTCACAGACTAAAATGAACATCGACAGTATTTGAACATTATACTTGAGTCTGCTCGTTACCTACCCACATTTGTGGTGGTTGAATTATTTTCTCAAAGCTATTATTCATCAACTTGCTAATGTACTGTTAATAGCTGGTTACTTTCTGTTGTACGATGTTACTATCTACACTTCCGTTGAAATGTAATAAGCACTTACTCTTCTGTTGTTTGGATACTTAACATTAGTTTTGGATGATACTGCAAATGTGTCTATCGATCCGATACCAAGAAGCTACCTGGTCATACCAATGCAGGATGCGGGTGTAACGATATCAATCAATATTGAAATTATTTTTTACTTTTGGCGCCAATTTAAATCCTTTAGTTTTTGCCCTTATAGCCATCCTGTGTCCAGGAAATTAGTTCTTGAGTTTATGTGTCCATAATCGAGTGTCTTCTGCCGTACAGGTGTCCCTAATCAATATTATTCTGCGGTACGGGTGTCCCTAATCAATAGTCTTCTGCCGTACAGGTTTCCCTAATCAATAGTCTTCTGTCAAACACGTGTCCCTAATCAATAGTCTTCTGCCGTACACGTGTCCCTAATCAATAGTCTTCTGCCGTACACGTGTCCCTAATCAATAGTCTTCTGCCCTACAGGTGTCCCTAATCGAGAGTCTTCTGCTGTACAGGTGTCCCTAATCAAGAGTTTTCTGCCGTACATGTGTACTTAATCAATAGTCTTCTGCCGTACAGGTGTCCCTAATCGAGAGTCTTCTGCTGTACAGGTGTCCCTAATCAATAGTCTTCTGCCGTACAGGTGTCCCTAATCGAGAGTCTTCTGCTGTACAGGTGTCCCTAATCAATAGTCTTCTGCCGTACACGTGTCCATAATCAAGAGTTTTCTGCCGTACAGGTGTCCCTAATCAAGAGTCTTCTGCCCTACACTTGTCCCTAATCAATAGTCTTCTGCCGTACAGGTGTCCCTAATCAATAGTCTTCTGCCGTACAGGTGTCCCTAATCAATAGTCTTGTCGTGCACGTGTCCCTAATCAATAGTCTTCTGTCGTACACGTGTCCCTAATCAATAGTCTTCTGCCGTACACGTGTCCCTAATCAATAGTCTTCTGCCGTACACGTGTCCCTAATCAAGAGTCTTCTGCCGTACAGGTGTCCCTAATCAAGAGTCTTCTGCCGTACAGGTGTCCCTAACCAAGAGTCTTCTGCCATACAGGTGTCCCTAATCGAGTGTTGTCCGCCATACAGGTGTCCCTAACCAAGAGTCTTCTGCCGTACAGGTGTCCCTAATCGAGTGTTGTCCGCCATACAGGTGTCCCTAATCGAGTGTTGTCCGCCATACAGGTGTCCCTAACCAAGAGTCTTCTGCCGTACAGGTGTCCCTAATCAAGAGTCTTCTGCCGTACAGGTGTCCCTAATCGAGAGTCTTCTGCCGTACACGTGTCCCTAATCAAGTCTTCTGCTGTACAGGTGTCCCTAATCGAGTGTTGTCCGCCATACAGGTGTCCCTAATCAAGAGTCTTCTGCCGTACAGGTGTCCCTAACCAAGAGTCTTCTGCCGTACAGGTGTCCCTAACCAAGAGTCTTCTGCCGTACAGGTGTCCGTAATCAAGAGTCTTCTGCCGTACAGGTGTCCCTAATCGAGTGTTGTCCGCCATACAGGTGTCCCAAATCAAGATTCTTCTGCCGTACAGGTGTCCCTAACCAAGAGTCTTCTGCCGTACTGGTGTCCCTAATCGAGTGTTGTCTGCCATACAGGTGTCCCTAACCAAGAGTCTTCTGCCGTACAGGTGTCCCTAATCAAGAGTCTTCTGCCGTACAGGTGTCCCTAATCGAGAGTCTTTTGTCATACAGGTGTCCCTAATCGAGAGTCTTCTGCGCCAATGTTTACTCGGGAGAAATACGTCGCTGTTTGGCTCTATCAGAACAACAAACATATTTTGTTACTATTATCTACGTACGACTCATCTAACATTGAAATAATGTTCCAACGAGGCGTTGAATTATTCGATTGTTCGGCGATGATATCATCGATACTCTAAGCTAGTTAGCCACTTAGCTAGCTAGCATGATAAACGGCGTCATTTTCGTACTGAATTACAATAATTCAAAGTAATGTCATATCATATCATAAATAAGTATAACATTGCCTCCAAGTATAAAATGTACTTTATTACGCTAAATGTTTTAACGACACAACATGACTTGCCAGCTAGCGTTAGCATCCATTTCTTACCTGGACTTCCCCACCCCGCTCTCTCCGATGATTAATATCTTCAGCGTGGTCAAGATGTCTTCTTCCATGGCGTCCACTCGGCGACGTGTCCTTGTAGGACAACTAACACATAACCTTCCTGCTCACAGCTCTGGCTGGGGAGACTTTAGCATCTTTCTGGAGAGGAGCCCAGTTTCCAACCGTTTCCGGTGGAACGAAGTCCAACTTCCGGTTTGTGACTCGTACCTCCGAACATATTTGGATGGGTTGTGTGATATTTTCGCACTATTCGTAGTATAAAACGACATATTTACTTTCATTTAATACTAATAGTTTGTCAACACACACTCGGCTGTTGTTATAGTGATATAATAATTCAAATTTTTTTCGACGTAATTTGTCGACTAAAGCCAAAGTATTTAAGTCTGTATTTTCTTACCCTCAAATAATAAACCACACCAAAAAACAGAAGCAATAATTTAAAACTTAAAGATTGTAATAATGTTTCGGTTTCTTTGCATATCTGTGTTGTACATATACGGGAATTGTTTATCCATCCATCCATCTTCTTCCGCTTATCCGAGGTCGGGTCGCGGGGGCAGCAGCTTAAGCAGGGAAGCCCAGACTTCCCTCTCCCCAGCCACTTCGTCCAGCTCAATTTAATTAAAATTAATTAATGATCTTTTTATGATTTATATTTTTTAATATTACTGCTATAAAACCAACAATAGCAATAATTTGAATGACTCTGCCCATTTATTTGTACTACTACTGTGGCTCTTATTTTTTATGATTATTACTACTACTCAAATTTTATTTATTTATTATATGATATATAACACTGCAATATATATTATTTTACTGTACTTTTATTATATTCTTTACTACTACAAAGGTTCATATTTTTACAATTATTGATATTACAACTATTAAGAGTAGTATTATTTTTATTGTTAAAAACAGTAATACAACACCACAATTATGGGTGCTGAAAAAATATATTAACATCCGAATCGCGATTCATATTTACACCGATTGTGAACTGACTCCGAATTTACTTGATGAAGACTCTACATTCACTGACTCATGGGCACTTGATGAAGACTCTACTTCCACTGACTCATGGGTACTTTAAGAAGACTCTACTTTCACTGACTCATGGGTACTTGATGAAGACTCTACTTTCACTGACTCATAAGTACTTGATGAAGACTCTACATTCACTGACTCATGGGTACTTGATGAAGACTCTACTTTCACTGACTCATGGGTACTTGATGAAGACTCTACTTTCACTGACTCATAAGTACTTGATGAAGACTCTACTTTCACTGACTCATGGGTACTTGATGAAGACTCTACTTCCACTGACTCATGGGTACTTGATGAAGACTCTACTTTCACTGACTCATGGGTACTTGATGAAGACTCTACTTTCACTGACTCATGGGTACTTGATGAAGACTCTACTTTCACTGACTCATGGGTACTTGATGAAGACTCTACTTTCACTGACTCATGGGTACTTGATGAATACTCTACTTTCACTGACTCATGGGTACTTGATGAAGACTCTACTTTCATAGACTCATGGGTACTTGATGAAGACTCTACTTTCACTGACTCATGGGTACTTGATGAAGACTCTACTTTCACTGACTCATGGGTACTTGATGAAGACCCTACTTTCACTGACTCATGGGTACTTGATGAAGACTACTTTCACTGACTCATGGGTACTTGATGAAGACTACTTTCACTGACTCATGGGTACTTGATGAAGACTCTACTTTCACTGACTCATGGGTACTTGATGAAGACTACTTTCACTGACTCATTGGTACTTGATGAAGACTACTTTCACTGACTCATGGGTACTTGATGAAGACTCTACTTTCACTGACTCATGGGTACTTTAAGAAGACTCTACTTTCACTGACTCATGGGTACTTGATGAAGACTACTTTCACTGACTCATGGGTACTTGATGAAGACTACTTTCACTGACTCATGGGTACTTGATGAAGACTCTACTTTCACTGACTCATGGGTACTTGATGAAGACTCTACTTTCACTGACTCATGGGTACTTGATAAAGACTCTACTTTCACTGACTCATGGGTACTTGATGAAGACTCTACTTTCACTGACTCATGGGTACTTGATGAAGACCCTACTTTCACTGACTCATGGGTACTTGATGAAGACTACTTTCACTGACTCATGGGTACTTGATGAAGACTACTTTCACTGACTCATGGGTACTTGATGAAGACTCTACTTTCACTGACTCATGGGTACTTGATGAAGACTACTTTCACTGACTCATTGGTACTTGATGAAGACTACTTTCACTGACTCATGGGTACTTGATGAAGACTCTACTTTCACTGACTCATGGGTACTTGATGAAGACTACTTTCACTGACTCATGGGCACTTGATGAAGACTCTACTTCCACTGACTCATGGGTACTTGATGAAGACTCTACTTTCACTGACTCATGGGTACTTGATGAAGACTCTACTTTCACTGACTCATGGGTACTTGATGAAGACTCTACTTTCACTGACTCACGGGTACTTGATGAAGACTCTACTTTCACTGACTCATGGGTACTTGATGAAGACTCTACTTTCACTGACTCATGGGTACTTGATGAAGACTCTACTTTCACTGACTCATGGGTACTTGATGAATACTCTACTTTCACTGACTCATGGGTACTTGATGAAGACTCTACTTTCATAGACTCATGGGTACTTGATGAAGACTCTACTTTCACTGACTCATGGGTACTTGATGAAGACTCTACTTTCACTGACTCATGGGTACTTGATGAAGACCCTACTTTCACTGACTCATGGGTACTTGATGAAGACTACTTTCACTGACTCATGGGTACTTGATGAAGACTACTTTCACTGACTCATGGGTACTTGATTTAGACTCTACTTTCACTGACTCATGGGTACTTGATGAAGACTACTTTCACTGACTCATTGGTACTTGATGAAGACTACTTTCACTGACTCATGGGTACTTGATGAAGACTCTACTTTCACTGACTCATGGGTACTTTAAGAAGACTCTACTTTCACTGACTCATGGGTACTTGATGAAGACTACTTTCACTGACTCATGGGTACTTGATGAAGACTACTTTCACTGACTCATGGGTACTTGATGAAGACTCTACTTTCACTGACTCATGGGTACTTGATGAAGACTCTACTTTCACTGACTCATGGGTACTTGATGAAGACTCGACTTTACTGACTCATGGGTTCCTCAATGAAGACTATTTTCACTGACTCATGGGTACTTGATGAAGACTCGACTTTACTGACTCATGGGTTCCTCAATGAAGACTATTTTCACTGACTCATGGGTACTTGATGAAGACTCGACTTTACTGACTCATGGGTACTTGATGAAGACTCTACTTTCACTGACTCATGGGTACTTGATGAAGACTCTACTTTCACTGACTCATGGGTACTTGATGAAGACTCTACTTTCACTGACTCATGGGTACTTGATGAAGACTCGACTTTACTGACTCATGGGTTCCTCAATGAAGACTATTTTCACTGACTCATGGGTACTTGATGAAGACTCTACTTTCACTGACTCATGGGTACTTGATGAAGACTCTACTTTCACTGACTCATGGGTACTTGATGAAGACTCTACTTTCACTGACTCATGGGTACTTGATGAAGACTCTACTTTCACTGACTCATGGGTACTTGATGAAGACTCTACTTTCACTGACTCATGGGTACTTGATGAAGACTACTTTCACTGACTCATGGGTACTTGATGAAGACTCTACTTTCACTGACTCATGGGTACTTGATGAATACTCTACTTTCACTGACTCATGGGTACTTGATGAAGACTCGACTTTACTGACTCATGGGTACTTGATGAAGACTCGACTTTACTGACTCATCTATTGTAATTTGAATTGTCACCCCAAAAAAATGGAATGGAATCGAGAGTTGTCAGACTTTCATCCCTAATAATAATAATAATAATAATATAATTCATTTTATTGTTGATCATAATGATCGATCAAAATGATAAATGGAGGCCGAGTAGATTATTTAAAAACAATGCACTGTAAAATGGTTACTCTTAATGGATTCCAGGAGATATTGGTGTAAACGTCAGACACGACCAGGCACACCATTTTGGCAGTTTATTTAATAAATAAGTCATTACAGCATTGGGAGAGAACATGGTGATGCAATAAAAGGCACTTAGCAAACAATACTGTAAAGGCGTGTGTGTACGTGCTCCATGGTGAAGGATGCTAAATGCTAACTAAACTGGGTAAACTTTAAATTGGGCAACAAAACAAAAAAAAAACACAGGAAAAGGACCTGAGAATTATGAGTAATAAAGTCCAAAAAGTAATTTGTATGAAGAAAAAAGACTGTATTGTTCATGTTATAATTAGACGAGTGGTATAAAGTCCCTCGGTGATGGTGTGTCAATGTTCAGAACATCTCAACTCCTTCCAAAACAAAGAGTGCAATAAAAGCTACTTTTGAACAAACATTGCATTGTCTAGGCAAGATAAGATATGTACATAGACCACTCTACATAGACCACTCTACATAGACCACCCTACATAGACCACTCTACATAGACCACTCTACATAGACCACCCTACATAGACCACTCTACATAGACCACTCTACATAGACCACCCTACATAGACCACTCTACATAGACCACTCTACATAGACCACCCTACATAGACCACTCTACATAGACCACTCTACATAGACCACCCTACATAGACCACTCTACATAGACCACTCTACATAGACCACTCTACATAGACCACTCTACATAGACCACCCTACATAGACCACTCTACATAGACCACCCTACATAGACCACTCTACATAGACCACCCTACATAGACCACTCTACATAGACCACTCTACATAGACCACTCTACATAGAACACTCTACATAGACCACTCTACATAGACCACCCTACATAGACCACTCTACATAGACCACTCTACATAGACCACCCTACATAGACCACTCCTCAGGTCCAACACACCGTAGACGGACAGCAAGTGCACACGACAAACCTTTACCAAGCTGAATATTCCCGTGTATGTTGGTGATAGCGTGGTGAGAAAGGGTCTTCTTTTCTTGCACACATGTGACTGTTCAAAGTATATACATGTACTGTACATCCACAATAAGAGAGAAGCACATAAATACGCGTGTTAGTGGAGGCAGCGCTGGTCAAATGGAGCGTTGTCGTGACAACCGTCTCCTCAGCATTTGCCTTCATACTTGGGGTTGACCACGGTGGTGACGGCACTTTTGTAGATGGGATTCTCACCCTGAAGGAAACACAGCGACACTTAGGAGATAACATGACACTTAGGAGATAACATGACACTTAGGAGATAACATGACACTTAGGAGATAACATGACACTTAGGAGATAACAACATGACACTTAGGAGATAACATGACACTTAGGAGATAACATGACACTTAGGAGATAACAACATGACACTTAGGAGATAACATGACACTTAGGAGATAACATGACACTTAGGAGATAACAACATGACACTTAGGAGATAACATGACACTTAGGAGATAACAACATGACACTTAGGAGATAACATGACACTTAGGAGATAACATGACACTTAGGAGATAACATGACACTTAGGAGATAACAACATGACACTTAGGAGATAACAACATGACACTTAGGAGATAACATGACACTTAGGAGATAACATGACACTTAGGAGATAACACTTAGGAGATAACATGATAACATGACACTTAGGAGATAACATGACACTTAGGAGATAACACTTAGGAGATAACATGATAACATGACACTTAGGAGATAACATGACACTTAGGAGATAACACTTAGGAGATAACATGATAACATGACACTTAGGAGATAACATGACACTTAGGAGATAACATGACACTTAGGAGATAACACTTAGGAGATAACATGATAACATGACACTTAGGAGATAACATGACACTTAGGAGATAACATGACACTTAGGAGATACAACATAACACTTAGGAGATAACACTTAGGAGATAACATGATAACATGACACTTAGGAGATAACACTTAGGAGATAATATGATAACATGACACTTAGGAGATAACATGACACTTAGGAGATAACACTTAGGAGATAACATGATAACATGACACTTAGGAGATAACATGACACTTAGGAGATACAACATGACACTTAGGAGATAACACTTAGGAGATAACATGATAACATGACACTTAGGAGATAACATGACACTTAGGAGATAACACTTAGGAGATAACATGATAACATGACACTTAGGAGATAACATGACACTTAGGAGATAACATGACACTTAGGAGATAACATGACACTTAGGAGATAACAACATGACACCTAGGAGATAACAACGTGACACTTAGGAGATAACATGACACTTAGGAGATAACACTTAGGAGATAACATGATAACATGACACTTAGGAGATAACATGACACTTAGGAGATAACATGACACTTAGGAGATAACACTTAGGAGATAACATGACACTTAGGAGATAACATGATAACATGACACTTAGGAGATAACATGACACTTAGGAGATAACACTTAGGAGATAACATGATAACATGACACTTAGGAGATAACATGACACTTAGGAGATAACATGACACTTAGGAGATAACACTTAGGAGATAACATGATAACATGACACTTAGGAGATAACATGACACTTAGGAGATAACACTTAGGAGATAACATGATAACATGACACTTAGGAGATAACATGACACTTAGGAGATACAACATGACACTTAGGAGATAACACTTAGGAGATAACATGACACTTAGGAGATAACATGACACTTAGGAGATAACACTTAGGAGATAACATGATAACATGACACTTAGGAGATAACATGACACTTAGGAGATAACACTTAGGAGATAACATGATAACATGACACTTAGGAGATAACATGACACTTAGGAGATAACATGATAACATGACACTTAGTTAAAGGCCTACTGAAATGAATTTTTTTTATTTAAACGGGGATAGCAGATCTATTCTATGTGTCATACTTGATCATTTCGCGATATTGCCATATTTTTGCTGAAAGGATTTAGTATAGAACAACGACGATAAAGATTGCAACTTTTGGTATCTGATAAAAAAAAGGCTTGCACCTACCGGAAGTAGCGTGACGTAGTCAGTTGAACATATACGCAAAGTTCCCTATTGTTTACAATGATGGCCGCATGAAGTGAGAGAGATTCGGACCGAGAAAGCGACAATTTCCCCATTAATTTGAGCGAGGATGAAAGATTTGTGGATGAGTAAAGTGCAAGTGAAGGACTAGTGGGGAGTTGAAGCTATTCAGATAGGGAAGATGCTGTGAGAGCCGGGGGTGACCTGATATTCAGCTGGGAATGACTACAACAGTAAATAAACACAAGACATATATATACTCTATTAGCCACAACACAACCAGGCTTATATTTAATATGCCACAAATTAATCCTGCATAAAAACACCTGCGTGTTTGTTATGCTAGCTCCTAGCTCCTCTGCTAGCTCCTAGCTCCATAGAACACGCCAATACAATTCAAACACCTGATCAACACACACAATCACTCAGCCCAAAAGACCGTTTACCTAACCCAAGGTTCATAAAGCTTATATATTTTTAAAAAGTTACGTACGTGACGCGCACATACGGTCAAGTTATCGAATGTTTAGCAGCCAAGGCTGCATACTCACGGTACCTGGTATTCAGCTGGGAATGACTACAACAGTAAATAAACACAAGACATATATATACTCTATTAGCCACAACACAACCAGGCTTATATTTAATATGCCACAAATTAATCCTGCATAATAACACCTGCGTGTTTGTTATGCTAGCTCCTAGCTCCTCTGCTAGCTCCTAGCTCCATAGAACACGCCAATACAATTCAAACACCCGATCAACACACACAATCACTCAGCCCAAAAGACCGTTCACCTAACCCAAGGTTCATAAAGCTTATATATTTTTAAAAAGTTACGTACGTGACGCGCACTTACGGTACGGTACGTGTTATGCTAGCTCCTAGCTCCTCTGCTAGCTCCTAGCTCCATAGAACACGCCAATACAATTCAAACACATGATCAACACACACAATCACTCAGCCCAAAAGACCGTTCACCTAACCCAAGGTTCATAAAGCTTATATATTTTAAAAAAGTTACGTACATACGCAAAAAAAAGCCAAAGCTGCATACTCACAGTAGCACGTCTGCGTCTTTGTCATCCAAATCAAAGTAATCCTGGTAAGAGTCTGTGTTGTCCCAGTTCTCTACAGGCGTCTGTGTATCCAAATCAAAAGTCCTCCTGGTTAGAGTCTCTGTTATCCGAGTTCTTCCATCTTGACTGCATCTTTCGGGAATGTAAACAAAGAAGCGCCGGCTGTGTACTGTTGTGGCTGACTACGTTCGAAAAATACGTCCATTTCGCACCGACAACTTTCTTCTTTGCTTGCTTGGCTTCCTTCTCCATAATGCAATGAACATGATTGAAACAGATTCACGAACACAGATGTCCAGAATACTGTGGAATTATGAAATGAAAACAGAGCCTTTTCGTATCGGCTTCAATGTGGAAGGCATACCCGTGTTCGTCGGGCTACGTCACGCGCATACGTCATCCTCAGAGGCGTTTCGAACCGGAAGTTTAGCGGCAAATTTAAAATGTCACTTTATAAGTTAACCCGGCCGTATTGGCATGTGTTATAATGTTAAGATTTCATCATTGATATATAAACTATCAGACTGCGTGGTCGGTAGTAGTGGGTTTCAGTAGGCCTTTAGGAGATAACATGACACTTAGGAGATATAACATGACACTTAGGAGATAACAACATGAAGTTTGGCACACTAGTTAGGGACTCTGGTGTGGAAGTTAGGACCAAACACTAGAAACTTTAAAAGTGATCCAAATGTGTACTTGTCCAAACTTTTGTACACACATGTTCAATGTTTCAGTACTTCCTGTTTCAGTACTTCCTGTTTCAGTACTTCCTGTTTCAGTACTTCCTGTTCTCTGACCAGACCTGGAGGACACACTGCTCTGTGACACTCAGGAAGGCTCAAGTCTCACTGACTCACGGGTACTCAATGAGAACTCAACTTTCACTGACTCATAGGTACGCTATGGAGATTCAACTTTCACTGACTCATAGGTAGTCTATGAAGATTCAACTTTTACTGACTCATAGGTAGTCTATGAAGATTCAACTTTCACTGACTCATAGGTACTCTATGGAGATTCAACTTTCACTGACTCATGGGTACTTAAAGATTCAACTTTCACTAACTCATGGGTACTCTATTAAGATTCAACTTTCACTGACTCACAGGTACTCTATGAAGACTCTAGTTTCACTGACTCATGGGTACTTGATGAAGACTCTACTTTCACTGACTCATGGCTACTTGATGAAGACTCTACTTTCACTGACTCATGGCTACTTGATGAAGACTCTACTTTCACTGAATCATGGGTGCTCGATGAAGATTCAACTTTCACTGACTCATGGGTACTTGATGAAGACTCTACTTTCACTGACTCATGGGTACTTGATGAAGACTCTACTTTCACTGACTCATGGGTACTTGATGAAGACTCTACTTTCACTGACTCATGGCTACTTGATGAAGACTCTGCTTTCACTGACTCATGGGTACTTGATGAATACTCTACTTTCACTGACTCATGGGTACTTGATGAAGACTCTAATTTCACTGACTCATGGGTACTTGATGAAGACTCTAATTTCACTGACTCATGAGTACTCGATGAGGACTCTACTTTCACTGACTCATGGGTACTTGATGAAGACTCTAATTTCACTGACTCATGGGTACTTGATGAAGACTCTACTTTCACTGACTCATGGGTACTTGATGAAGACTCTAATTTCACTGACTCATGAGTACTCGATGAGGACTCTACTTTCACTGACTCATTCGTACTTGATGAAGACTCTACTTTCACTGACTCATGGGTATTTGATGAAGACTCTACTTTCACTGACTCATGGGTACTTGATGAAGACTCTACTTTCACTGACTCATGGGTACTTGATGAAGACTCTACTTTCACTGACTCATGGGTACTTGATGAAGACTCTACTTTCACTGACTCATGGGTACTTGATGAAGACTCTACTTTCACTGACTCATGGGTACTTGATGAAGACTCTACTTTCACTGACTCATGGGTACTTGATGAAGACTCGACTTTCACTGACTCATGGGTACTTGATGAAGACTCGACTTTACTGACTCATGTGTACTTTAATGAAGACTTGACTTTCACTGACTCACAGGTGCACTAAGTGATACGCTTTGCGATGACTTTTACTCCAGTGAGCAACTACTCAGTGTCCGCCCTGAGATGGGTAGGTCGTGAGTTCAAACCCCGGCCGAGTCATACCAAAGACTATAAAAATGGGAGCCATTACCTCCCTGCTTGGCACTCAGCATCAAGGGTTGGAATTGGGGGTTAAATTACCAAAAATGATTCCCGGGGGAGGCCACTGCTGCTGCTCACTGCTCCCCTCACCTCCCAGGGGGTGATCAAGGGGATGGGTCAAATGCAGAGGACATATTTCACCACACTTAGTGTGTGTGTGACAGTCTTTAACTTGAACTTAACTCAATAGAACTCAAGTGAGTAAAATAGTTTGAGTTTCCAGTCACTAGTGAACAGCACCATGAAGAAAACCAAGACATTTATTGGTCAACTTAGGGATCAAAGTGTTCCTGTAAGTGGTGCAAAAAGTACTGAGACATGGAAACTTGACCTACCGGTGTAAATCTAAAGATACATTCAAAGTGATGACACACAATCACGACATGCCTTTGATGTTAACACTGAAGTCGAAATACGTGACGCCATCTTTAATCCAAAACCGACTTACCGGACAGCAGCTTTGTGATAGTAGTCTGAAACAAACCTAATCCTGTGTTTTATCACAGCACACTCATGCGTTTACTCCACTATTCCTCTACATCAGGGGTCACCAACCTTTTTGAAAGCAAGAGCTACTTCTTGGGTAGTGATTAATGCGAAGGGCTACCAGTTTGATACACACTTAAATAAATTGCCAGAAATAGCCAATTTGCTCAATTTACCTTTAACGCTATGTTATTATTAATAATTAATGATATTTATCTTTGTGGAAACACTGATCATCTTAATGATTTCTCACAATAAATATATATAGAAACAGATAAATATCAATATGCAACACTTTATTTTTATATTTTCTCTAAGTGCACATTTTTTAAATTGAACATTTTCAAATGATCACTTCTTGTGAAATCACAATATCCCATTTTAACTAGCTAGCTTCTTTATAAAAGAAGAGAAAACACGAAAAAAATGCAAATTAAATTTTGAAACATAGTTTATCTTCAATTTCGACTCTTTAAAATTCAAAATTCAACCGAAAAAAAGAAGAGAAAAACAAGCTAATTCGAATCTTTTGGAAAAAAATTTAAAAAGAATTTATGGAACATCATTAGTAATTTTTCCTGATTAAGATTAATTTTAGAATTTTGATGACATGTTTTAAATAGGTTAAAATCCAATCTACACTTTGTTAGAATATATAACAAATTGGACCAAGCTATATTTCTAACAAAGACAAATCATTATTTCTTCTAGAATTTCCAGAACAAAAATTTTAAAAGAAATTCAAAAGACTTTGAAATAAGATTTAAATTTGATTCTACAGATTTTCTAGATTTGCCAGAATAATTTTTTTGAATTTTAATCATAATAAGTTTGAAGAAATATTTCACAAATATTCTTCGTTGAAAAAACAGAAGCTAAAATGAAGAATTAAATTAAAATGTATTTATTATTCTTTACAATAAAAAAAATAAAATTCACTTGAACATTGATTTGAATTGTCAGGAAAGAAGAGGAAGGAATTTAAAAGGTAAAAAGGTATATGTGTTTAAAAATCCTAAAATCATTTTTAAGGTTGTATTTTTTCTCTAAAATTGTCTTTCTGAAAGTTATAAGAAGCAAAGTAAAAAAATTAATGAATTTAAAAAAGTGAAGACCAAGTCTTTAAAATATTTTCTTGGATTTTCAAATTCTATTTGAGTTTTGTCTCTCTTAGAATTAAAAATGTCGAGCAAAGCGAGACCAGCTTGCTAGTACATAAATACAATTTAAAAAATAGAGGCAGCTCACTGGTAAGTGCTGCTATTTGAGCTATTTTTAGAACAGGCCAGCGGGCGACTCATCTGGTCCTTACGGGCGACCTGGTGCCCGCGGGCACCACGTTGGTGACCCCTGCTCTACACCTTCATGTATGCTGCATTGTTGGAAAACAAACAAAGCATCCAATAAAACCGGGATAATGTGTTCCTCTTATCGCCCACACAAGTAAAGGGCAAGAAGAAGAAAGCGAGTGTGCAAACACACACACACACACACACACACTCACACACACACACACACACACACACACACACACACACACACACACACACACACACCAACAAGCCATGCGGGGAAAACCTGGTGGAGATGAAAAGGAATACAAACTTAAAGGGCATCTGGTCTACGTCCATAGTTTGGATTCTGGAACTTATTGATAGGACTCTTGTATATGGGGTTGTCTTGCTACAGGTAGAGAATGAGCACAGAAAAGGACAGAAAGGGTAAGAGAACAAAAACAAGTCTGCGAGGGAGGAAAGAATAAAGATGACAAAAGATAACCAGAACCAAAAAAAAGGGGTTAGGAATCAGCCGAGTGGGAATAAGTCATATCCACCACTAGATGGAGGAAGAATGAGGTGTTGCCACCACTAGGGGGAGGCAGACTGCAGACTGTGGTCATGTTACTGAGGACTGAGCAGGAGCAGGAGGAGGAGAGGAGCTGAGGACACACCCCGCCTGCTCACAGTGCATAACATTACCTAAAAAGTCCATGCGGCCTCCCACTTTTTCCGTTTCATTTTGAGCCCGGTTCAAAAGCAACATCATGGATCTGTTTCTTCAGCTGTGACTCCCCACAAGGAAAATAGGGAACGGCGCTCTCATATTAAGGCCTCTGCAAATCTCATTTAGGACACACGATACACGATCCTCACACGTTTAAAGTTCGCCATTGCACTCGGCACCTGTTTTTATTATTTATTTTTTCTCACCCCCATTGTTTACCTGTATCTCACCTTTTTTGTAAGGGGGCGCCGGAAGTTGGCACACCTCTCAGCGATCCTGTTCTGTCTCCCTGTAATGTTTGATCCTGTTCTGTCTCCCTGTAATGTTTGATCCTGTTCTGTCTCCCTGTAATGTTTGATCCTGTTCTGGCTCCCTGTAATGTTTGATCCTGTTCTGTCTCCCCTGTAATGTTTGATCCTGTTCTGTCTCCCTGTAATGTTTGATCCTGTTCTGTCTCCCTGTAATGTTTGATCCTGTTCTGGCTCCCTTGTAATGTTTGATCCTGTTCTGTCTCCCTGTAATGTTTGATCCTGTTCTGTCTCCCTGTAATGTTTGATCCTGTTCTCTCTCCCTGTAATGTTTGATCCTGTTCTGTCCCCCTGTAATGTTTGATCCTGTTCTGTCTCCCTGTAATGTTTGATCCTGTTCTGTCTCCCTGTAATGTTTGATCCTGTTCTGTCACCCTGTAATGTTTGATCCTGTTCTGGCTCCCTGTAATGTTTGATCCTGTTCTGTCTCCCTGTAATGTTTGATCCTGTTCTGTCTCCCTGTAATGTTTGATCCTGTTCTGTTTCCCTGTAATGTTTGATCCTGTTCTGTCTCCCTTTAATGTTTGATCCTGTTCTGGCTCCCTGTAATGTTTGATCCTGTTCTGTCTCCCTGTAATGTTTGATCCTGTTCTGGCTCCCTGTAATGTTTGATCCTGTTCTGTCTCCCTTGTAATGTTTGATCCTGTTCTGTCTCCCTGTAATGTTTGATCCTGTTCTGTCTCCCTGTAATGTTTGATCCTGTTCTGGCTCCCTGTAATGTTTGATCCTGTTCTGGCTCCCTGTAATGTTTGATCCTGTTCTGTCTCCCTGTAATGTTTGATCCTGTTCTGTCTCCCTGTAATGTTTGATCCTGTTCTGTCTCCCTTGTAATGTTTGTCTGATCTTGAATGGGATTGTGCTGAAAATGTTAATTTCCCGTGGGGGATTAATAAAGTATTTGTGATTGTGATGCATGCATTGGTATGAGCAGGGTCCGGTGTAGGTGTGAAGAAGATCTGAAATGTCATCTAGTCAGGGTGAGGGATGGACATTTTTTAGCATTTGCAAAAAAAAAAAAAAAAAAAAGTTTTTAATGATACGGCGTCTCGTGTTTAAAATGTCGGCCACCTTAAAGCAGAGAATAATCACTGGATTCCATTTATAAAATAATATGCTTCAATAAAAACGTCCTTAACCGATATCATTACGGTTAAGGACAATTACAGCAATTAATTCTCCTAATATTCATGTTAATTCTCCTAATATTCATGTTAATTCTTCTAATATTCATGTTAATTCTCCTAATATTCATTTAATTCTCCTAATATTCATTTAATTCTCCTAATATTCATGTTAATTTTCCTAATATTCATGTTAATTCTCCTTATATTCATGTTAATTCTCCTAATATGAATTTAATTCTCCTTATATTCATGTTAATTCTCCTAATATTCATTTAATTCTCCTAATATTCATGTTAATTCTCCTAATATTCATGTTAATTCTCCTAATATTCATTTAATTCTCCTAATATTCATGTTAATTCTCCTAATATTCATGTTAATTCTCCTAATATTCATGTTAATTCTGCTAATATTAATGTTAATTATCCTAATATTCATGTTAATTCTCCTAATATTCATGTTAATTATCCTAATATTCATGTTAATTCTCCTAATATTCATTTAATTCTCCTAATATTCATTTAATTCTCCTAATATTCATGTTAATTCTCCTTATATTCATGTTAATTCTCCTAATATTAATTTAATTCTCCTTATATTCATGTTAATTCTCCTTATATTCATTTAATTCTCCTAATATTCATGTTAATTCTCCTAACATTCATGTTAATTCTCCTAATATTCATTTAATTATCCTAATATTCATGTTAATTCTCATAATATTCATGTTAATTCTCCTAATATTCATGTTAATTCTCCTAATATTCATTTAATTATCCTAATATTCATGTTAATTCTCCTAATATTCATTTAATTCTCCTAATATTCATGTTAATTCTCCTAATATTCATGTTAATTCTCCTACTATTTATTTAAATCTCCTTATATTCATGTTAATTCTCCTAATATTAATTTAATTCTCCTTATATTCATGTTAATTCACCTTATATTCATGTTAATTCTCCTAATATTCATTTAATTCTCCTAATATTCATGTTAAATCTCCTAATATTCATTTAATTCTCCTAATATTCATGTTAATTCTCCTAATATTCATGTTAATTCTCCTAATATTAATTTAATTATCCTAATATTCATGTTAATTCTCCATATTCATGTTAATTCTCCTAATATTTATTTAATTCTCCTAATATTCATGTTAATTCTCTTAATATTCATCTAATTCTCCTAATATTCATGTTAATTCTGCTAGTATTAATTTAATTCTCCTAATATTCATTTTAATTATCCTGATAATTATGTTAATTCTCCTAATATTCATTTAATTATCCTAATATTCATGTTAATTCTCCTAATATTCATTTAATTCTCCTAATATTCATGTTAATTCTCCTAATATTCATTTAATTCTCCTAATATTTTAATTCTCCTAATATTCATGTTAATTCTCCTAATATTCATGTTAATTCTCCTAATATTCATTTAATTCTCCTAATATTCATGTTAATTCTCCTAATATTCAAGTTAATTCTCCTACTATTCATTTAATTCTCCTTATATTCATGTTAATTCTCCTAATATTAATTTAATTCTCCTAATATTAATTTAATTATCCTTATATTCATGTTAATTCTCCTTATATTCATGTTAATTCTCCTACTATTCATTTAATTCTCCTTATATTCATGTTAATTCTCCTTATATTCATGTTAATTCTCCTAATATTCATTTAATTCTCCTATAATTCATGTTAATTCTCCTTATATTCATGTTAATTCTCCTTATATTTATGTTAATTCTCCTAATATTCATTTAATTCTCCTATAATTCATGTTAATTCTCCTAATATTCATTTAATTCTCCTAATATTCATGTTAATTCTCCTAATATTCATTTAATTCTCCTAATATTCATGTTAATTCTCCTAATATTCATGTTTACAGCTCATAGCAGGCTGCTGAAGCACTTCTTCTTCAGGAGACCACTTTAGGCAGCTGCTGCCTCTCTGGTGGACTCCGGTACTGCACGTTACTACTTTTTTCCTGCCCTCAAAAGCAAAAATTCCGGTTTGGTCCTTTGCAGGAAACACCCGAGTGGCCATCCCCAAACACTGGCTATGAAATATCCAAACTCTCCTGCTAATATCTCACCGTATCCCATTTGGCGTTCATCTTCTCCTTCTCAAATTTAGCAAACTCTCTGCGATCGTGGATGATGGTCAGCAGCTTCCAGATGAGCAGCAGGGCTAAACCAATCAGGACGATGCCGGCGACCACGCCCGCCACTATGGGGATGATGTCGGGCCCAGCAGGACAGTCTGAAAGCCAGCAAAGGAGCGTTAGGACACATTTAGGGGACACTGTGCCTTTAAACGCTAGAAGTCTCTCAATTTATAACCACAAATGTTTCCTCATTTAGTCAGCGCGTTATTTCTTATTTTGTAAGCCATTTAAACAGGAAGTGACGTATGAAACCACCTTCCTGTAGCCGGAATAAAGCGCGTCATCAATCACTCAAAATATGAACAGCCATTTGGTTGCAGAGGGAGAAAGGTAAGAAGCCAATCAAGTGTTGGCATTCTTGAGGTAAACAACAAGATTTTTTTTGTCTTAGTAACTAAATTGGAACTGTGTGAGACCTCACCTTGCTTTAAAGCACGGGGGTCCAAACCCCGGCCGCCATTGTCTTCAATTTAGCCCAGGGGTCAGCAACCTTTTTGAAAGCAAGAGCTACTTCTTGGGTAGTGATTAATGCGAAGGGCTACCAGTTTGATACACACTTCAATAAATTGCCAGAAATAGCCAATTTGCTCAATTTACCTTTAACTCTATGTTATTATTAATAATTAATGATATTCAGACTTAATTGAACGGTTTAAAAGAGGAGAAAACATGAAAAAAATGACAATTACATTTTGAAACATAGTTTATCTTCAATTTCGACTCTTTAAAATTCAAAATTCAACCGAAAAAAAGAAGAGAAAAACTTAAAAAAAGAATTTATGGAACATCATTAGTAGATTTTCCTGATTAAGAGTAATTTTAGAATTTTGATGACATGTTTTAAATAGGTTAAAATCCAATCTACACTTTGTTAGAATATATAACAAATTGGACCAAGCTATATTTCTAACAAAGACAAATTATTATTTCTTCTAGATTTTCCAGAACAAAAATTTTAAAAGAAATTCAAAAGACTTTGAAGTAAGATTTAAATTTGATTCTACAGATTTTCTAGATTTGCCAGAATAGTTTTTTTGAATTTTAATCATAATAAGTTTGAAGAAATATTTCACAAATATTCTTCGTCGAAAAAACAGAAGCTAAAATGAAGAATTAAATTAAAATGTATTTATTATTCTTTACAATAAAAAAAATAAATTTACTTGAACATCGATTTAAATTGTCAGGAAAGAAGAGGAAGGAATTTAAAAGGTAAAAAGGTATATGTGTTTAAAAATCCTAAAATCATTTTTAAGGTTGTATTTTTTCTCTAAAATTGTCTTTCTGAAAGTTATAAGAAGCAAAGTAAAAAAAATATTGAATTTATTTAAACAAGTGAAGGCCAAGTCTTTAAAATATTTTCTTGGATTTTCAAATTCTATTTGAGTTTTGTCTCTCTTAGAATTAAAAATGTCGGGCAAAGCGAGACCAGCTTGCTATTAAATAAATAAAATTTAAAAAATAGAGGCAGCTCACTGGTAAGTGCTGCTATTTGAGATATTTTTAGAACAGGCCAGCGGGCTACTCATCTGGTCCTTACGGGCTACCTCGTGCCCGCGGGCACCGCGTTGGTGACCCCTGATTTAGCCTTTAAGACGTCATGAGTTTATTAAGGAATCTGGCCGCAGAGAGATGAAATTTTTTGTTTTTTAAGAATATGCTGCTTTGTCGCCATCTTGAGGACAAGATGAGTAATTTATGTCTATGACCACTCACTATGCTTTGGACGAAACCAAGCACAGCATTTAGTTACATGACCCAATGCAAACAACCTTCCCTAGTCATGGTGCAAAAAAATACAAAATAAAATTGAACCGACACAAAATGCCAACAGACATATAACACAATTTGTGGATATTATTTTTTTTTAAAGTTAATGCACCATAAAAAAAACATTTAAAAGTTTGGACACCCCTGCTTTAAAAGGTAGATAATAAACATAGTAACATTTTGACTACATTTATCTTTGTTGTTTGCAAAATGTGTACAAGAGGTTTTCAATTAAATAATATTTCCTCCTCAATAGTTTGAAGTGAACACACTTTACTCACGGCCGCGTTTATCAATCTTGAATGTGTTTCAGTTTGGTGTTGATAAAACCCTACTGATATACATCCCTAATATCAAGTCATCTAGAAATGTAAATAAATAAAACTATGCTCTTCCTGCTTTTTTTCCTGAAATGTTGAACTGTGTAACTGCAAAGTCGAGATGTAAGCCAAAGTTCAAAATAAACAAAGAATAAAAACATTAAAAAAATAAAAACATATATAACTTTGGAACAAAAGTGTCTCACAGGCCGTGATTTGGTCGCCTGGGACAAAGAAATCCTTGAAAAACCAATCTAAATCCATTACAAAGTAACCAGGTCGGTCCATGAGGAACATGAAGATTCTGGACTAACAATACTCCTATCTGTATTTTTTGTTCCAGCTGTCACATTCAGTTCAGTTGCCACTGCTACACATTAAAATTGAGTAATGACAAATAAGGAAGCAACACCACACAAAAGTTTGTAAAATAACTTGGGGACAAAAATGGCCCCTGGGCTGTAACTTGGTCACCTGGGACTAAGATATCCTTGAAAAACCAATTTAAATCCATTACAAAGTAATCAGGTCGGTCCATGAGGAACATGAAGATTCTGGACTAACAATACTCCTGTCTGTGTTTTTTGTTCCAGCTGTCGCATTCAGTTCAGTTGCCACTGCTACACATTAAAATTGAGTAATGACAAATAAGGAAGCAACACCACACACAAGTTTGTGACATAACTTTGGGACAAAAATGGCCCCTGGACTGTAACTTGGTCACCTGGGACTAAGATATCCTTGAAAAAAAAGATTTAAATCCATTACAAAGTAATCAGGTCGGTCCACGAGGAACATGAAGATTCTGGACTAACGATACTCCTATCTGTGTTTTTTGTTCCAGCTGTCGCATTCAGTTCAGTTGCCACTGCTACACATTAAAATTGAGTAATGACAAATAAGGAAGCAACACCACACAAAAGTTTGTAACATAACTTTAGGACAAAAATGGTCCCTGGACTGTAATTTGGTCGCCTGGGACTAAGATATCCTTGAAAACCAATTTAAATCCATTACAAAGTAATCAGGTCGGTCCATGAGGAACATGAAGATTCTGGACTAACAATACTCCTGTCTGTGTTTTTTGTTCCAGGTGTCACATTCAGTTCAGTTGCCACTGCTACACATTAAAATTGAGTAATGACAAATAAAGAAGCAACACCACACAAAAGTTTGTGACATAACTTTGGGACAAAAATGGCCCCCAGGCTGTAACTTGGTCGCCTGGGACTAAGATATCCTTGAAAAACCAATTTAAATCCATTACAAAGTAATCAGGTCGGTCCATGAGGAACATGAAGATTCTGGACTAACAATACTCCTGTCTGTGTTTTTTGTTCCAGCTGTCGCATTCAGTTCAGTTGCCACTGCTACACATTAAAATCGAGTAATGACAAATAAGGAAGCAACACCACACAAAAGTTTGTAAAATAACTTGGGGACAAAAATGGCCCCCAGGCTGTAATTTGGTCGCCTGGGACTAAGATATCCTTGAAAACCAATTTAAATCCATTACAAAGTAATCAGGTCGGTCCATGAGGAACATGAAGATTCTGGACTAACAATACTCCTATCTGTGTTTTTTGTTCCAGCTGACCGACGTAATTCTGACCCGCTGTCGCATTCACTTCAGTTGCCACTGCTACACATTAAAATTGAGTAATGACAAATAAGGAAGCAACACCACACAAAAGTTTGCGACATAACTTTGTGACAAAAATGTCCCCCGGACTGTAATTTGGTTACCTGGGACTAAGATATAATTGAAAAATCAATTTTAAATCCATTACAAAGTAATCAGGTCGGTCCATGAGGAACATGAAGATTCTGGACTAACAATACTCCTATCTGTGTATTTTGTTCCAGCTGTCACATTCAGTTCAGTTGCCACTGCTACACATTAAAATTGAGTAATGACAAATAAGGAAGCAACACCACACAAAAGTTTGTGACATAACTTTGGGACAAAAATGGCCCATGGACTGTAATTTGGTCGCCTGGGACTAAGATATCGCTGAAAACCAATTTAAATCAATTAAAAACTAATCAGGTCGGTCCATGAGGAACATGAAGATTCTGGACTAACAATACTCCTATCTGTGTTTTTTGTTCCAGCTGTCGCATTCAGTTCAGTTGCCACTGCTACACATTAAAATTGAGTAATGACAAATAAGGAAGCAACACCACACAAAAGTTTGTAACATAACTTTGGGACAAAAATGGCCCCTGGACTGTAATTTAGTCGCCTGGGACTAAGATATCCTTGAAAAACAATTTAAATCCATTACAAAGTAATCAGGTCGGTCCATGAGGAACATGAAGATTCTGGACTAACAATACTCCTGTTTGTGTTTTTTGTTCCAGCTGTCGCATTCAGTTCAGTTGCCACTGCTACACATTAAAATCGAGTAATGACAAATAAGGAAGCAACACCACACACAAGTTTGTAACATAACTTTGGGACAAAAATGGCCCCTGGACTGTAATTTGGTCCCCTGGGACTAAGATATCCTTGAAAAGCAATCGCCACAAAGCTTGGAATGAAGGTTTCTTGTCAAAGTTCCTTACCCAGAGTTTCCACCACGTGGACTTCCTTCTCCGTGTTGTTGTTGATGGCGTAGGTGTAGTAGAACCAGCAGTCGTTGGCGTCCCTCTCCTTGCAGTGCATGACGGGGTAGGAGGCGTCGTTGGGCTGAGGCAGCTTGTCCCGGTCCTTCACTTTGATCAAGTTGAAGTAGCTGCAGTCCCTCTCGCACGTCTCCTTCTTCTCCCCCGTCCCAAAAGCCCGACATTGGACGCACTCTCTGCAGGAAGACGAACAAACGCCGCGTGTCATGGCGAGTATTGTCGGGGTGCCTGCGACACCTTGGATTTTTAAAGACAGTCCCGCCTAAGATGAAACTTTTTGGAAATACATACCGTAATTTCCGGACTATAAGCCGCTACTTTTCCCCCTCGTTCTGGTCCCTGCGGCTTATACAAGGGTGCGGCTTATATACGGCCTGTTCTTCTCCGACACCGACGAAGAGGATTTCGGTGGTTTTAGTACGCAGGAGGAAGACGATGACACAATGATTAAAGACTGACTTTTCATATACCGGTAGGCTGCTTATTTTGATAACGTACAGGCGAGCACTTTGTATTACTTTGCAGCGTTGTATTATTTGTACTCTGCACGAATGCTGTTCGCCATGTCAAAGATGTGAAAGTTTGATTGAATGATTGAAAGATTTATAGTTAATAAATGGGACGCTTTGCATTCCCAAACAGTCATCTCTGTCCCGACAATCCCCTCCGTGGTAGCAGGAACCCCTATACACTACGCTAATTACACATCAAAACCCTGCGGCTTATAGTCGGGTGCGGCTTCTATATGGAGCAATCTGTATTTTCCCCTAAATTTAGCTGGTGCGGCTTATAGTCAGGTGCGGCTTATAGTCGGGTGCGGCTTATATATGGAGCAATCCGTATTTTCCCCTGAATTTAGCTGGTGCGGCTTATAGTCAGGTGCGGCTTATATATGGAGCAATCTGTATTTTCCCCTAAATTTAGCTGGTGCGGCTTATAGTCGGGTGCGGCTTATAGGCGGGTGCGGCTTATATATGGAGCAATCTGTATTTTCCCCTAAATTAGGCTGGTGCGGCTTATAGTCAAATGCGGCTTATAGTCGGGTGCGGCTTATATATGGAGCAATCTGTATTTTCCCCTAAATTTAGCTGGTGCGGCTTATAGTCAGGTGCGGCTTATATATGGAGCAATCTGTATTTCCCCCTAAATTATGCTGGTGCGGCTTATAGTCAGGTGCGGCTTATAGTCGGGTGCGGCTTATATATGGAGCAATCTGTATTTCCCCCTAAATTTAGCTGGTGCGGCTTATAGTCAGGTGCGGCTTATAGTCGGGTGCGGCTTATATATGGAGCAATCTGTATTTCCCCCTAAATTTAGCTGGTGCGGCTTATAGTCAGGTGCGGCTTATAGTCGGGTGCGGCTTATATATGGAGCAATCTGTATTTTCCCCTAAATTTAGCTGGTGCGGCTTATAGTCAGGTGCGGCTTATAGTCCGGAAATTACGGTACACAACACATGACTGCAGGAGCAGATTAGGTCAGTTTCATTTATTTATACCGGAAGCGATCATTCTACCAGCAAGGGAGCGCGTTGAGATCGTCTAACTTGAAAAAAACAGTAAAAAGTAGACCTGCGCGATATTAGCAATTATGACGTCACACTAATAAGCTGATTACGTAAACCAGGGGTGTCCAAACTTTTTCCACTGAGGACCGCAAACGGAAAAATTAAAGCATGTGGCGGCCATTTTGATATTTTTCATTTTCAAACCATAACAAAATATATGGATTTTTTGTATTTATTTTACCTTTAGGGGTCCCGGGGACCATAAAGGGTCTCAGTTATTAAAATGTTAAAAATAAGTCTAATTTGTATTATTATTTTTTATTTAACGCTTACAGTAAATCTCTATATCAACTTAAAAATTAAAAAAAAAAAAAAGGTTTTATGGCTTTTCTGTCAAAAACAACTTTGTTTTTTATAGTAGATAGATAGATAGTACTTTATTGATTCCTTCAGGAGAGTTCCCTCAGGAAAATTTAAATTCCAGCAGCAGTGTACAGAATTGTAAAAAGTAAATAATGGGGGTATAAATGGAGACAAAATAGAAAAATATTACAATAGAATAAAAATAAAAAAGCAACGACGAGAATAAAAATATAACAGTAAAATAAGAATATAACAAGAGAAACTAGGCAGTAGTGACCATGTTATGAAAATCATCCTAGTACCCCCCAAACTGAAATATGCAGTATTTAGTCATTAGAGCCCTAAAATATAAATAATGCAGGACACCATTGATTTTAATTATTCAATATTTTGGAGTCATCCCAGTGAAAAGATAAATAAAATACCACTAAATATATTTGGGATCCAAAAGGTGCCCCACTCATAAAGTGATACATTTTTTTTTTTACTTTTTTTTTTTACTTTCATCACTTAAATTACGAGATCAACTTCAGATATATCTGTCCATTTTACGTTCAAACTGTTATTTTGTTTTTTTTATGCTCTTTTGTCAAAGAAAACTTTGTTTTTATATGGCTACTACACAACATATGCAATATTTACCACATAAAACATTTTAAAGTGAAAAATTTCAACTAATTGGAGCTTTGAAAATAATTCATTATAGCATGGATTTTTTTGTCATTTTTTTTTTTTGGAGCGGTGGCAAAAAAAAGAAAAACAAAGAAAAACAAAAGAAAAAAAACAGCCTGCATGTCAACATTGCAACTTTTTCTCATTAGATTTCACCTCATTCCCCTTTTTTTAATGTTCATTTTTATTTTTTGCAATAGCATTTCCAGAATGTGTGGCGGGCCGCACTTTGGACACCCCTGACGTAAACAAATAGCTCCAATAACAAGGACTGTTCTATGCTGTCCATTCCGATCATCCATGAGTGGGATCGGCCGATACTAATACCGATTACATTTACAAAACCCCAAAACCAGTGAAGTTGTCACGTTGTGTAAACGCTAAATAAAAAGAGAATACAACAAATCCTTTTCAACTTATATTCAATTGAATAGACTGCAAAGACAAGATATTTAACGTTCAAACCGGAAAACTCTGTTATTTTTTGCAAATATTAGCTCATTTGGTATTTGATGCCTGCAACATGTTTCAGAAAAGCTGGCACAAGTGGCAAAAAAGAGTGAGAAAGTTGAGGAATGCTCATCAGAGACTTATTTGGAACATCCCACAGGTGAACGGGCTAATTGGGAACAGGTGGGTGCCATGATTGGGTATAAAAGTAGATTCCGTGAAATGCTCAGTCGTTCACAAACAAGGACGGGGGCGAGGGTCACCACTTTGTCAACAAATGCCTGAGCAAATTGTTAAAGAACAACATTTCTCAACCAGCTATTGCAAGGAATTTAGGGATTTCACCATCTACGCTCCGTAATATCATCAAAAGGTTCAGAGAATCTGGAGAAATCACTGCACGTAAGCCATGATATTACGCACCTTGGATCCCTCGGGCTGTACTGCACCAAAAAGCCACATCAGTGTGTAAAGGATATCACCACATGGGCTCCGGAACACTTCAGAAAACCCACTGCCAGTAACTACAGTTGGTCGCTACATCTGTAAGTGCAAGTTAAAACTGTGCTATGCAAAGCGAAATGGCATTTATCAACAACACCCAGAAACGCCGCCAGCTTCTCTGGGCCCGAGCTCATCTAAGATGGACTGATGCGAAACGGATAAAGTGTTCTGTGGTCTGACGAGTCCACGTTTCAAATTGTTTTTGGAAACTGTGGACGTCAAAGAGGAAAAGAACCATCCGGATTGTTCTAGGCGCAAAGTGTAAAAGGCAGCATGTGTGATGGTATGGGGGTGTATTAGTGGCCAAGACATGGGTAACTTACACATCTGTGAAGGCGCCATTAATGCTGAAAGGTACATACAGCAACATATGTTGCCATCCAAGCAGCGTTACCATGGACGCCCCTGCTTATTTCAGCAAGACAATGCCAAGCCACGTGTTACATCAACGTGGCTTCATAGTAAAAGAGTGCGGGTACTAGACTGGCCTGCCTGTAGTCCAGACATTGAAAATATGAAGGCTAAAATATGAGAAGGGAGACTGTTGAACAACTTAAGCTGTACATCAAGCAAGAATGGGAAAGAATTCCTCCGTTCCCAAACCTTTACTGAGTGTTGTTAAAAGGAAAGGCCATGTAACACAGTGGTGAAAATGCCCTTTTTTGCAATGTGTCGCTGCCATTAAATTCTAAGTTCATGATTATTTGCAAAAAAATAACAAAGTTTCTCAGTTTGAACATGAAATATCTTGTCTTTGCAGTCTATTCAACTGAATAGAAGTTGAAAAGGATTTGTTGTGTTCTCTTTTTATTTACCATTTACACAACGTGACAACTTCACTAGTTTTGGGGTTTCGTATCAACATTTGTCAACGTATTTATTGTGAGTGCTATTGAAAGTTGAAGAAAATCAACAGAATATTTAGTCTAGTTCAGGGGTCGGCAACCCGCGGCTCTAGAGCCGCATGCGGCTCTTTAGCGCCGCCCTAGTGGCTCTGTGGAGCTTTTTCAAAAATGTATGAAAAATGGAAAAAGATGAGGGGGAAAAAATATATTTTTTGTTTTAGTATGGTTTCTGTAGGAGGACAAACATGACACAAACCTCCCTAATTGTTATAAATCACACTGTTTATATTAAACAGGCTTCACTGATTCGAGTATTTGGCGAGCGCCGTTTTGTCCTACTAATTTTGGCGGTCCTTGAACTCACCGTAGTTTGTTTACATGTATAACTTTCTCCGACTTTCCAGGACGTGTTTTATGCCACTTCTTTTTCTGTCTCATTTT